>NW_027287095.1:46338012-46643012 GCF_022747635.1 Hetaerina americana
CATGTAACAAAGAGATGTAATGAGATTCTTGCAGCTACTGGGTTCTTCGTATATTACTGAGTAATAAGTGAATAATTTTCTGAGAGAGTATATTTTCTTCATAATTCGTAATATGTATACTTCGGGTCCAAAAGGAAATGATTGTACAGTTATGCATCTGAACTTTGAATAAATCAGGAATTGATTCTGCATATGATAATAAGAGAGATACAATACAGGAAATCGAAAAAAAGAGTATAAGTCATTCCCCGAAAATCTCCCTTTTCCAGTAGCGAAAATGATAAGATCATTCCTAATGCAGAACAAGAGTAATTGTTCTTAAAAAGGATAGTATTTTAAGGCAACTGGATATTGACAAAAACAAAATTCATTCGTCTCCCTAACAAGAGTGTTGTCAACATTACTTTGATTAGGCCAATAAATCAGACATTTTTCTTTGAACTAGACGAAGAAGCAATATTAAAGAGGTTACTAACAATGATAAAAATATTTTTTCAATTATTCTATTCTTGAGTTTAAAAAAGCATATTTTTAGTAACAAACGAAAGGCGGGTGGATGGAGCAAACCATTCCTGTACTTTTCTCGTTTAAATTTTTTAAAGTAATCTACCGGCTAAGGTAGGTTTTGGATGGTTACGACTTCCAAATAAATATTTTGTGACTCCTAACAAACACAAAATCCAGCAACCTACTCTACATCAAGTCCCTCTCCATCTCTGAGTCTTCTTTCCTCCCTTCGTCCCGTCCAACATCCCTATCCTGCTCCTTCCCTTTCCTCGTTTGCCTAATATTCTCCCCTCTATTACAGTCTTCAACCTCCCACTGCCGGTCGATACCCCCTTCATCCACTTTTCCTGCCTCCATAGGATTTATCCCCGCAAACCCCTGTCCTCGCCCACCATACCAAGTACTTCCTCATTTGTTTTCTTCGCTGTCCATTTCACCTTCTCCATTCTTCTCCACACCCACATTTCAAAAGCCTCCAGTCTACGTCTATCCTCCTGCTTCAATGACCACGTTTCCGCGCCATACATAGATAGCTACGCTCCATATCAAAGTTTTTACGAGTCTTTTCTTAATATCCTTACTCGACGTCCCTCTCATCAACTCCCTCCTCCTTGTGAAAGCCTCTTTCCCAAATGCAATTCTCCTCCTTACGCCCATACTCCTTTGTCCGTGTTGGTCCAAAACACTTCTGAGATACGTTAACTGTTCTACCTACTCCAGTTTTTGCCCTCCTATTTTAATGTTTAGCTTAGCCTTTTTCTTTCTAGAAATTCACATAACCTTTGCCTTATTAATATTGACTCCCATCCCATATATATCGCACTAAATTCCCGACTTATCCAGCAATGCTTGAAACCCCTTGGCTGACTGCAAACTAAAGCTCAGTCATTAGCAAAACTAACTGATTTGATGAAGACCCCTCCTACTTTCATTCCTACCTCCAGTTCTTCCCATGCCTCTTTCATCTTTTCCTCCACACAGACGATGAACAGCTCCGGTGATAACGGACACCCCTGTCTTACACCTCTCCCTAATACTGCCCATCCGGAATCTCCATTCCCCACTGGCACCTGAGCAGTCTGAGACATGTACAGGTGGCGGATTAGCCTTCTGTCCTTCCAATCTACTCCTATTTTCTGCAATATACTTATTAGTTTTTCCCAATTCTCTCTATCAAACGCCTTTTCGAAATCAACGAAACAGGCAAATACTTCCTGATTGTATTCTATATTCCTCTCGATGAGTGATCTCATTACTGCAATGGCATCACGCGTACCTATCCCCTCCACAAACCCAAACTCATCATCCCCTAAGTAACCATTTTTCTTGCTCTCTATTCTTGTGTTGATGATCCCGAGAACAATTTAAGCTGCGTGGGAAATCAAACTTATTGTTCTGTAGTTCTCACATACTGCAGCCATTGCCTTTTTCGGTATAAGAACTAATACTGATCTCACAAAGTCTTCCGGCCAGAATCCTTCCTCATAGATACCACGAATCAGTCCATATTGCCCCTTACTCCCTCATTTTACTAAACCTTTCAGTAGTTCCGCAGGAATGTTGTCTACCCCACCGGCCTTATAAATTTCATCTCCCTTTAACCCCTTCCTATCTCATTGCTGCGTATGCCAGGACCTAACCTATCTAACCTCGTTGGCCAAGGTCTTTACCATACAGTTCCTCTACATATTCCTTCCATCTCTCTTAGATATTTCCTATGTCAACAATTATCAAACACGACTTATCCCTATTTTTTAGCACAGATCTTCCCTTCTTACTTCCGGATAGTGATTTAACCTTGCTGTATAGCGCCCCAACGTCACCCTTCCTCTGAAAACTTTCCATATCATCGCACTGCGTCTTATACCATGCATAATTTGCTTTATTAGTTACCCGCCTCAATTTATCATTTAACCCTTTATAGTTAGTTCCTTTTGCCTAACTCTGTGTTTACATTCTTCCATTTTCTTCTCTCAACTATCTTTCTAATTATCTCATCCGTCATCCATCACTATCAAATGTTTCCCTGAAGGAACACGAGATTATGTCCTCCAACTGATCGTATATCCTATCGACTTCTTCCTTCTTATGGTTTCTCGGTGGCATGTATACCTGTTTAGATTTTCCAATTAACATACTCAAGACCGGGATAACACATTTCCGGTATTCAAACGCCAACAGCTTAATTATTGCCGACCGGATCTCGTAAATAACGGCTGGGAGTACATAAATAGGACGCAATCGTCTGGTTGAAATAACAGTCACGGGCCCGGCTCGAGCTGATCGATCATTTACACCACGCATAGGTAAATTACGAATTGATTTAGAGTAATATTGGACGGTGACTTTTAAAGCTGCAAATACAGACACACGCACACATACATACATATATGGGCATATATATATATATATATATATATATATATATATATATATATATATATATATATATATATATATACACACACACACATACATATAAAAATGTGGATGGAATGATGATCCTTTCAACCATGAACGCGGATAGTGCGGCAAGAGACGTCCCATAAGAGAGGGCAGGCACTAGATGGCCCGCCGGGAAGAACATGAGGTACAAGGACCGTGGGGAGAGGAAAGATGAGGGGGAGGAGGGAGGATAATAAAGGCGAAGAGTGGGAGAAGGCGTGGGTGGGTGGCCGGACTCGGGGCGGGTTGGGGGTGGGGTGACGGTTTGGGACGACGGCGGCGTTGAGGACGGGGAGGGAGGAAGTAGTGATTCCGCAGCATGATTCCAACTCACGTCTCCATCCCGAAATCGCGGTTTCATCACCGCTGTTCTTTTTTTTATTCCTTACGACCCCTTTATTCCGCTCTCGACGGCGCACCCTTTCGCCCCCTTCTCTCGATAAAAGGAACGGCCCTCTCAAAAAATCCTCCTCCTCTCTTTAACCACCCCTCTCGCCATCCCTCTCCTCCTCTTGCCCCCTTCCGCGTCTCTCTCCTTCTTCAACTTCTATCTCTCGAATATATCTCTTTCTCACTCGGCAATTTAATCGCTTTCGCCAAAGAGTGGCGCGTCCTGCCGGCAGTCGCTGAATATTCTCTGAAAATCTTCCCCATCTCTTTTATTTGGATTTCAACACACTCTTCACCTAGTTGTCTCTTACTTGCCCCTTTTCCCATTCTACGATCTACCTAGAGTTTTCCCTTATAGCTTATACGTATCATACAAGTTAAAAAACGAGTCTGATACATATTTCATATTACATGTCTCTTTTAATATAAGCTACTGATTTTTCTCTTTAAATTATCCGCAATCAAAACAAAATAATAATTTTGAAATGATATTTTTAAATAAAAAACTAATTCATATTCTAAAAATGTTTCCTCTTAAAAACACGCAGGGATAAGTAAAAAAAATGCTATGCTTAACATATAAATATACAGCAGTGTTTAGCCTCTCTTCAAATATACATACTAATCCTATATTATTTATAGATTTCTTAGGGAAAAAATTTCAGACGGCCATAGTTTCAAATAAATACAAGAATTATTAACATAAATTACTATCTTCCGCGGTATTGAAAAGGTATTAAATATTTGAAACTCATAGATTTTTGTTCATACGCGGATAGGTACTTGAAAATTTGAAGTGAAAGCTATGTTGAACTGAATCAATTGTGATTCCGAAACCTTTTCAGCGCAAATTGGAGGCTTATGACATGAGTATAGAAAATGCTGGAGAAAATAAGTAGATAGACGACAAAAACGATGATATTTTACATAAGTTGGTGTAAGAGAGGAATCTGCCGGGTGAAATTCGGAGGAGGCGAAAAAAAATAGTTGAGGACCTAATGGCATTTGAATTCTTGGATAGAAAGAGATACAATCGTGAAGGTAAGAGAACGGTGAGCATGGGAGAGGAGGAAGAACAGACTTTCTAGGGGATATTGAGGCTGGTAGAGGGTATGAAGAACTAAATTAAAATAAGATTTGGCAAACATGAGTTGAGACTTGAGGATGTCCACACAATATTGAAGTTGCTCGGAACTGTTTGAAATATACCTACAATAGTCAGACTACCAAGGATAAGCTGTAATCGAGGCGGCAACACATTTAAAATACTTGGGTCTCATTTAAATAACAAAAGTCATTGTTTTTATAACAAAGAGCGGCTACAAAATAATACGCCATTAAAATAGTTGCTTATGAAATTCAATATCTTTTTTGTATTCGCCTTGTAAAATTTTCCACCTGTTAAAATTCTTATGTAGGAATATACACAAAGGTTCACGAGTTTTAGCTAAGTGTTTATTAACACCAAATGCTTCCAAAACGTGTTTCATATCGTGAAAGATCATAGTAAATTTATTACATCTTTACTAATTACTTTTTCGACTTTCGATCATTATATATTTGTCGTGACCATGTCTAACTATTTTTTTACTTACTTCTAATCACAACTTGGACCGATTATATTATTATTTCCTTTCCAAAATTGAAATTTTACCTAAGGAAGCGTATCGTTGAAAAGGAAAGGCTGTGTTTTCAGTAATTCAATTGAGACCCTAAAGAAAAATATTATGATGACGAAACAAAGTTTTAGCCCGTTATAAGAAGGATAGCCGAGGTAATACCTATTGCATATTGCTAAGGAATCTAGAATATCAAGAATACGAGACATTGCGAAGAAATGAGGCAAAGAGAAGATAAGATTGATCTGAAAGCAGGTAATACATAAAAACTACAAATCTGAGGCTTTTGAGTATTTTCCATCAGATATATGAAGTATATCTACACCTATATTATATTGAATACCTCAAACTAAAATCTAGAAACTAATTCTAATCTAATAGAACTGTTTAATATCGGTTGAATAATCTACATGTATCAAAATAGCGTCAACTTACACAGCTGTGTCTGTCTTATGTTTATGTTTGAGCATGTTCTCAAGCTGTTTGAGCAATTTGACGGGTAGTATCGTATATGACGCTTTTGGGTGTGGAGAAGGGTGAAAAAGGTGAAATGGGCGGAAAGGAAAACAAACAAGGAAAGGATAGTCATGGTCAAGGAGAAGAGGAGATTGTTGGGAGAAATTCAAAGGAGGCAGGAAAGGGGGATGCAGGGAATTTTGACTAATGGCAATGAGATGTTGAAGACTGTGATAACGGGAAGTACGTAAAGCAAACGAGAAAGGGGTAGGAATAGGATAGACGGACTGACGAGAGGACGAAAGTAGGCTGAATTGAAGAAGGGCTTAATGTAGTGTTGGATGTAAGGTTGCGTCTTGTGAAAGAGGCGAGGTAACTATCGCTGTGTAGTGTCCCACCAAAACCTGCCTCAACCAGTAGATTACTACTAATACAATCACATATAACAACGACCACTTCCTTCTCCTCTACCGCAAAATGCAACATTATTAACACCGAGAAAATAGTAAAGACCTTTTTCAAACAGGATGAGGAAGCATTTAACAATGGGTATTGTAACTTTCGAGTTATTTTTCATTATCGAAACAATGAGATGAAAGGATAGCAGGAAAATAATACCTCAAAAAAATGAACGATAAAATGAAAGTCGAAAGATTTAATCGGTCAAGACGAGACGATAAATCCTCACTTCGTGGCTCAACGGCAAATTGCTGGAGATTGCTGGTTACATTGCAATTTTAAACTGATCGCCCACTGCGGACACTTAAGCAGTTGAAAAGAGGGAGATGTCCCTTAAGGTTTCGCAGAAATTCCCTGCGTGTGCCAGTAGGCACAGTGACAGCGTGGGGGCGTGGGCGAAACGTGCGCTTCATGAAGAGGCGGGGAAGCATGGCGCGTGTCCAGCACACGCCGTGTCCACGTTCATAAAGAGCTATGCTTCGGGGCAGGACAATCAGGGTCCTCGTGGAAACCGCACCCGTAGAAGGCGGCAATAATGAAACCAATTGGGGTAACATGCTGCCTTACTCCGAAGAGCTACGCAGTAGGCAACCACTGAAAATGGCCAAACGGTTTTAGCGGCGACTCACGTAATATGTTTTAACCAGATTAAGTAGAGACAAGGGATTAACACTTACTTGTGACGCCATCGGCTCCTACGAGATCTGAGCGTTTAATCTAAATAACCTCAGGAAGTCCTCGAAATCAATTCACGAATGACGTGAGGTATCATACGCATGCACGTTAACCTTCTAACGGCCCTGTAAAACATTGCATCATCCCCATGAAGTAATTTCGTGTGGCATATATTATTGCGCAATAATAGTAGTTTCCCTTCGAAGATTTCCCTTTGAAATAATTACTCAATTACACATAAAGAGTTAAGGAAATGAAATTATCTCCACCACAACGAAATTCAACAATGTGCAATACTAGGATAATTTTGACACATGGATAATTAGCAATAACTCAAGGGATTGCTTTAACATGTGAAATCGCCCTACGAGCTACAGACAGAATCAGATAACTTAAAAGATATTAATAGATGCTTGCACTTAGCACTAAGTGGCCATATAAATTCATATTTTATAACTGATACGCCTCGCTCGCTGTAATGCCATAAACGCGAAATATCAAGTTCACCTTAAGACTTTTTCTTGAAAGAGAGGGGAAAAGTTTTCCACATTTCTTTAAAAAATAACCAGTAAAAATCCACTCTACTAGTCCATGGTGCGAAATAAATTATCACCATCTTCACCGACATAAAATTCTTATTATTAACGGCATGTATACTTATGTAGGTATACCACAAAACTAGGAGCTACCTACACCATCTGCAATGGGAAGAAGGCGAGCAGAGGTTAAAACGCGTTTTAAAAATGGTCTAGATTGCCAACTGGCCCGGTAGGATTGGTAGACGAAGAGGAGAGAAAAAAGCATCAGGGGCGGAGTGAGAGAGAATAAAACTATAGCAAGCGGCCGCGTGTTGATTGATAAGGGTGTCTAAGGTGGGACTTCGGTTGTCGAGGGAAGAGTGGACCGGGAGACGGTTGCGCATGCAAGAAACAAGAGAGTGACGGATTGGGAGCGGAAAGGGTGGTGACGTTCGAGAGTTTTGTGTGGCGAGTGAGGGGAGGCGGACCGGAGGATGTGGAGGAGAGAAACAAGGGGGAGAAGGGGTTGACGAGGAGTCGGCCGCGGAGTCCGTGAGGGTAGGGGAGGCTGCTGGCGTGGGAAGTTAGGGAGGTGGGGGTGACTGGAAGGGTGGCGTAAGGGTTGGGGGAAGTGGCGGGAGGTTTTGGGGGAAGCGGCGAGAGGTTTTGCGGGAGGGGAGATGTGTGAGGTAGGAGGAGGAAGGGTTGGGGGATAACATGTGGGATGGGAGAGGGGGAGGGAGGGGTTGGTGGTTGACAGTGACGGCAAACGAGGACAATAGGAGAGAGAG
This sequence comes from Hetaerina americana, assembly GCF_022747635.1. Lineage (NCBI taxonomy): Eukaryota > Metazoa > Arthropoda > Insecta > Odonata > Calopterygidae > Hetaerina > Hetaerina americana. The sequence continues at coordinate 46,345,873 of NW_027287095.1, forward strand.
GCCGGAGTGGGTCGGGGAGGATCGGAGGGGGGCGGTACGCGTGGATGCCCGGTGGGGGAGGGGACGGGGGGGAAATAAATTCTCGAGGCCCCTTATTGTGTGCTTCGGATGGGATTTAACGCGCGTGCTTCGGGAGGGGAGAAGATGATGGGTGGGTGGTAGGAAAACGAGAAAAGGGGATTCCCTGCATTATTAGGAGCCTTAAAGTCTCTCTCGAAGCGGAATCCGCAGGCGTTCCCCGCGTGCCGTTCGTGACTTTTTATTTTTTGCTATACGTGTTCGTCGGAAAACGGGGCATCGGAGAAGAAGAGCGATATATCAGGGTTGATGCTTGTTCGCAGGTGTCGTGCTATTGGTTAAAATCCTGCGAGGACAATTGTAAACCACGTAAGAGTGATCCGTGTTGGATTAGAGAAGCTTTTGTCAGGAGGGATGAGAAGGGCACTCGAGCTTTTCTACAATTCTTGGGATTACACGATTCTCTCCAACTCTTTTTCCTTTAATACTACTCTATTAAAAATAAAGATGGTTTATGCAGTTTACTACTTCCCATTAAACCTCTGTTATCATAGGGGATAATGCCTTTATTTCATGAATCTTTAATGAACAATTCTGACTTATATAATTTCATAATATATAATTATATCAATAATTGTATCAATTCATAATACAACACAACATAATAATTATATCAATTCCCAACCAATATTTTTGAACTAAATTGAATTCTTAATTGCTCTATTTCTTCAATTTTTAATTTGTTTCCCCCGAGAAATTTAATCCAAAAAAATACCTAGTTATTTCTAAAACTGTTGAGCAACAATTCTCTTCTCTTTTAGTTAATTGTTCATTTTATTAGCGCGAAAGTTCCTTTCAAGTTACATTATTATCCGCCACTGTGCAATACTCTCACGGGAAAAAAAGTTGTCCACATATATTAAATGGGCAAATGAGGTACATAAATGTTAACATTTTCATAGATGCCATATTTGTTTTACTGAAGTAAAGTGATGATTGAAACTAAGCATAAATATCTCTATAGTGGAATATCAAAATGGAAAATTGTGAAACTAAATTATGAATAATAGAACAGGAAAACCTACCCATTGTCAAAACCTATTGTTAAAATTCTTAACTCAAATACTGCTGCCAAACTAGGTATCGGGATCTTTCTGTTCTTATAATAAAAATATGGTAATGTGTAAAAATAACTCAAGCTGAGAAAGCATTCACAATAGAAAGACAACTGCTGTGTAACTACAGACGAGGAAACAATAGGTGAAAACATTAGTATGGAGCGTGGAACTCTACGGATCAGAAGCATGGATCATCATAAAAGTAGACTAGAAAAGACCAGAAGCCTTCGAAACCTGGTGCTGGAGGAGAATGCTGAAGATCAAACGGACGGATAAAATGAGAAATGACGAAGTATACAGAAGAATAGACGAAGAACGATCCTTGTGAAACGCCATAGAGAAAAGAAGAACCAGCGAGATTGGTCACACCCTGAGGCACAATGGATTCGTAAAGAATATCGTAGAAAGAAAAATAGAGGGAAGAGACCCAAGAGGAAGGCCAAGAGATAAAAACATGGGACAAATAAAGAAGAAAGTACATTGCAAAAAATACCAGGAAGTAAGCCAATTGACATCAGATAGGGTAGGATGGAGGGCGGCAGTCAACCAATCTTAGGAATGAACGACCGATGATGAATGCTTAAATGGATAAATAGCACCAGAGAGTATAGTATATATGCTAAACGGCCAGGAAACGCTGGTGCCAAAGCGTAATTTTTATTTTTAATGCCATTACTGTCCGCACTCTTTTGATTCCTTTGGTTTTGTGACAGGAAGTTGCACGTAACTTCAACGTCTTAGCCGTGTCACCATGGCAGAACATTTTGATGCAAAGAAATGAAAAATGAGAAACTTAATTTATCAATCGATTCAATTCATAATTTCCTAATGCAAAAATATATAAATAAGCACTTAGGATGGAGACCCACTAGTAAGAACTGGGGAAGAGGAAAAGTGAGAAGAAAATGAACGAGAAGATAGTAGTCTGAGCAGGGTGAGGGACACAAAAGGAGTGTGGCCACGCGATGGGAATACCGGGGAGGGGGAGTATCGGTGAAAAGATTCTTCCTCTCACTCGCACACTCATGTCAGTCGGGTAAAAATATTCTCTCAACCGCGAGGAGACCCTTTCCCTTCTCTTTCCTAGTAAAAATAAATCTGCGAATCGCCAGAGCGACCTCTTTTGTTCGTTTTGTCCCGCGAAACAATAGCCTCATCAGCGTTGGAGTGAGTGACACGCGCTCCTTAAAATCCTTCTCAGGCATAAGAAAAGCTAGACTACGAAGCCCATTCCGATCATTTGGCCATTGAAAGGGCCTCGACCCTCGTGTTTTCTTTTTCCCGAACTCCACACCCGAATAACTCATTTCTCCTGCGTTTCTATTCCATTCATTACAATTCTCTACGGTTTCAATAACTGTGTGCATAACCTGTTTTGATTCTTCACTGCGAAATCTAAATAATGAACTGTTTAAACCCTTCTAACTGTGCTTCTCACTAATAATGACCACCGCGCGTTGTATTTATGATTAATTGCATTATTCTAGCATTAATTCTAAAAAAACGTTTAATGCCATCGTCATCTACAGGTATAACTTTATTCTCATAGTTAGTAAACTGGCCGAAATGAAGGACTGCACCAACTTGAACACTATAAGCACTCACTGATTCACTCAAATGATCATATTTGAAACCTAATAATATTCCCAATAAGAATAAATAAACAACTAATTCTCCTGTCCTTATGCCTGTATGCCCTGTTCTTCTTTCGATTTCAGGAAAGTAATCTCCTTCGATTTTGACCAAAATACACTAATTATAACAAACGTATTTTATGTCTTTATTTATGCTCATTTAATAGCACGCAAAGATTTTATTGTACGTTAAGTACTTTATCCTAAAGTAACATGTATTATTTAGTCATTAAACAGTATCATAGGAACAAAACTCAGTTGTTGATAGTGATTCGGTTCCAAATAGGAATCCTAAACCATCTCTAAACTACTCCATTTGCGTAACTTTTTTGGGTATCAGATTTATCCAGGCAGTACCTATAAGCGGCTATGATTATTATTAAGCGGCGGTGATTACTACAATTGCATGTGTATGTGCACATTAATACCTTATTTATAATTCTTACTCGACATTTGATTTATTTAATTAAAGATAAATTGAATAATTTGCTGCTTGAGGCTTGAAGAAGACGTCCATTAAAGTACATATAGGAGTTGCATTACGGATTAGGTGCACAAGTGAAAACCATGAACCATTTCTGAGCCTTAAAATTAGCTGTGCAGATACTCTTAAGGTTTAAATGTATGCTCCAATCCATTCCATAATTACACTGCAATAATACAGGTAATAATTAAAACGGGCCATATTTTGAAAAATTTTAAATTGAATTCAATCCACAGAATTTCCATTTCTTTGATAAAATATTTTGTTTAAAAAATATAAGTATTAAAATATGAAAACGACTTTTACCTATTTTAATACAATTACGAAAGAAAATTTCGATTACGCTTCAAAAGAAATCAGTACCGAACTGGAACAAAATGAACAAGTTTACCTCGCACAGTTAGTTCAAAGAAAAATTCTGTCACAAAAAAAAACTATAAACATTTTTTCCTCAAAAGCAAATCTTTGAGGACCCCAATTCCCCTCGGTTGATAACTTAGATAATATGGAAAAAGCAGAGGATGTCAAAACACCATGACAAAAATTCATTAACGGAGATGTCAACGCAACATATTTTTTTCGGAAATTACAAACTCCTTAACCATGTATGCGAGCTGATAAGACGGTGAAGGTGACATTTCCGAGGATGAAAATATGAACTCCCCACCCCGTTTCTCACGGAGCTTGTCGACGCAAGTTTTTCGATTGCCGGTGAAAATCAGGATTGGTGTAATGTGAGGATGGGGATAAATAAAGGGGAAGAAAAAACTGTCGGTCGAGCACACGAACCCATTTCAGAGGTCCACAGTTACCACCGCGCCCATTCATTTCCATAGCCTTAACCGTTCGCCCAGCCTCTCCCTTCTGCCTAGTTTCCAGCGCCTCCACTGTCAAAAAGTCTCTCATCCAGCAGAAAACTCCGTAAAACCCATCATGTACCCGGCCTACTCTCACCCTTCCTCTTTCTATTACGGCCGTTCCGCTCCTCCAGGAAGCCCACACACTTTTCCCCACAAAAAAAAATCCCACCAACTTGAAGAAGGGCAAAATGAAATGGAAGGGAAATTAAGCCTGGGAAGACAAGCGACGGCAGAGAAAACGGTGATGGAAAAGGGGATTCAAGAAGAAGAGCAAGAAGTTCAGAGAAAAGGGGTGGGTTATGGTGCTCAAGCCAAGTAAGGAAATACCCTAAATTTCATTCTAGGAACCGAAGACAACTGGAGCAGAATGATTCGGACCGGGGAAGTTAATTTGCAAATGAAAGAAACTTATAGCGATTAATTCACGAAAAACATCATCAAATATGGGTTAGTAAGTAGTTGGTTTACCATGCATTTAAAGGGTGAATAGTATCTGCGAATTCAGTGGCCAGAGACCGATTAAAGAAACTACTGGGTAAATGTTATACAGAATAAAAAAGTAAATTCAGAACATACAATCATAGAAATGGGGAACGCATTGCTTTTGAAGACACTTTATTATACTTCTGATTAGAAGCGTAAATTACAAGGTCTGTTCAAAAAGTATCACGACTTTGGTGTTTTTGCAAAAAGTATTTATTTATTCATGATTATCTACTTTTTCCCATTCAAAATAGTCCCCATTGGATTGTATACACTTGAGCTAACGTTTCTTCCAATCCTCGAAGCACTACAAAAAATCATTTTTGTGATCTTGTTCAGCTCCTCCTTCGATGCAGTATTTATCTCGTCAATCGTAGCGTAGCGTCGTCCTTTCATTGGCCTCTTCAGTTTCGGGAACAAGAAAAAGTCACTGGGAGCCAGATCTGGGAAATACGATAGCTGCGGCATCATTAGAGTGTTGTTTTTGGCAAAAAATTCGCGCACAAGTAACGATGTGTGAGCAGGGGCTTTGTCATGGCGCAAAAAACAAATTTTGTTATTCCATTAATCCGGGCGTTTGTGGCGGATTGCTTCGCGCAAATTGCGCATAACTTTCAGGTAATATTCCTTATTTACCGTTCTACCCTCAGGCAAGAACCACGCCCCTGCAATCGAAGAAAACTCTAAGCACAACTATCACATTCGACCGACGCCTTTTTCGGTCTTGGCTCGTGCTGCAGCTTACATTGGGATGATTGAGCTTTAGTTTCTACGTCATAATCATAAAATCATGATTCGTCACCAGTTATGACCCCCTGGAGCAAATATGGTCCAACACCTCATTAGCAATGTTAATTCGTTGCTGTCTTTGGTCGAAATTCAGCAATTTTGGTACGAATTTCGCGAAGACCCGCGTCATTCCCATATCATTGGTGAAAATCGAATGGCACGAGCCAATCGATATGTTTAGGTCCTCAGTAACTTCTCTGACGGTGATTTGACGGTTGGTCAACACTATTTTCTTCACTTCATCAATGTTTTCGTCTGCTGTTGACGAGCTTGGGCGCCCGGCACGCTCTTCGTTCTTCACATCTTCTCGGCCCTCTGAGAACGTTTTGTACCACCAATAAACGTTGCTTTAATCCAAGGTAGGTTTTCCATATGCCACATTCAACATTCGGAATGAGTCCGCGCATTTATTTCTCGCATTCGTATCACTTATGTATCACTGAATGTTCAGATACTATACGTGTTGGATGGATTTACAAACAAGCCTCGTTGAGTTTACATTTTGGTATCAAACTAAAAAATAAATAACAATTCCAGCAAATTCAATGATGTATTTCATTCACCAATTGAAAGAAAACCCCATAAAGGAGTATTATAGCCGATAATAAAGTAGATTTGTCTTATGCGAATCTCCCCTCAATATGCGAAAGAATGAAACCGAGAAATAGTATCAAAATAAAACATGTATAACAAATTACTATGTAATGATAGCTGGTCATTGCTAACATGCCTAAATAATATGAGTCTAGCAAATATTTATACAAAAAGACTCACTTTTCAGCAGTACGTAAATGTTATATGATGACTAACTGACTACATGCCGTGAGAATCTTTTCAAATATTATTACTTTACCAGTAGACGTGCACAAATACGAGTTAATGGTGATTTATATCACATATTTCGCTTCTTACTAGTTAATCCTTTACATTTCTCGAATAAGGTTCGCAAAAATTTTTCATAAGGAAAATAAAAGTGAAGTATCTACCCAAAATGAGAATCGTAACATTCCATACCTAAAATCTCTAAGAAAAGTGATGCGTCAATATTTAATGAGTAAATCTAAAACCTTATTACATTCAATTTACCCTTAAAGTAAATAAATTCTCATGCACACGACGTAGCAAATGACGAATAAGTGATCAGATTAACTTAAAGAATTTTGAGAAAGCAGCAACAATAAAGATACGCGACTGATTTGAATACCGGTTTCGAAACATGACTCCCAAAAAGCGACCGGTGGACAACAAATAGAAAGGATATCCTTGCGCGGGCGTGTTTGTGCCTATATGTTGATAAGGGACTCTGCTCAGTGTGTGGGAGATGCCGAGAAAGCAGAGGGGTATGTGTGGATTTTGAAGGAGTCAGGCAGAGGGAGTGAGCGTTTCGAAGGTGGAAGGCGGTGACGGGGAAATGGGAGGGGAGAAAGGACTTAGTGGTGGTTGGATTGAAGGGAATTGAAGGGGTCGAAGGGAGTACAGTTTTCGGAAGAGAGAAGGGAAACGGTGGGTATATGTTTATGAGTGGGGGAGTAACGACGCGGCGGACGGGGAGACAGAGGGGAGGCATCGGAGGAAGAGCGGACGAGACGGGACGGAGGAGTTGGCGGGTTTCGGAGGAGGGGGGGGGTGGCGGCGTGGCGGATGGGAGCGGAGGGAACCTCTGTCGGAAGGTCCCTTTTGAAGGGTACCGAAAGAGGAGAGGGCCGCAGGCTAATGAACGTTTGATGATATTCCAACTCGATTTACATATTTATTACTCGTACACATATATCGTGCGGGGAATGAGGTGGTGCTCGTGGTGGTGTTGGAAAAGAGAGGATGAGGGTGGATGGACTGGGTGCTGCGGCGAGGGGAGGAGGGGGTACGAGGAGGAGGGTAGAAGGGTGAGCTTCGTGCAGATGACATTGTACGTGTCGGTTGCTGAGGGATTCCAGAGTTCCGTAAAGCGAGAGAGACCCGAGGAGTGAATCGTAGATAGAGAAAAATGAAAGGAATGAAAAAATAAATTTCCTGCAGAAGTTGCTGAAAAATTAAAATGCGCTACAGGAGACGGGTATGTTTCTTCTTCTCTTATCTTTACGTCGTTCTACATGAATACCAAGTCGGGAATTACAAAGGTGCTTCCATTTGAATGCCACTGTTACCTGCAGTTCATAGATATATCAATCATTTAATAACACGAGAAAGACAGGCAGTCAAAACGTTTACAGCATATTTCGATGATGAGAATGTAATAATGGTATATTAAATTATAAAAAAGCATCTATTTCGTCTTATTGCTTCAGAATATACTGTAAAACTTTATTTTGTCGAAAAAATGTCCATAGTTCTATGATCTATTCATATTTAAGCACTTTTTTTAGTGGGCTGGAGGTCTAGAGCAACATTTTGTATGCATTCACAAAACATTTTTTTCAATGGCCTTAAAACAGTCTTACACTAGAATAAAAATACTGCATATTATAGACCACAACAAAAAAGTATAACTTGCCTTTTCACTATCAATGGAGGCATCAAATTCCTTTAAATGATCCAGAGAGAGAGAGATACCTTTGTCTTCTTTCTTATTGACATCAAGATCCTCCCGGCATCAGGCCGTCTCTGCAGTGAACTAAAATAAGAAAAAGTGGATTAAATTGTAAATTCAGAAAATTAGCCATTATCAAACTAAATAATTAATTAATAATTATATTGGTAACAAAAACAGTAAAGGTTATTTTTGACATATTTTAGGATGAAAATATACAAGCATATCCCAAATAACGCTGAACTAATGTACCCTCAAGCCTAATCATCACATGTATGTCAACGCGTTAGATAATATAGTTTACCCAAATATTTTCCAAACAAAATCATAGGTACAATGGTTTTGGTATGGATTTTGACTTCGATATTGCTGAGGGAAGAGGATAAGCGTCTACTAAAGAATTTCAAGATGTGGTAGTGAGTTAGAAAGGGAAAATAAAACTGACTGAGAAGGAAAGGAACTGAGAAACCTTAGTCACGGCATGGTAAAATGAAAACCTACGAAGAGATATATGAAAAAGGTTATTTAAAGTGGTTGTAGGGGATATTGGTGAGGCCGTAGTTAGATGAGTGCTGAGATGGAGGCGAGAGAAAGTGAGGGGGATAGTGCAAAAGATGAGGCGCTACGGGCAGCAGGAAAAGAGCGGAAAAATCGAGGTCAAAACAATAGCTTATTGTCGTAGAGGGTTTTTGAGTATTTAAAGTTTTAATATTAGATGTGGCTAAGATCTTCAGCAGTCAACGGTCCCAGAATTCATTTCAAAAAACCACCCTGACCGATAGACTACTACTAATTAAATGCGAAGATATTAATTCGATGCCCAATTTCAAAATATAATTCTATCATATCTCGTCGCATATTCACACTCTATGAACACAGGCATGGGATGAAAAAACATTTTGCTAGAATTGATTAATAAAATTAAATTTTAAAATATGAAAAAATAATCCTGGAAGATAAATGAAGAGAACGAACTTTAAATATGCCTAGAAGCGTTGGTTACCACAAAGACTGACTAACTTAAGAAAACCGTATTTTAGGAAAACCACAGAAATGAATAGGGATCAGAAATCTCCGCACACTATACAAGCCTCATACTTGCGAATTCTCATTCCTACTAATGAGAAACTAATTCGAAAATCGTGTGCATTTGCCATATTTGCCTTGTGTTATTTCAAACCTTAATGGTGTTTTCAGTTGCGCGCGGCGATGTTCCTCTCGAATAAACACGTTTTAACAGCGGATGAATTATTTTATTGGCGTATTTGGAGGCAAGTAAACATCATTATTCCGAGGCAAACTTGCAAAAAATGTCTTCATTACCATTGAACTCAGAATGAATATTAATGAATACTGTAGGTATGTATGTATGTACACCGTTTTGATAAACGGGAAACTTGAATGATATAAATAATTTAAAGAGTTCGAAAAGAATAGCGTTTACGATTTCAAAACATCAGGGCAACAAAATTTGCATTCATTCGATTACAACCTTGAAGAGACTTGGAAAGAAGTTCCAAAGGAATAAAAAATTTGGCATTTTAATCAACAGCAACTCAAAACTAATAAATTATTCGGGAGCATTTTACGCTCACCAACTCCGAATTGTACGTTTCTGCAAGTTGTGGCTCCGAGGAGTGATTCAAATTAAGAAAATATTCTCTTTCGTATTTTCACAGTACTGCTCACGACATCCCCTCTACTTTTAGTTCATGTAGAGATCCCTTCTTCTACATTTAGACCGTGCTATAAAATTCAGTGAATAGTAATACAAAGGCAAAACAACAGCAAGCAAAGAAAGAACCATTGACAACGATCGAACTGGATTCACAAAATGTTCTCCCGTAGACAGGTCTAATATCCACTCGAACACAAACGACAGAACATATTCGTTTCATATTTTCTTCAGAATCCAATAAAAAATATACGAAGAGAGACCGGACTTATTTCGCGATTTGATGACGGAAAATCTATTTACCTTTTTGAAAAAGGAATAAACGATGAAAAAAACTACTCCATGGGGGGGGGGTTATTTATTCCGGGAGTAAAAAAGGATATAAAAGTCAAAGAAATCGTGGGGTACCCCTTCTCGTGCGCTGAAAAGTCGACGTTCCCCTCTCTCGGGGAGAGAGAGAGAGGAGACGCCCCTGAACAGAATGGGAGAAAGGGGGGGGGGATCTTGTAGAAAAGTTCCCCCCCGGTTCTCGTGCTCTTGGGAATTCGGACGTTGGAACTTTCGGGAATCGGCAGTTGTGGGAGAGGGGAGAAGGACGCGCGAGGGGAGCCGATGGTATGGCGAGTGGGAGTTGGAGATAGCGAAGGGTGGACGAGGTGGGAGGAGGAGCGCAGATAGGGAGAATTTACGGGAGAGGGGTGCGGAGGAAAGGAGAGAAATCAGGAAATAGTGAGGGGGGGATTGAAACAAACTTGAGGTGGAAAAAGAATCTCCGAATAAAAATCCGTTTCCTTTTGCAAAGCAGCTGCCACTTCCCACGCCTGCATTAAGGTTTCCGCTTTAAATTTCCGCTGGTCCACTGCTCTCCAGGAAACACTCCACGGCGCACCCTCGGAACCTCGTGCTCCAATCGACCCTTTTACATATTCTCCGTTTCCACTTTCCCTTACATCCATCCCTCTTCTCTTTCTCTTTTCTTCGTTTCACTAAGCAGTTGTGGGGTGCACCAACATCAAAACAACACGACAATTATTTGAATTAGCATTGCCATACAAATAGGGTAAATACAATTATATTTTAGTAATAGACCCTGAGACTTACTCCTAGTATAAAAAATAAATCTGTTGGTATTCATATTTCATTGCATTTTTAAAGAAGCGCACCCCTACACTTTGTACCATTAACGATACCTAGATTTGTACCATTAACGCATTAACATTTCTAGATTTGGATCTGGAAACGCCGAATCTTGGCAAGTTATGGGTGCGTCCGCGTCTCTATCAGCCCAAACGGTTTACTTTAACAATTAAAAGGAGCCTTTAAATGATGTGAATGATAACATTTTCACAGTCCGGTTATTTAATATTCAACATCATATGCACTTGAAATCTCTATAGGTTTATAAATTGAAATTGGGTGTAATTGAAAAAGAAAATAGGCATGTGGTGGCACGTTGTTTTAACGTATCAAACTATATATTATATCATAAATTATATCATCATTGAGAAATGATAGAATTGAATTTTTTGATTCGTTTACATTAGATTCAAATTCACACAACTTTTCGTTCTTTGCAAGGAATGCCTATTCTTCACATGAACATCGTCATCTCCGTTGCAACGAGAACGAAGGCATTTGGATCGTTTCCGCATCCTTTAACAGCACCCAGCACGGGTTTCACCGCTGTCCGTAAAAAATAGCGTTTTACCAAAAGTTTAACAGCCGCATTTTTGCGCACTCTATACTCTCGAAATGGAAACACCATCACCGCCGTACTGAGGCGCCATCTACTGACTCACCCGTCCACCCACCTGCCGACGAATCGAAAAGAAGATGGAGGAAGGGAACCCTGCCGCAGAGCCCCTGAGGGAGAAGTATCAAATCCCCAGCGTGCCTCTTCCTCATCTCTCTCTCTCTCACTCATTCCCTTCCCATCCCGCCCTCCTCCCGTATCACACCTCTGAGAGAGATTGGAAAGGGGATGCTGCACTTCCTTCCCTTTCTCTTTCAAGTGAGAAGGGATCCACCGGCTTGGCAAGAACATTGTCTAAGTATAACGACACCGTGTTAATATCGTTGAGCAAATGCCCATCCCGTGAAAAGATCTTCCCCATTTTCACATCAAAAAACGTAATATTTAATAATTCATGATATTTCGCGTAAAATGAAGCCTGCGACTATTCGCAAGGACACTAGTAGGGTAATGTTTCCAAAACTTATCATCAGGAAACACTCATGTTTATGTTTCTAAAGTGATATAGAAAATAAATTAACCTACATGAAAGTTAATTCATATACTTCGTCACAGATATCTTTGCACTCAGCGAGGGAAAAAAAGACTATATCATATTTTCCTACTTCAGGAACATGCATCATGTTAAAATATCTACTATGCTAAAAAATATACTGAGGTTTCTCATTTTCTTTTAAGTTAATGCAGGAATGCCTCATCATAAAAATTAGCACGGACTATGGTATTATAATATGATACTTCAACTTCTTCTTTTTACATGCTGTAAAAATTGTGCAATTCAAAATAAACGGCTGAAAGAGACACCCAAAAACAAAAGCTGCTCTATTTGATGCATTAGGAACAGATTAATAGGAATGTTCTTGCATAAAGCCTCTAGGCGAGAGGCACAGGGCAGAGAAATCCTACATAGGCATCGGCCTACTCCTAAAGCCTAGTCTATTGTTTATTGACCCACACGAAAGCTAATGCTCCTTTGCCCTGGGTGATCTCTATATGACCCCCATTGTAAGCTCTGGCACAACACATAAACCCTGGCACAATATAGAATGCAGGTACTAGGTAGAGGAATTCAATTTGCCAATTAGGTGAAACGCAAAGCCGATCACTATCATGATTTCTCCCTATGGCCTTTTGGTTTACCAACATGCCGACTATTAAGAAACTAACTAATTCAACAGCTTTTTATTAATCAGGATATAATAATTAGATAACACAGATAAAGTCATAACATTTTTAAACTAAATTACGCTGTTTGGTATTTACCATATACGCTCAAATATATTGCAAGCATTCAATGTTAATTAAACTTATCATTGATGAGAATGTTAGCATCATATGAATGCCTAGTGAAGCTTCCGGGTAGAAAATGCAACAATGACTCAGGCGCGTAAAATGAATGGCGAGGGACGACATAAAAGATGCGATTAAAAAAATGTAGCAAGTAGTCTGAGTTTTTGAGGTAAAACGCTATATAATTGAGACTGTTATGATATTTTAGCACAAAAACATTCATTTCCGAAAGAAATAAAAATTTACAGCATTTGAGGTCTCAAAACCGGAATATTCCAATTATTAGCGCAAACAGCAGAACAATTTAGGACTGTTTATTGTTTCTCAAACGCTGGAGGGTACCTATATGCATACTTATTTTACAGAGACAGATAATTTAGTTGAAAAGTATAATGTTTTACATTGCCAACATGGAATGCCTAAGTTATTATTTGCACTAAGTAAAATATCCATGCTTGAAACATCTGGGTTTTTAAAAAGCATTTCCGTCTAAATTCAACCCATATTTTCTTAACATTATAAGCTTCAGTGCTCTGTGGGTAGGGTTTACCACTACCCGTCATTGGAAAAAGCTAGTGTGGATGACTCTTGCATCAATACGCGGCATATGAGCATGCGTCGAACCTCGTCCCATAAGGTTCAACTTTTTAGGCCCACCCTAGCCCACTCCCTGCCTCTCGAAGCAATAGGACAGACGGAGGTCGGATAAGCCGTTGTGGATGAAAGCGGAGGGTGGGAAGGAAAAGAAAGGAAGGGGACTAGGAGCGTAGGATGAGGGATTGGTTGAGAGAGGGGGGGACGGCGAGGTGGATTAGGGGAGGCAGGTGTCGGGGGAGGGAAGGATGCGAAGAGGGAAGGAGAAAGGATGTTGAGGAAGGGAAAGGACTAATTGAAGATAGGCCTGGAGCCACAATCAAGGCAGTCGGTCGGAACAGCATGGGAAGTTGTCGGGAGGGAGGGGACGAAAGAGTGGTTTGGGGAGGCGGTGAACCTTTTGGGGCGAGTAGTGTTCTAAGAGCCGGGGTAGTAAAGGCGAAGAAGAAAATTGGAGAGAGGGCGGAAGGTCAGAAGAATTAAGATACAGGGAGGAAATAGCAAGGGAAAGGCAAAGTAAAAAAGTGTGCGGGAGGAAAAGGATACAATCGCAAGAAGCGAAGAAACTACAAGAAGCAGAAAGATTGGATCAATGCAATAAGCAGGGAAGGCCTCCAATGACCAATCACCGAAGCATGAGAAAAGAGGGCTTAAACTGAAGCAAAGAGCTTGGAAATAATATGTGACCAAATTTAATACTTACCTCGTCACTGGCTCAAAATTATTCGTGCGAATGTTTTTTTGTGTTTTTAAATGTTCCATGTGTCATGTGAAAACAATATGCCCTGTTCTGAAAGTCAGTTTAAAGACTTGATAAGATTCAAATATTTTGGAAATGATTGGGATCTGAAAAAAAGCTCTCAGCGGGAATAAAATAGCAGGATGGGCGTTATTATCCTAATATTAAGAGTGATTAGTTATGAGATTATTGAAATTGTGCCCAACAACATTTGTTGGAATAAAATATTGGAGGTATCTTAAAACTATTGGACGACTAGTATATTATCACAATGAAGCATTCCACAGCATAGGTGTAGTAACTATTGCGTACGATAGAAATTAAATCATGCATATTTGCAACAAAATTAAAGCTCTTTAGGAAGTAGAGCCTCGTTTTCCTTGAAACAATTTGAACAAGTGAATGGCTCAAAAATACATAAAATATAATCACATCAGAACTGAAAGAAAAAGTGTGAGAGCCAGACAGTATTAACAAGGTGGCTGTAGAAACAGCCAGAGGTGATGATTTAAAATTTCAGAAACGACAAAAAAATAGGATAACAGAAGGATGAGCAAACGCCCGGATTATTCGAATGCGTACAATACATAGATATTTAGCACATTTGCATGTAATTACAACTGCTGAATGAGAACTGAAAGGAATGATGAGGTCCAAAAAGGAAGATATAAGTTTGATATTTCGTTGACTCACCCTCCAGTAAACGAGAATATATCTTAATTTCTCTCTTTCACTTTCCCGTTAGCAATTTATCTACCTAATCAAGCGAAAAAAATGTCACAATACTATCCTGGATCTGTTAATCCATATTTAGAAGAAATTTCGAGAACATTTTCCAATATACACACATATTTTAAATCTCAATTCTAAACTTGTAATGTTTAAAGGCTAGAGTTAATTATTAAAAAAAAACGGTACTGAATGATTTTTATAAATATGATCCCTTTATGCTTAGGGATAGCTATTGGTACGCAAACACTTAATGGAGTATTTTGTTATTATTTATTTTCCGCGCTAAATCTCCTTACTTAGTTTTATATTCAGAAAACATAGCCATGGGAGATGTTCATGGTAAAAAATATACAAATATAGTGACAGCAGTAGCCCAAAATAAGCACTCATGCTTACACAGGCGCCAAAAAATCCAGCATAGGGATGAAAGAGCCTAAGACGGCCGATTAGGATACGTGCGTTATTTTGATACAAGTGACGTACGATAGGCTCATCATCATTGGTTTTTAATCCTAAGTTTGGTTGGGAGCCACTCTCTTCTTTTCTCTGCCCGCTGATATTATTCACAACGATGTGGTGGTTGGGCATCCAGAGATTCAAAATTCATTGGCTGCAGAGAGGCTAATAAACCCATAGATTTCGAAATATTAACTTTATTATTGTTACCCAATGACGATGTAACTGGTAGGTAACTTTTTCTTCAAAGTTAGCCTCTTAACATAATTTATAAAATTTACAATCATATCATTTAAATACTTTAGGTATTAATTAGTCCTGAAATAGAACTTAATTATTATTCTCTCAATGAGATACTCGTACAGATGTTTTCAGAACGTGAAGGCACTCTAAATATGTCGCAGTCAAAGCATACTAAACAAAAAAATTATTCGTTGAGCCATGTTGGAGCACATAGAAGGAGTCCATACATCGGAGAGAGACAGAACGTGAAAACCTAACTGAAACTTCACGCTAGAGTGATAACGACCAAAGAAAACTAGCGCATCAGAAAAATTTAAATAGATGTCTACAGAATATATAATACAACGATTCAAAATCCTCTCCGACACAATCCCATTCATATACCCGGTTACAAATCATTCATAAACGGATGAATTTACCATCCGGCAAGAAAACTGTTACTGAGAGACTATTAAGACTGCTGAGATCTTTTTCAGGCAGAAAGATGCTTATGAATTCAGAATCGAAAACGTTTTTTGAGATATATCGGTCCATTATGTATAAGCCCATATGGTGTCGAGGGACGTCGTTACATTTCATCAAAACGTTGACATATCGCGCACAGCCCCAAGGTACTCTCTATAAAGCGATTTGATGTTGAAAAATAAAATACACGCTGTCCGCTACACTGACATTCGATGTAATGGCAATTTTAGGATACTTAATTTAGATTTCATTACTACATTACGACCGGTGGAAGATAAAATTGAGAACGGCGTGAAATACAGAGAGAGAGAGAGAGAAACGTCAACTCTCGGAAATGATTAGGGTTGCAGAGATGGTTGAAAAAGGAGGACTGAGCGAATTGTATGAAATATAAAACAGAAGAGACTATTGTGAAATACTAAATGCATTCCGGTAGTAAGCAAGGGGAAATTCAATGATGAAAGGAATCGTTTCTTAAAAGCAAATAGCAATTGGAAGGCAAAAGATAACGGAAGAAGGCATGCCAAGGAATAGAGCTGTCGATAATATTAGTATCGCTGGGGTTATACAGGTATAGTAAATAACAATTACCTGTTGTGGACATATGCGTGCACACATTTTTCACACAGGTTATGAGAGGGTGAAAATAAAGACACAGATGAAGGCAAGAGATATTTAGTTGACACCTATTGCAGTTTTCAAATTAGGAAATCATTTACGAGATGCTGTAAATCTGTAAATGACTTAAACGAAGGCAGCTAAGTCACAGAGTTGAAGAACAGCAGTTGACGTAAAAACATAACAAGATATTGAGTGTACATTTATTAAGTGAATTTATATTTTTGTTTTATTTAAAGACTAAAATTATCATCATTTTGACTGGATAATATATTTAGGAAATCAAGAATATAATCTAGTGGTTGACAATACGAGTATCACCTATACTTGTGGGAAAATAAAATATCTAAATGTACTCCTACTGTGTCATTAACTGTATTTATCATGCATAGATATATTTGCAGCTGAATATGATAGAGTATCATCATGCATCTACATGCTACCACCACCAAAGGGTTTGTATGAAGGAGACTGAAGAGATTTAGGCAACAATAGCAGGAAATTGAAATTATTGACCACACGTATTGCATGGAAAGTAGAAAGTTCCAGAATCTAATCCTTCTGATTTAGTATCTGCCTTCTATGTGTGACTATGTTACCATCAACAAATAGGCGAAATCAACAAACCTAAGTGAGTGCATTATTCAGATATTCTTTAGTTTTAGGAAGAATCACCGATTGTCCTTTGATACGAATATGCTATCTTGCGTTATTATTAATTATTGTTGGATAAAGGCTTCCATGTTACTTTCAATATAGTAAAAAGAAACTGTTACGCAGAACTTATATAAAAGACCGCAGCATATCACTAAGATGTTAAAATAGGTTTCCAAAAATAATTCGCGGAAAGAACATAAGTGAGCATGGAAAAATTAGGAAAAACAAAATCGGGTGATTCGTTGTTATTATTACGTAAATCACTGGTCGGGTGAAGTGACATTGACCACAGGAATATCTACTCATTAAGAGATACAACGTACTGTTTTCGTCACGAACAACAATAGGGAAAAGAGGGTATTGAAGCAGGCTAAATTTTTGAGGTTGCCGGACATGCTGGAGCTGATATCGGCCTACTTCTTTGGAGAGGCGCCAAGAGGCCCACAGCACTAGAGTTTAATTACCTGATTTCCCCTGATTGAAACTTCACGACACAATTTAACAACTGCGATCATCTATGTAAAATAATGTGGTGTCTTCGATACCTGCTTTGTTTCACTTATTGCACTTGAACTATGAGTGTGTTATACATATATCTTCTCCATTCTGAAGAAGTACGGCTGTATTTGAGTCCCGCACATCTGGTCGTCACGTAAAATGTACATGCTTTCAATTTCAGTAAAGATATTCTATTTTCTTTCATATTACTAGGTAGAATTACTTTGAAATTTCACCGCTATTTCTTTGGAAATTTGGCAACAGAAAGTACATTTAAAATTTGAAATTTGCTCGTTTCAATACGTTACTGAATGAGTTCGCAAATGAAATAAATCTTATTTTTAGGCTAATATCTTTAAAATATTTACATAAGTAAAAACAATTTCAATGAAAACTCATTCGTATACAACTATACAATTAACAAAAATATAAAATATCGCAATTTAGCACTTATTTTTGTTCACAAAATTTTAGAGGAAATTTGATTTAGCATTTACAACGCCTACCGCTTAGTTTGAACAGAAATTATGCATGGTATGCTCGGACGTTACACCAGTAATAAGTAATATACTAACTTTCTGTCACAATGACCTGGGTTAAATTCTTCGAGCACAGTTTCAAAAATCTTTCAAATACTGTACTCGTCTCGTAGACTGGGTTATTAAAAACGGTTGACCCCTTCAGATACAATCAACTACATATACACCCGGAAAACCTATGTTTTGTCTCATTCCCCTAAGCGTGAAATTCTCTAGCCATTTCTTGGCTGATAAACTTCCGATCCCAGCAGAGTAACTCAGTCATTGATTTTATCCTCTGACATCTTACTTTAATTACCCAACATGGTCAATGTTGACAACATTATCTCAACTGGCATAAGGACTACTTTTCCAAATTCCAATTTTAAGACAAATCCGACAAAAACTTAATTCACAACTAATCAAACTACTTAAAATTTCTACCGACTTGCCTTCTAAGTAACGCGGAAAATCCACAATTCTCTTGGGTGAATTACGTCCTAATAAGTATACCCCGCCACATAGAGGTCAGTTTTATAACATGAAAATTTAGATAAAATTCTTTTACGCATATTCTTGCGTAGAAATCACGATATTTTCTCCAAACCTCTTGGATCATCTTCCTGGGGTGCGAGGGCGGAACATAGTCACCAAGTCCGGGCACAGAGGGGGAGATAAAAGGAAGGGAAGACCGTGGACAGAATAGAAAGGAGAGAGGGAGAAAAAGGACCCTGCTCCGAACACACAGGAAGGGAGAGCATGACCCGAGGGCGAATGTCCGAAAGCTGCTTGGCGAAAAAAAAAGAATTAAAAAAGAGGAGAGGCTGAGCGCAGTGGCATGGAGGGAGGAGAGTGAACGGAGTTCTGCTGTTAGTAAGAGAGAAAGAGAGAGAGAGAAAGGGGAGGAGATAGGGTGGGAAGCATCTTTGTGCTGCGCAGGAGATCCTAGGGTCCGGGAAACTGGAAGCTCGGGGACGGAGGGAGAGAGGGTCAGGGAAGATGGGCAGTATAAAAGAGGCCGAGGGAGAGAGAGAGGGTGAGAAGGAGGATGAAGGGGATGAGGTTGTGCTGGGGCAGCACAGACGACATGGAGGCTGGATTAGAAGAATTGGAATCTGGGTTTCCGGGGTTGGAAGATGTGGAGAGGCGGGAGGGCAAAGGGCGAGGCGAAGGAGAGGGATTCTATACATAAGAAAGAAGGAAGGGTCTGAGGAAGATGATGTTCGAAAGGGGGAGGGAGGTGGAGCAGGACGAGGAGAAAGAAGGGCAGGGGAGAACCGCTGCGATTGTGTAGGAACGAAAAAAACTAATGAAGGGCGAGGGATTGAAAAGAACTGTCGAGTGGGTGGGTGGCGCGGGGTAAGAGACCACTTTTATCTCAATGGTCGCCTTACGCTGCGATAGCGCGAATAAGGCGTCGGGACAGGAGTATTACTCTTTCCCGGTTGGCCTTTCTAGCTGTAGTATCAACCGTGAATACGTGTATACCCTTCGTGTAGTTATAAGCCTTCGGGTTCCAAGCAAGTTTTCAAATGGATTTTCGATAGTATTTTGCCTCCAAATTCCTCGATTTCTATTTACGTGGAATAGTTACGGATAAGCGGATGAATGAATCGGGCATCCTTTAGCTCACACAATGACAGTCCTTTTTATGACAAATAATGCCTACGTTCAAAACACGCTGATAATTTACTTAAAGTTGGTTCTATTCCGGCTTCCATCAGAACTACCCCGTATTTAATTGCATGCTGCTGCTACTGAACGAATCTCATCGCAAATGAAATTAACATTTTTCCCAATTACAGGAAAAAGCATAAAGGTTCACCTACTGACCAAGTCATTAAACACTAACACATTCTCTGAAAGGGTCTTTCCGAAAGAAGAAAGGTTTGGAATAAAAAGGGGCCTACCTCTTTGAACTCAGTAAACCTAATATTCTCCTCCTTGTTGCATGGTATATGCCAAAAATAAATCCAAAAATAATGAAACTCAAATATTTAGGAAAAATTTTCCTTTAAAAACAATACGGTATAGTGAAGAGAGGCTCGTTGTAGAGCAGGAGGTTGGGTTGTGTTTTCTTAAAAAAAAATATTTATTTAGTAGTTGTGCCCATCCAAAATCAACCTTAGCCGGTAGATTACCGATTACTAATATTAATGAATACTTTTATTAGTTTATTTTAGCTTTTACAAAATCCATGTTTATATATGTATACATTTATATGCATATATATATATATATACATACACACATTTATTTATATACAAACCGGATTTATATATATAGACACCGGATCTTTCGACTTGCCGGGACGATGTTCTAACCACTCGACCTATCGAGGAAATGTAATTTGCACTTAAATTTGCGGAGGCTTTATGTAACCAATTCCCTCTTTCCTAATATCTTTTACTATATTATGTGAATTAATAAATACATCATATATATATATATATATATATATATATATATATATATATATATATATAAACAGTGGGTCGCGGTAGTCCAGGGGTAGAGCGTTGGACTGTTGAGCGGAGAGGCCCGGGTTCGATTCCCGGGGTTTCAAGGCACTATGGGTACCTGCAGCTCCACCTAAGCTATGTGATTTTTCGGGTATCAGATCTTCCTGGGAAACCATAACCGGCACAGGGAAAGGAACTAGCCCCCGTACCCTGATGTGTGAATTTCACACGCCGTCGGGCTTAATACTGGGTGAACTCTACCATCACCTACCAAACCGACCTTCGGGTTGATTTCTCTGTTTATGGTTTTTTTATATATGTAAAGAGAGAGAGATAAAAAATTACGTGTGAATAAGATTAATAAAAAATTTAAAAACTCAGTTTATTTGATACAATGGTCCCAGCCACCTTCATTAGAGCACGAGGAATAACTCACAGAGAATATATATATCATATTATATATATATATATATATATATATATATATATATATATATATATATATATATATATATATATATATATCTCAACGTCAAGAATTTTGCGCAGCAGTCACAGGAGACTTGCTCCATTCCGAATATCATGAGCCAGGTTTTCCGAAAAAGGTCATGACTGGATATGAGTAATTGGTCTACGGCTATCACCCTGAAACAAACAACAGTCTGACGAGGTAAAAGAGAAATCTGACGAGGGAGCTGATGGCCATTCCGAAAAAGGACTTCGCCGATTGTTTTTAAAAGTGGATGAGATGCTGGGATTAGTGAGCTAGGTACCAAAGTAAGTACTTCGAAACGGAATAAGGCCTCATTGTTCTAGGAAGGCTATTTTCTCAAAATATTGCATGGCTAGGTAGTTTCAGGACATACCTCGTATACATAAGACATATAGGCAGTCGGCTAGAGGTAGTCTCTATCCTAATTATACATAGTACAGGTCTTTAATAACGTCAAAAACTCCCAGGTAAAACTGTACAGGTTTAATAGGCGATATGCCTCGATGAAGGCGTTCTTGGGTTTACTTACTTCTGTGGCTTGTTCCCATAAAGTTATATCGCACGTATAATGAATAAAATTCCTTGCGATTACAGTATAATTTAATTAATATTAATGGATACCATAGGATGAATTGATGCCATTAATGAGATACACATAGGTATGACGCAAATGAATACCACTATAATAGTGAAAGTAACTTACTGGCAATATCACTTATTTTATATTAATAAAAAATAGTTGCTTGACAAATGCAATATCGAGATACATTCCTAAAACATTGGGTACAGCAAAATGAGGCGCAATCACGAATTAGTCTCATGGGGAATAATCACAGAATTATTTGTCCAGTTATTCATTTCTCCCTACTCTCCCTAATGTTCTAAATATTTAAGAATTAAAGTAAGACTCTTTTAGCATCTATCCAACGGAATCAGAGATGACCTTAAACTATCTTTTCTGATAATGAGGTAAAGTTACCGCCCTCATGAGTCAATTGACCCAAAATTGTTCCGAAAACCTAAGTCGAGAGCCAAAATAATGTTATTTTGATGGCATTTCCATCCCTCTAACACATTTTAATTTCTTAAACAAGTTTTCGCACCTTTCAATAATTTTCGGAAAGAGCATTTTTAAGCACTCAAAAATCATTTGTCAACCTCGTAGCAATTTCTACTTTCATCTACATGCAGGGCAGAGACATCATGGTCTCCCCAGTCTATTCCTTCGGCTCAGCTGGATTCCCCTCAGATCCTTTGTGTCTCCCGAATGACTCCCCCAATTTCTCGGAGCGCGTACACCCCTTTCCACTCCGCTTTACATTTCATCCACATCCCTACCTCAACCATCCTCTGGATTCCCTTCCTCAGTATACCCTAACTAAACCTCCATCTCCTCGCAAACACCTACACGCCTTCGCTCCGTTCTCAGCGAGGAGTGAGCTCTGCCCCCTCCAACTCTAGAAACCAACTCCGCACTCACTACTCGCCCAATGACCAGAATGCCTCGCGGTGCCAGAGCGCAAGAAAGAGGGCGAGGGTCACACAGAATTCGAGATCGCCGAAGGCGTGGGACGGCAAACAAGGCGACGAATCCGAGCAAAGGGGGAAAGGCGTAAGGTTGTTGGGGGAGGGGCTAGGCCAGTTTATAAGGGGTGAGAAATGGTAGAAAGTCTTTAGACAAGGAGGGTGGGGATGTAAGAGAGAAAGAGTAAAGGACTGGGCTATGGAGTGAGGATAGACAAGACGGGGAGAGTGACGAATTGAGAAAGATTGAATTTGAAGGAAAACGCACGAAAAAAGAAAGAAGCAAGATATCTATAGGTGTGGTTACAAGGAGTGAGATGGGTGACGTAAGAATGGGAGTAGAAATAACACAAAACATTGGAGGGGTGGGGAAGGCGCAATCAAGCAGATCACAAGTGTAAACATATTCCCTTGACCGGGACTTGAACCACGGATCTTTCGACTTGCCGGTCCAATGCTCAGTTCCTTCTCACCCTTGATAAAGGTGGTAGCGCCACCGAAAATTAGGAATAGGAGTGAGTTTTCTTCTTGGTTTGTTGTGTTTTTGTGTTTGTGATCGCCAGTGCTATGTACGAAGTGATTGCCAGCGCTTGGTATGCATTAAATATTTGTGTACATTTATATAATTATAACATATATAATATTTATAGTATATATATATACACACACATATATATATATACATATATATACATATATATATATATATATATACATATATATATAAATATAATATATATATATATATTATATATATATACAACGTTTGGACGGCACAAAAGAATACAAAAATAAAATAAATAATACGTAAAAGGACACTCACATTTTAGAAAGTCTGAGCTTTCGGCCTTCTCCGAGACCTTCTTCAGGTCAGACTGGAAGGTCTCGGACAGGGGAAATAGTGAGTCTCTGAGGGGGGAGGCGCAAAGACACTGGAAAGGGAATTAAAGATGGCGGTTAAGGGAGGGAATTTCAAAAGGTCGGAAAGCTAGCATATGAGGTGTGACCTAAAGCTATTTGACCTGCGTTCATATCACCGCATTAGTGCTATCTTCGTCATCCGCGCCGTAGCATCCTTCGAAGTAGACCCATTTGATTGAACTACACGCTCCGAGTGGTGCTTCATCATCTTAAAGCAGTCCTGGAATGCAGATTTTGGAATGGTCTCCAGCTCTCGCGTCGCATTTTTGGAATGGGGCTAGGCAAAGAGGCTTTCACAAGGAGGTGGGAGTTGATGACAGGGACTTTGAGTAAGGATATTAAGAAAATACTCGTAAAAACTTTGATATGGAGCGTAGCTATGTACGGCGGGAAAACGTGGTCATTGCAGTAGGAGGATAGACGTAGTTTGGAGCCTTTTGAAATGTGGGTGTGGAAAAGAATGGAGAAGGTGAAATGGACAAAGAAGAAAACAAACGAGGAAGTACTTGGTATAGTGGGCGAAGAGAGGGGTTTATTGGGATAAATCCTATGGAGGCAGGAAAAGTGGATGAAGGGGGTATTGACCGGCAGTGGGATGTTGAAGACTGTAATTGAGGGGATAATGTTAGGCAAACGAGGAAAGGGAAGGAACAGGATAGGGATGTTGGACGGGATGAAGGGAGGAAGAAAGTACTCAGAGCTGAAGAGGGACCTGATGTAGAGGGGGATGTTGTGTTTTTCTGGGGGTCACAAATTGTTGAGATAGTAATTTTGTCATTTGAGATAGTAATTAATAATAATTTATACATATATATATATCATAGATATTAGCACTTGGTATCTGCACCATCGTATATACGCACGACACCCACGCTTGGCTTTCCGCGGCCATTTCAATCGAACAATCTATTTTTATTTACGAGGGTCATCCGGAAAGTAGTACCCGTTCGTGCCGCATGAAGTGCTGACGACGCGAGTAGCCGCTGGACGAGGTCAGATAGCTTCAGTTGCTTGTCTGCCTTCTCTGAGCCAAGTTGCGTGACGCTAGCATTGCCTGTGTTGTTTCTGTGATTGTTTACAATGTTTAAAAAAATTGAGAACGCCGCCAGTTGTGAAGTGAGGGCAGTGATTAAATTCCTCAATGCAAGAAACGTTCGCCCATGTGATATTCATCGCCAATTAAAGGAGGTGTATGGAGACAATGTAATGGACGAGTCGTCTGTTCGGCGGTGGTGTCGCAACTTCAACATGGGGAGGGGGAACACACACGACGATGAGCGTTCGGAGAGACCGTCTGTCATTACAGACCAACTGGTGAGCTCAGTTGACGAATTCGTGAGGAACGATCGGCGCGTCACAATTGATGACATCTGTGAGCATTTTCCCAATGTTTCTCGAACAATTGTTCATGAAATTGTTAAACACCATCTGCATTATGCAAAAATTTGTGCAAGATGGGTCCCTCGCGTATCTCAATGAGCTGGCGGCGAAGGACTATGCAGCAGGAATACAGAAACTTGTCACACGTTATGACAAATGCCTTAATTTGCTTGGAGATTATGTTGAGAAGTAGTTTAAAGTATCCTCTTTCAAATAAAATTTTTTATGTTTGTTAATATTTACTTTTGTGTCTTTATTTCACGAACGGGTACTACTTTCCGGATGACCCTCGTACTTTCCTTTATTGTTTGGTTATTGTCTATTACCTACGAGTCCTTGTCAGCAACAGCTGTCTTCACTAATCCACTACTCATAATGCAGCCAAAATTTGGACACTATTTCATCATTTACATGACATTTAGATTTTAAATGAAAATAAGATTGTGCCTATATCTCCTTCAAAGATTGAAGGCTAATGAAATTCCCTTTACATGTGAATTGATAATATACTGATAACAATCAGTTTGAACTAGAAAGACAAACGTTTAGATGATGCAAAAAATAATGCATCGCCTAAGTTAAACTAAATAGT
Organism: Hetaerina americana; assembly: GCF_022747635.1. Classification (NCBI taxonomy): domain Eukaryota; kingdom Metazoa; phylum Arthropoda; class Insecta; order Odonata; family Calopterygidae; genus Hetaerina; species Hetaerina americana. Next base: position 46,371,396 of record NW_027287095.1, read on the forward strand.
TCAAAACTTATTCATCTCATAAATTGGATTCTGGAATGATCAAAATGAATGCAAACTAACTTAACGAAGTATAATCAAACATGGAATCAAATTTAAATCTTTGTCTAACCATTATGTTCATCTAGCATTACATTAATGAATTCAGATCGCAAAATAAGAATTCAAAGGAGTTTAAGCAGAGTCTCAATAGTTACTCAAAGAAACTCCGTATGTATTCTCCTTCCTTTTCCTACTATTTATCTTTCGCGACATTTTAAGCAACCCACTCTCTCAACACGCAAAACATCACTTTTATTTGGGAATCTCCGTGTAAAAACAAGGAAAATGAAGACAAGTTCGTTGGTGGAAGGAAATAGAATAACAGTTGAGGTTTAGAAATTATTCTGTGAGGAGCGAAGTTGCAGGGAGAGTGACAAGGGAAATAAAGCGAACGTAAAGGAAATAAGAGTAGAAAGAAGATCGGGTTTCTCTCTTGGTTTCCACCCATCCCCATGTGCGCCGTGCGCTAGTGTATGTGTGCGTATCAAGCGGAAGGGAAGATTCGAGGAGTAAGTAAGAAGAGGGGGAGAAGGAAAATCAAAATGGAAAGAGGTCGTGTCCCCCCCGCGCCACCCTTGTCCCTTTACGGGCGCAGAATGGCAGGTGACAGGCGGTTGATGAAGGAGTGTTTCGACTTAATGAAAAAATAAAACGAAAAAAAATGGCGCTTTGGTCCCCATCCCGTGCTTGCGAAGGCACTGAGAATGAAATGGGAGGAGGGAAGAAAAAAATGAATGAGGGAGGCAGAGAAAGATTGATGCTTCTTCTTCCATACTGGCAGAAAAGGGAAAAACCGTCGGCAAGACGCGCGGGAGTGAGGAAGGTGGTGGGGAAAATTGAGAGATCGATTACACTTGGGTCGAGCGATCCCCTTTCTCGTTCATGGGAAGGTTGAGTTCTGAACAGGTAAATGGAACTATGGTATATCACAGTCGCTTGGAAACATTTTAATTGAGTCTAAAAAGGCAATACTTTAAGTGCGGGTATAGGAAGACACGTGCAAAACGATGGCGAGTGCTCATCACTTCAATTCAGGAAAAAAGATAGTATTAACAATATGAAAATGTAGAATATTCTATCGAAGGTGGGTCCATATCCCAGTGTTCACAAAAAAATGGAAATCTATGGCCCCTAACTGTGAATATGTGCGCAAAATTCAGGTTTATGCTATAGTGCCCCTTACCAAATACATGAAACACCACAGGCACATAGACAACCACTTTTAGAATAAGTCATTCCAACCGAGGCATCAAATCATCAAAAAGAGAAAAAAAGGTCACTCTTAAATTGCAAATTATTAAACGCAAAATATAATTTACCAATTGGTGCATGTTACAAAAAACCTCATTTCATTATTTGACTGATCCTTGAAATATTTGTATAGCTCTCAATATAGTGCTGATCTGCAATTTGGCACCATTGACCGATTTATACGTAAATTTTCAAGTTATATCTCACTCCGTAGACTCGGTAAACATGCATTCAAATCCTCTTTGCAAAATGGATGAAGGAATTATTGATACACCTAAACGACTGTGGAATAGTTCTTAAAATTTCCTTCTACCCTACTTGGGTGTACGTGAAAGATTTACTTTCACAGCATCACATACGACTGAGGGAACATTTCAAATGGGAAATGATATCCTTATACCTCTTTGTTCCGCTTGAGTGAAAGGATGAAAGGGATCACGGTGCTCTGTCATTAATTGGTTTTGGTTCCTCTGTTTAAAGAAACTCTGAAGGCAGAAGTGCAATGGGAAAATCCAAAGAAAATCAATGCAAGATGAAGATGATAGATAGGCGTCTAATGCTAATAGGGGCCGTCTAAATCCTCTCCCTTTAAATCGCTACTCTCTACTCCATTCATTGCTAAAGTCAACACTGATGGGTATATGCTCGATCACCTATTCAAGAAATGAAGCAAATTTCCTGAGAAAATTGCCATGCCATGAAGATATGCGACGGATTCAGGACATCCAGATAAATGGCGTCACCTAGAAGATTTTCTTGAAATAAAATGCTACGGAAACGATCTTAAAGTCTTAACTGATGACTATAATCAAAATATGAAGTTGATTAAAGTTAAAAATAATCTATAACAATAGTCAAATGCATTGAGCATTCACAATTATGATGATGTGAAATGGTTTTTTTTATGTGGCAAAGCATTACATTTTGCATGCTCAAAATACTTAAAATTCTTAATTTAATAATTCTGAAATTTAATTACACCTTTGAAAAGATTGGCCTAATGTTCTTAGTATTATTTATAACCTCAAATTAAGGTTGTCTCATACTAATACCTCTTCGCGACTTGCTATAAAATCATTCATTTCCTGAGGAAGGTTTTATAGCGATAAGGTTTCTCTAATAATCCAATATAAACAAAGGTTTTCCTACTAGAATGAATAATAGACGCAATCACTATTTTAGCCAATTGTAATTTGTAACTTGTAAAGTTCATCTAAAAATTGGCGGAAAAGAAAAGAACATCGTTATCATCAACACAAGGCCATTTCATCTGAGCTACAATTAAAGTCCATTATCACTGGGAAGCAAACGTTATCAAATAACGCCGCATCATAATTCATTACCAGTGTTTTATATTAGCATTATGCAAAAAACCACGGTTTCTCCCAAGCATTTACTGTTTCATCCACTATTCTGATACGCTGAACGATGCGAAGGGTAAGTTTTAATTAACATGAGAAACATTCGAGTTGCCGAAGGAAATCAGATCATTTTTTGCGGAATAATACGGCGTTGGTCTTTTAAAACTTCATTCTCCCACAATAATGTTCTAGTGCTAATAAAAATGGCGTTGAAATAGCAATTAGACTAGAGAGTAATTATCTCTTATTTTTCCTTATTAGCAAGGGATCTTGAGAAAATAACAAAATGAACAAGATATTAAAACAGAAACAAAATCTAGACAGAAATAGGCAACGATACAATCACCCTGGGATATTTTATGAATCTATATAACGGCTCATGTTTTACCCAGAAATTTATATAATCACGTTCAGATATCAATACCTAGATAATCAAGGGTCACCAGGTCATTATTTTTTGCGCTCCTGATGTTCATAAATTCAAAAAATTTAATGAACATTAAAACACGAAAATATTTTTTCAATTTCTAAAGTAACTATTTGAAAAAGAACTGATCAGATGAACCGGGTCGGGTTACCTTCACGCAAGCGGAGAATGGAAGTAAACGATGCATATGGCGAATACTTCATGAGCACGGGTATTTTTCCCAACCGTGAATATGACTTTTGAAAACATGTCATTGAGCGCAATCAAAATAAGCAACATGCCATTATAAATGTTAACATTTGGCCCTCTTAATTAAACTAATTTAATAATTATAGTTATTTGGTATGGAAATCGTCCTCATCATCCTTGACTGCGAGGGTAAAAAATGAATAGATAATAACTTGGAGGTTCTTCTTCTTCCGGTTTTGTATTTCCACGACACGTCATTTATTCAACAATCATCAGGAAAGAGAACTAAAGATAAGCAAAAAGACCATGTAAAAAAAGAACTCCTAGATGAACATTAGATTCTATCACCTCATGAACAAAATTCCATAAGCTTCTATGCCAATCGTCAACAGTTTTCAATAACGTGCTTTGAAGAGGATTTGGGCGGTGGACCTTTACAATGAGAAGCAGTGGTGTATCATGTTGAAAAAGATGGACACATACAAAGTTAGAAATATAAGTGATATTATAGATTAATATCCCCTTCTTTGAAATAGAATTTAATATGCACATACATATTCTTAATTGCCATAGTTTAAAGCTCTTTTAACGTAGGTACGCATATGATGATCTGAAACCATGAAACTTTTTAAATCCATGCATGCGAAAATATTTCACTGAAGTGAGCTCAGTTCACAATTGCAGTTTTTTTGTCAAGGTACATTAGTGTACAGGGTGGGCCGCCAAAATTGGAACAAATCAGGAAAAATTAAACAATATTCAATGTTTGCATGATCATAAGCAAAAAATGTATTCAATGTTTCCTCCACTTGCTTCAATGGTAGCCTCCATACTCGGTCTGAAGTATCCGCAGGCCCGTTTTAACAAGCCACGGTCATTATCGGAGAATGTCATTTCAATAATATCTCTCAACAACACAACTTTTGGGTGTCTGGACATGGTAACCCTTACGACCACGCACCTCACATTGTAGTCCAACGGATTTAAACGTTAGCTGTTGGGAGGCCAGAATTATTTGGACCAAAACATATTGACGCTGTCTGACAACCAGTTTTGCACCAAATGACTCGTATGGGCTGGTGCACTGTTCTGTTGTGAATCATATGGTGCCCTAGATGACACAGTTTCCATCCACGGCTTCACTGCATTTGTCAGAATATGCAAATAAACTTCTATGTTGATATTTTCCTCTTTGTTGAAGAAATACGGTGGCATGACACCCTCGCTAGACACAACTCCTATCACGTAGACATCCGCTCAAAATTTCGTTATGGAAACAACAGGGACATCTTCAGGGTCATGGGCGAGCCAGTGGACGTTCCTACAATTGCTTTTGGCATCCACAGTAAACCGTTTTTCGACAAAAAAAATCTGATTCGTTCAACAGCATTGTTTCTTAAGGAACACAAAAGCAGGTTGCAACGTTCAACTCGCTTTGACCTAGCCCTTTTGGAAAGCATATGTCTTATTGTAATGGTGTAAGACTTGTAGAGGAGGTCCTCCTCGACAATTCGACGCATGGTCTTTCCCCTCACACCGACAACCGACGACAAATTTCGGATCGATTGCCCTGGATCCTAAAAAATGGGCGTCCTGGCAACGCGCTCCTACGAGTGAGTTCTCCTCACCGATATTGCAAAACTGTTATCATACTTTTCCAAATCAATACGTTGCGACGAGATCATATACTGTCAATTTCGGGTACCCGAAGAATCGAATAACTTCTGTCGCCAAGCGACCCACGCGTACACTTTCAAAAATCGCGGCTCTTCGGTAATACACCGCACTTGTTCTCAGCATTGCGACCGTTTTGAGGTTATGATTGTCCAGCACAGTAAGCTTATTTTTGCGTCAATAGCGACTTCTACATGTGGTATAAAATGGTGGCAATCACAAATTAATTTTTTTCCGGATTTCGGCGCCGCATCCTGTACTTCGGTGATGCTGTCTTAGTTGGACATAAAATAAAATGAGTGTAGAGCGGACTATGGCAAAAGTAAGTTAAAATACAGCAGACATATCTTAATGAAAATAAAGAAACGAAGAAACAGCATCTCAAATCACGATCCCGAGTGAGATTATTTGAAAACTAAGAGCCTTACATGATACATCATTTAGAATCAGTCAGAAATGTCATCACAATGTAACAATTTCAAATTGTAAAAACCATTCGCCTTGGCCGAGATTTTTAGTTCATTGTTAGTATTTGGTTATCCAAAGTTTTCAAATTGGGGGATTACCTTTTAGTCATTGTTTCCATTTGTTTGAAAAATAAATTATTCCAAACCTAGCTCCTACTGTTCATTCCATGTTTGTTGAATCAGCTATGATCATAAAATTATTATACATTTAGAGTTGTTAAACTCATGGTTATAATGAGTAACACCTTCTGGCATGATTATAATTTTGCAGCACTAACATAATTGTGTAGTTAATACGGCGAAGTAAACTGTTCATCATTGCCATGTATTTTCCCCAAGGGCTTTTTGATCTGTGGTTCACAAATCATAAGAGTATTGGAAAATTGTCGACTACTTTACAAAATAAAATAAACACCGCGTCCAATAAGTTTGTTTTTATTCATAGGGTACTTAAATTTCGGTTTCCAACATTCATTTGACATCAGCGGGTATGAAAATTGAAGAAGAAAACCAGAAATACTTTTTATGTTAATGCTACTTCCTCCTCTACTAATGAGAAAATAATACAATGTAACGCTTAAAATCGGGGTGTTCTTGCATAAACACATGCTAGTGAAAAAATGTCAAGGGATTTCATAGACTCACGAAGTATTTCTATAAAAATCAAATTAAATGAATAAAACCTACTGGTTGATCAATGTATTTTATAAAAAAATCAGTATTGCATGATAATTCGATTTTTTAATACATGTGACATCATCAATTGTCAGTATTAAAAAAGAAGGTTTTGATTGATTCGAAAAACAAGTATGTTTTCTAAAAAAATATTTTCATGAAAACTTTTACCCATCTAATTTAATTCATGAGCTTGATTAAAATACATGAAATTATAAATGCGTACCACATCAATTTGGTTTTCATGGAGAAACACTCTCCCTTGTGAAAAGGCCAATACGACTCATGTTTCACAAATGCCCAAATATTAAAACCGTTTCTTCATTAAATGAGTCAATTCTCTTCTCCCGATTCTGATTACACTAATAAGCAAACTGGAATCGAAAATCTTCAGCTCCACCACTAGGTCCTTCGAATCCTCATCTTATCTACACTTTTTCAGAAACATATTGAATTTAAAATATTAATTATTAAGGAGTTCGTATAGTAGAGGGATACTAAAAATAGAAAATGGAAAATAATCCCTGAAAAAAACGCTCAAATGGAACCAATTTGATAATGCCACAAATTGTCCTCACTTTTTAAAACTTTCACTGAGTCGAAAGATAAAAGAGATAATTTTAATTTGAATAAAGCTATGACAAATTACTTCTGAAACTGGCTCTAACTGAGGCAGTTGACGCCGCAAAGCAAAAGCATTTAGAACCACAATAAAATTTTATTGTTTAAACAAGCGCAAACTAATTTTTAAGCAATATATATATTTTATAAACGGGGATATACATTACTGTCTCTATTAAGCTCTTCACTAAAATATTAAAAGCTTACTCATAGAAAAAATTGCTCCCACGTGCGAATTAATTTTGAAATGAATATACATTAGAACTCTTACCCCAATCTGCTAAATAACAAGGGAAAAATATCTCTCAGGAGAAACTATGACCAAACGCGCTCAAACATTTATTGAATTCAGTACGTGGACCAGCGTAATCATTACTGATGCAAAGTTCTCTGCGGTAATGTCATATCGAGCTCATCCGATCTCCAACTTAATCTGAACTTTGGTGATGAAAAATTGTTCAAGAACTTTATGAATTCTTTTGATGGCCATTGGAGCGATACTGAAGTAAGCCAGAACGCAAAAGGAAGCGAAATACGTACAGAAAGACGGCGACTGACGGAGAAACGATGAAGATGCTCAAAAAGATTTCCTTTTGAAGTGATATGAGGGCGCGAAGTGCACCCGGTAGCAAAAGCGGCAAAGATGATACAACTCCCCCAGCTACCAGCTAATCCACCCTGTTACACCGTCCCCAACCCTTAGTCCCCGTTACTTGGCTCACCTGCTTCTCTCGTCCAACCCCCCAGACCCATCAGCAAGACGAAACCTCACCCTCTCTCTTTGACCTACCCCCCTCTCAATCCCCACCTACCAAACGTCAAGCACACACGCCACACTCACGCACACATGCACGTCGTCTCTCGCATTCACCCCTGACACCCGCCCGCCCACCAGCCCCCCTCACTCCCCCGAGCCCCGCACGCCCAACCACCCATCCACCCACCCGACTCCCTCCGCCACGCCACCTCATTTCCCATGATGCAACCCGCTGGCTATTTGGACTGCAGCATCCTGGGGATCTCATATCCGGAGGTCGGTGGGATGGGGCGAGGTCAGAGGGTAATGGGAGGCGTAAGGGGGTGGAGGGGTTTGGATTGGCAGTGCGAGGGCGGGAGAGGAAGACGTTCAAAAGATGGGGGGAGGGAGGGGGCAGGAAAAGAGGTGAGTCTCCTCTTCCTATGCAAGCAGGCGGAAGAAGAAAACACGACGGCAGCGGTCATGAAAGGGGGCGAGGGTTAGGGGTTGAGAGGGAGGCGGCGGCGGCGGTGGTGGCAAGTGAAAAGGATAAGACGGACATGGGAGGGGCAAAATTATACTGCAGAGAAGGGTAAAAACCCGACCATTTCGAGAGGAAGAACAGCGGGAGTGGACTCGCTAGGAAGAGGTAATCACGTTAGAGAAAAGAGTATAACCCTGGATAGTGTCGTGCCAAGTGTCGAAGAGAAATTCGGTTCTTGCAAATATGCAGATTTGGTGTATTTCTGACAAGTGAAAAGGTTAAGTAAAATGCCATGCTCAATAGTCGGACTAACTGAAGAGGTAAGGGTAACATTAAAAATTTCGCACAAATATTCATTTTATAATGAATTTCCCATTTTATTCCCATTTTATAATGATATAACCAGGGTCTGTAACTATAACTGAACAGCGAATATTTTAAATAACATTTATGCATTACCGTGGAAAATTAACACCTTACTTTTAAGTCTTTTTTAGCAATACAAAGAGGGAGAAAAATGAGTTTGTATTACATATCGTATGGATGATTATTAATTAATTTAAAATTAATAAATAAGTTCGGGATGAATGAATTAACCCGGTACAATCAAATCACAGGCCACTTAATTCATTAAACAAACCATCTCATAAGGTATTTGCTCTATTTCCGATGCCTTAGAATAGAATAATTGCATCTTGGTATTTCTGAGCGTTTTTCCTGTAGGTGGCAGGTTCATGGTTCAATTCTTGGCGATTACGAATTGTAACAACTCAGTTAATTCCAGTGAACAAAACATGTAAAAAAATTCAATTAAATACTAGGTATTTCACTGAATTATATCTTATGGGCTAGGACTCAAGGATGTATAGTTAATATAGCTGAATAATATAAAATAGAAATGCAATAGTACATATTTTTCAGTAGAGAGAAAATTTTTCGAGTAGAAATACGTAATATTATGCTAGTCAAAACATAAACAGATATTTGAAACAATGCATGATACTGAAAAAAGATAACATTGGCTCAATTTTCGGAATGATTCAGTGCCGCCGAAAACGTCCAAAAATGCCAGATTCGAGGTAATACAATGCTAAGTGATGAATGATGATGAGAGTAGTAGACATTTATCACATGAATAGATGTGGCCGTGAGTGTCATTTAGATATATGATGATAGATTTAGGTAGACAGGTAATAAGACGAGACAATGTATGGCAATTCACACCTGCTTACGCTGAAATCTGATATCAGGGTTGCTCACAGTCACAACGTGGGCCAGAATTAAGACAGCCTGCAGTGATATTCACATAATACTCAAATCGGATGGAGTACCCACTTTAAAATCCTACTCAGGAACTTCACTATTTAAAAAATTAAAAGTTCAAGTCACTTACCGTTCGCCAGGATTCCATTCTGAAGATGGGTATTATATGTGCCATGGCTAGAGGTCCTTTAAATCAAATAAATAATTTTTAATAGTTTATAAAAAAATAATTAATCCAAATTTAAATGCAGCAAATTAATTTCACCATCAGATAATATCAAACACAGTTCTAGAATTCAGATTTTACATTGTCGATAGTAAAAATCCATACCAAAGAACAATTTTAGAACGAAAAGCATTGTCCCAATAAAACAGCATACAACATCATTATGAAATTTTGGCATCGACCAAGGAATGTTCACCTCAGAGAGCATGTAAAATTGTCGCTACGTGGACAGTTAAAATTTAAAATAAAGAACATTACCTCTTGTGCACTTTTTAAGTACCAAAGCAATCTTTTTAAGCATAATTGCTAAGCTTGCTAAGAATAGGGGCTCAAATGAAGATGATGTCATTTTTCTTGTCTTGTAACACTGTGACACACTATCACATTTTCAATATATATTAATACAATGTAACTCATTTCAAATTCACTGTACGGTGCTCTAAAAACCACTGCAAAATCTTTATTCGCGGATAAAATGATAGTTATAAGACTATAATTCTTCGTAAACGCAAAAAAAGTAAAATTTGTACCATAAAATGATTCCTCCAAAAATATTTTGTCAAAAAGTATTCTATATGGATGCAAATTTTCAACCATCTATTATGACAAAAGTAAAGTTTAACTTAAATTAAAGGTAGCACTTTCGTCTAAAAATTATTGATGAAGAAATAAACTCAATAAAACGGCAATTTTGACGTGAAATGTTATGCGTTGAAGAGTAAATAAGAGGGAAACGTAATACAGAGCACATATAATAGGAGAACATGAAGCTAGTGGAATGGAGATGATTGGGTATTAAGCCTGAGTGGTCGGAGCCTTTCAAGGGACACGGGCAATGAAAGGGGAGTCGAGATGGGCGTTAGACCGAAATCCAAAAAGCCATTACCCTCTACGTTCGGCGATACATTAGCTTCCCTCCTACCTGTTCACTAAAACGACGTGGAATTACCGGTTTCTAATTACTTAGCTGTCCGTCGATGGAGGAGAGCCAAATTGAATTAAATGCGTAGGAGAGGTATAAATTCAAGTGATACAATACAAAAAAAATTAGTAGTTTATCCGGGCGCAATACTTACGCTAGTGACGCTTTAACTGATTGCTATTGATTCAGCAGGACAATGTTAAATTAATGCAAACGAATCTGAAATATTTAATTTTAACCAAGTAATTTTCTTTTGACCCATTTAGTTGCCGGATAACGCATTCACAGGTTAGACCGAAAAAGCAGCGTTAATTCTTTAAAAGATTTTGTGCAGTGTTTCAAACGCATTTTCATCTATCCGTCGTGCAAATGACCTAAGTATCTAACAACCATGTTAACATATTTCGACAATCCTCTGGATTTAGAAATTCAAAGAATAATTACCCGCGTACTATGATCATGATGGTGAATTATTGAAAATTGAAGTTCGTGAAATCATTAATCGAACTTTAGAAAGTGATAAATTCATCACAATAATCCAGATTTAATCAGGCAAACTAAAAATTAGAATCAAGCCCTCATAATTAATTCAGCCACCCCATATTTCTTAAGGTGGGATGACAGCTAAATAATTTAAATAAATAGCATTGATGAGTAAAACGATATTCTTGAAATATTAGCAGCAGTCTTCATTGCAAAAATATTCATATTTATAGGGAAGGACCATGAGCTCCAGCAGAGTTGCATGCATAAGGGTACATCCAGAAGAGGAGACACGGTAAAAAGTTTCTTCCTGGATTATTTTTATATAACATTACCATCACCTATGATATTAATTGAGTTATAAGCAGCTTTCTTTTAGCACACGAATTCCAAATCCAAAAGAATCCAAGTTTATCAGAGTAGATTTGTCAATAATGCCACTTATTTCATAGACCAGGGGTAGCATGGACGTCTTTATACACTTCCCTTGTGGCGCCAAGAGGAAGGCCTGTGAGGTGCCAATAATAATTTTAGCCTATTCCTACTATCAATGCTAAAAATCAAATCAAATAAAGATTAGAATCAAGATGAATGTCACAGTGATTATATTATGACGCAAAACAAGAAGCGAGAACGGAGCGTATGCATAGCATAAATTAAACTGAGCCGTGGGTTTGAGACTAGATATAAGAGAATGAGAGATGCAAAGGGAACTGATACTCACTAGTAATAGGGGTGGGATGGAAAGAAGAGATAGGAAGAAGGGAGAAGCGAGTGGGATATACGTGACACTAAAGGGTAGGGGGGAGAGGGGTTAAGAAGGGGGCGAAGCGGGTGATTTCGACGCGTGGCGGACCGTATGAAAAAAAACCCAGCCTCCACATTTCCAATTGGCCTCTTTATCCGCTTCGTCACAGGGCAGTGTTAGCAAAAGGAAGAGATAGGGAAAATAGGGTAGAGTAGGGACTGAAGAGAAGGGGAAAAGAGACCGCGCGCCTGGCTCTTTTATGTTTTTGAGTACATGCAGAAGTCATAAATGGGGCCCGGAAAGTGATCCGATGGATACCACACTACAACCAGCTTCATAAAACGAAAAAGTAGCAAAGCAAGATCAATGATCCATGCCAAATCGATCTTCCCGTGAGCAGTCCAATGAGTTACTCATCGAGTTACCCGATGTCACGCTCAGTCGACATCATGGTGGTCACGAAGATTACTTAAAAATTAATGCATAGATTCTAGATGGTAATGGTACTTAGGGAAATGAAATTTGATGCAAGTAAAGGTTGCTAAGTATAGAGAATACCAACAAACCCTGTTAGCCAAAAGAGAATAAGATATTTCTGCTTTATGATCTTGTGGGACTACCCATACAAAAGGTTCCTCTGCGTATATGTTATCCGATAAAAGCTCCTAAAGTTTAATTTGTTCCGGAAGGCAACACCATACGCTATTTTTCCTATAGCAGGGAAAACAAGAACTTAAAAAAGCATGAAAGTGCATTCTTAACAATTGGCAATGACTTTAATGACTTAAATTAGATTTGACACGTCATGAGCACTAAAAAATTATGTGAATCGTCATTCCGTCCTGGGAAACTTCAAAGTACTTATGCTATTTCTATATACGTGCGTACCATAGTATAAATGAACTAACTGCCATTTTTACGCATATTATGCACATAAATTAGAAAAACAAACATTTTAGGCGTATTAATTAAAAATAGCAATTTTCCACAAAAATAAAATTTAATGCGACCGGTTTCAATGTTACTACATCATCATCAGGTGATGTAGTAACATTGAAACCGGTCGCATTAAATTTTATTTTTGTGGAAAATTGCTATTTTTAATTAATCATGATATTCCACCATATCACGCCTGAAACGTCTCTTTTTATTTTAGGCGTATTTTGAAATAACTCCAGGTATTTTGCAACTACGATATACTTTGAAATAATGTTATCAAGCGTTTACCCAAGTCATTAATTATCGATCTAATATTATATCCGGTGTACATTTATAATGAAAGTTGAATGGGATGAGCAGTCCGAAACAAAAACCGCAGGAAATTCAAAAATAAAAATCTTTTACGCAATGGGTTAGCATCACCAAGAGTTCCGTTTACTTAGTTATAGTTTCTTGAATTTACTCTCGCAGGAAATAGCGTTGTGTTACCACGCTGTTGCCTATTTAGTACAAAAAAACATAACATACCTCTAAACCTTGATACACTTTGCGATATTCTAATTTAAAAGCGTCATGCCGAAACCAACCCACCTTTGCTTTCATTGCTGTAATTTTATTATTCAGATACATCATTTTATCATCATATCTTCAAGTTAAGGGGATATTCTGATGGGGAACTCTTGGTAAAGAGGACCTTTTTCTTTAAATTCCATTATTTTTCTACGCTACAAAGTTTTGCACTCTGTTTTTGCAGTAATTTATTTCTGCCATTTTAGGATGTTTAGTACTATTTATATTTTTAATTTTTCAATCTTGGTCGAATTGTGTTGGTTATTTTAAAATCAATTGCAGTGGTCGAAATGAGGAAAAAAGGTATCAACCACACTTCCTTGAGTACAGTGAGTCGAGGCTGATTTAATAATACCGAAACAGTTTTCCCAAATTACAGTATTTTGTGTGCATTCAAAGAGATTATCGTGAATATAATTAATTAATTTTTTCCTTCAACCCAGACAAATCCAGCTCGTTCTGTATATTTGCTTCCTACGCGCTATTTTTTTCAACTTTAGGTATATCGTACCTGTTTGTTTTTTTAAACTCCTGATTTTAGGATGCCAGGAATAAATAAACATTGAATTTAACTAGATACACTCTTGTGGAAATCGTAATGGTCTTATGTGATTGAACTTTGACTCTATAAGAAGATCGAGGAGTCACAATTACATGCTGAATAATTGGGAACTATAGTGATGGTAAAGATATCTGCTTGTTTTTTTTGTAAGCTCCGTATTAATTGCCCTGGGATCGTGCTTGTCTGAGAGCTAGCTTCCAAGAACTGGGGCGCCTTTTTTACTTTTCCTAATTCCTTCATGTCTTTTAGTTTATCAGATAGAATTTTGAAGGCTTGGTATTCTAAGGGTGACCACCTCTGATATATCAAGATTAACAGAGGTTGCTTCCTAAAGTATATCGAAATACCATGGATTACATCAAACTAATGACATTTGTTTTTAAATTATTAAATAAAAATGAATATTATTTAGAAAAATGTGATCATATATTATTTTCTAACTGAAAAAATATATAAATGCAATTAATTTGTGATTGAATAAAATGAGTTCACTTATTATCTACAATGCGAGTTTTCTCTTGAGCAACCCAGGTGTAACCCTTGATTGTAACCATGAATTTATCATTTTTCCATGCATAATAGAAACAAATATTTTGACGTTGTGCCACCTTTCCGTGGCAATTAGAAATTGGAATTTGCAAATTAATCTTGTCCCACCATCTACCTGGGAGATTCCAACGTCTGAAAAATACACGATTGTCATCGTTCCCTCTGGATAGTAATCATCCTTGAGACATGCCCAAAATGGCCGATATGACTATGCTGGTGAAGTTCCTATTGGAAGTGAAGAGAAAACTATAGATACCTAACGGGTTAGAGGATGACGAAGCCAATGAAAGAGTATAGAAGGCTTTGGAATCTAAGTGTTAAGTAAATATAACTTCTGATATTGGATTCAAATTCCGGGTCTCTAAACGATTTAGCCATTGTTGGCGTCGTCACTTGATCCTTCAAACCCTTGGCCTGTTTTTCAAACCCGTTATGAACATTTATGAAGGGTAGATTGAGCGGCATTTTATTTTAATCCCGCGAGCAATAATACGGAAATCGCGGATCCGATTTAAATATAAATACATGAATTGATATATTCATTCGTTCAAGTTAGAGCGTAGATTCTTCAGTGTGAGTCATTCGTTCATTCAGAGACTGGGTCTGTGGTTAAGTGTTGGCAAGGAAAGTGAGAGCGAGTGGGAGTACACAGGTACTTGCGAATGTTTCGGTGCAGGAAAGAGTAAGTGGGTAAAAGGGGATGACGAATAGTTTTGGGTGAGGGGGGATTGGGGATGGGGGAGGGTAGCCGACACCCGAATGCGTGTCCTCGAGGCAAAGGGTTTTGTTGGGTGCCAGGGTAAGTGAGGGGTGATGGCGCGGTCCTTGGAGGGGTGGCTGAAAGGAGTAAAAGGGGGTGGCAATAGACCAGAGGAGCAGAACGAGGAGAGGAGAAAGGGATGGGTGTGTGAGAGAGATACGAACATGTAGGAGGGTTGCCGTATGCAGGAGCGGTGAGGGGCATAGGAAAGAAAAGAGCTTGGAAGGTGGTGGAGGTCATAGGAGG
This sequence comes from Hetaerina americana, assembly GCF_022747635.1. NCBI lineage: Eukaryota > Metazoa > Arthropoda > Insecta > Odonata > Calopterygidae > Hetaerina > Hetaerina americana. Next base: position 46,386,588 of record NW_027287095.1, read on the forward strand.
TGGGTAGAGGGAAGTAAGGAAGAGATAGATGGAGTCCCAAAATGCTCGGGGGGATGTAGTTGGCGAACCGGCGTCTTTCGTCCCCCTTCTCGCTCGCGCTCTCTGCTTCTCTCTCTTCCCTCTACCCCACCCCCCACCACACACACACGCGCGCACTCACACACGGACACGCACCACACCCCCTTCTCTTTAATTATTTTCCATGAGTTTTTGGACCTAGCATACTAAACTGCGGCCACGACTGAGACACTAACGAGGGAGAAGGGGATTTATATGAGCTTGAGAATCACAGAGAGTTTCCGGTGTGGATGTGAGAATGGCTCCAGGAAGGAAAAAAGATGAAAGAATTGAAAACAATGAATGGTGAAATAATTCGTTAGAGTTAAAAAAAAACTGCAGCATATAGCTTCCATCATTATTTTCACATTGATGAAATGAAGTATGTAATTATAACACGTCGCCACCTCTAAGACGTAACCGAAAATCATATGCCTATGTTGACCATTAAGTATGAAAACGAAAATTTTAATTCAAATAAACACATTTGGAGAGTAATAGTTGCATGAATATGAAAACAAATTGTTTCACAGCGGTAAATTGATTCTTCATCCAGTCAGAATTGAAAGTTAGAAGAAATCTAAATTGCCTATCCGGCATTCTATTAGCATATTAGTAGATTCATATTAACTATATGCTATATTAACTTTAAAATCTTTTACAGTCTGTTTCACTGATATGACTTTTTCTGGTGTTTTCGGCAGCCCTTTTTAGTTCATTCCGATATTTCTTCTCTAATTCCTGTTTTTCTGGGGTGAAGAGATAAGAGAGGATGTTGGCATATATAACTCAGGTGGAGGCAAAATGTAGGGTAAGGAAATGGAGGAAGTTTGAGAAATCTTAAATAGCAATGATCTCAACATATTAATGAGAGTTTAAACAAGATTTCACTATTACGATTATACGTGTACATTTCAATCGCCTCCGTGATAACGTCAGCATTAAAATATTTTAACTTCAACAGGATCACGCTCATCTGATGGCTATGAGCTGCAGTGTTTGTCAAAGTTACGTTAGTGATTTATTCATTTTACCAATGATATTGCTGCTATCCTTCACCCATCTGTCACTCTATATGTCTTCTTCACCCCATGATCCAGTTGTCTAGTTTTTCTAGAATAGTTCTATCGATATCGCCTACACTTTCCCAATTATTTCAATGACTGCTCGTAGTAGTTTTTTTAAGTTGCTTGGTATGTTTCATTTAGCTCAGAATTTAAAGTAAGGTGATCTGGATCACACAAAACTGAATGGCATGCACATAAACTAATTTCCTGGGTAAATGGATAATAATTCGATATTTCGAGCCAACACTTATCGTTAATCCGTGTGTGCAGGTATGTTTGGTGGGGCCTAGATCTCTTAGCAGGGTATATAGGGGGATAGCAAAATCTTAAAGAAGCTCGCTATTTACGCTACCTCAGGCTGCAAATATTTCTTATTTTAAACGCACTGTGTTAAGGGAAACCTAAGCAAGTTTATGTGGGCTGTTATCAAATCTATTTTGAAATATGCAAGCGGTCAAACCAGTTTTATCGTGAACAATGACATAGCTTCGAAGCAAACTAAATATATTCCAGGCTCCGGCCAGCTCTATTGTCAATGAGGAAGAGGAGGGAGCATGTAATTTAAGACTCCGTTAATTATATGTAAAAGCAACTTTTATATCCTTGGCAAGTACCTAGTAATTAATGTTAATTTTAGTCAATTGAACTGATTACTGGTTTCGGCGGCACATCATCTTCGGGCGCCTTGAGAGGAGAGGATCAACCTGCGTTCGGTTTCTGAGGCACAGCACTCATCTTGGAGTCGTTTGTGGTTTACTCAAAGTTGTATCCTTACCTAACCTAAAAGTTTTCTGATGGTTCGCATACTCTCCTCACATTCCTTATTTCTCGGCCAATAGTGATTGATCGTCTTTCGAATGTAACATGCAGATTTTTTTCTCCGTACTACTGATTTCTGCAGTCTTGACTTAATTTATTTCACTCCTCGAAGTCGGATCATGTTCAAAATATTGGATAACAATGCAAAAACTTGTCTTTCTTCTCTTTTGATTTATCAAAAGTCATCAAATCTAATGAAATACATATTTCTCAAACGTTGAAATTACATGCACTCTCTGTAATATGCTCAATATCCTATTCATGAAAAAGATATATAGATTGATTTATGCATTGAAAATATTACTCATTTATTCTATATCTGCCATACATCTCCCTACGTTCCGCACGTTTTCGTTCCCATGCAACAATTCATTCCCTCGAGCAAATCCACGTCTTCATATCCTTTAGCTTAGCATTGCATCCACCCATGTGTACTCACATACCTCTTCCCAATCAACTCCTTTCTAACTTTGTGTGATAAATAGATTCGAGATAATACATCCAATCGGATGCGTTTCCATCCATTGGCGTCCACATCCCGCTGTCAATAATCAGCGAGGTATTCGGCACTATTTGCACATGAGGGGCAGAGAACACTGGCTTTACTGCCCTACGGACCGTGGCAAATGAGCCGGGGCTGACAAACTGCTTACGTCTATCACCCGTCACGCTGCGACATTGCTAAACGGATAGAGATGGTATGGCTGAGGAAAATGAGGGCAAATTCCCAAGTAAACCTCCCCATGCCTACGTCTACTCTCTTCAGTCAGGAAAAATCTCCTCTTTTAACGTTCCTTATTTATTCTTCTTAACATTAGCTGGAAAGCTACATTATTACTGTAAAACTTTTTCCTACCCAGACTCTCTTCTTCAATTATTAAACGGTCAACTATTAAAGCTGAAGTGTTAGCTATTAGAAGTCGGGGGCCAGTTTCAATAACCTTCTTTTGTGATGCCCCTTGCAACAGAGCAAAATTCAAAGAATGTACACCAAGCGCTCAGAAAATTCAAAGTCTTTGCTAGAGAAGATTTTTTCAATAAAATAAAATTATTGCAGGTGACCAATCCTGAAAAGATAGTTCTGCAAAAAACTAAATATTCTCTCCCCTACATTCATTTTCTCTGCTTCTGACAAAATTTTGGGGATTATTTCTTTTGATTTTCCCCACGATACCTATTATAACACTCCTGCCTTGGTCTAAACCTCGATTATCCAATTTTTTCAATGCCTTCGAAGACCCATCTCCAATCTTCGATTATCTTCCGCTTTTCATAATATACTTTTCAGGTTACTATTCCATGCAATGTCACAGGTCATATGTTGGCGTCACGGTTCCCGGTTCATAATTTTATTCGAATATGTTAACAAGCCCCTTGTTAAAATCTGGAAGTTTATTATAGCTGAATTGTCTTCATATTTTCATTTTTCTTAACTCATCTCCGTCCACGAGTTGCTTGCTTTATTCAAGAATTTTCCCTTGATGATCCCAATTACTCTGATTCCTAAGAGTGAATAAAACACGATGCTAAAGTCTTCACATTCCATTAAATATCAAAACTGCAAATTCCTACTGAGAAGCAATGCAGTAGTTGGAGTGGTTTCTACGGACTTAATAAATGAAACTGATAATTTGTATCATATTGCACCGTATAGTGATTCATGGATCAAGTAATGACACCAAAATTCATTAATCGCCATAGGTGCCAGGAATAAATTCTTGAACCATTTCCTGGCAAACCTTAGGAAGAGCTTCACCGAGAATAACCAAAAATCGAAAGAGCCCAAGTCTTACTTACTGATGCCCCTTAGGTTCATCTCTCCTCAAAACAGACCTCACCACACGGTAAATTTCCCTGCTCGCTTCTCCTGGTAGAAGACCGACTCCCTTCAGCAAGTAAGGGAGCCGAAACCCTAATCCCTTTAGCGCCGTGAAGGCATTTATTGACGTTTCCTCCCATGGGAAAATCGTCCCTGACCGTTCCGACCGCGGGAGGGTGGCTGTAATCTTATCCTGTGGGAAACAGTCCACGAATGGTACGCTCTCGTTCTCGGACAACCGGATTAACGCTCCCGCCTTACGCCCTGCAACCAACACACGCTCCAGAGCGTTGTGGGCGTCCGTTTCGTGGTAGCCAACAACCCCCTCCAATGAGCGTGTCACATGGTCGACTCCCCTCGTTAATACTACCCAGCGCGTCGAAAGTTCACCCTCCGTAGAATCGTTTACTGATACTTATCTGAACGGGCAGCCAACCCTCACCATTTATTGGATTTGTCAAGATGTCATGGGGATGCATACGCAGCGGATTAAGTTTACTCCGTTTCATCTCGGTCTCTAAGGAAGAAAAGAAGCTCGAGTGCATGAATTGCGGGACTTTCTACGCGGTGCTCTTCTGCTATGTAACCAGCTCCTCATAGTTACAACTTGGGCGTGAGAGTTGAGAATTGTAATTATTAAGGGTCATCACGTAAATCCTCAAATAAAATCTTAAGGCACTTAAGTAAAAGTGGACCGCGAGGAAACTAGATGAAAATTTTCGGCGCTGCTAGTTGATATATCGCCATTAGTTTCGAAGGAGAGTGATACAAGTTCGGATATTTACTGCGACCCTACATGTAGAATCTTTCCTCATTAGAGAAACTCATTTTGATTTAGGATTATCAACGGTTACACACAAAAAGGAAGAAGGGTACATTTTAATTAATTATTTTATGGATTCGCGGTATCTTAGCCAAAAGGTCTAATTAAAAGGTCTTCTAAGTACATCGATCACCATACAAACGATGTGTCTAGTGAACATTTCGGTCTCCAAATATTCCCTGTCGCACTACAATAAAGGAAATTAAAACAAGCGGATTATTCCAACTGCCTTAGGAGCAACCATAACATAACATACAGTAGAGTTGCAGAAATTCAACGCTCATAAGCCATGAAAAAGCACCAAATAATAAGTCGTCCATAGCAAAGAGGCAAATAATGTGCTCAAAAAAGATGACGGTATTACACGAGAAATTAATTTGTGAGCATATTTGTGTGCAGTAGTATCCATCAGTAGTATACAGGTTTCTCGTTATCTACTCAATTGATTAGACACATGAGTAGTGTATCGTAAAAGCATGCGAGCGACTCAAATTTGTTGTTTTGGAAGACAATAAAATTTGCAGATTCGATCAGAAACGAGACAGTACAATCAATAGTAAAAGAGAAAATAGCTTAACTCTCTGAGCACGAAATGGAGAAGAAGAACCAAATTATTTCATTGATTCTGAGAAAATACATTTTTTAAGGACGCAGTAGAATGAAAAATAAAAGGGTAAATTACGTCGGGAACACCAAGAGAGAAATACATCAAGAGAATGAAAAGATATGGATGAATGAATGGTTGCGGTTCATCAATCTTCAGATAGGACTACCAATTTAAGAAGTTCAATCCATAATATTCACACATTTTAATATGAATTCAATTAAAAGTTGTATTGCAATACGAATTTTGAAATTGAATAGTTTCGTGCAGTACACTACGAAAGCTAGTACTTTTCATCATAATTTTCTTGATACCGGAGAATCGAAAGGAAACGTATGAATACTGGGAAAACGAAATGAAATGACACCTAACGATGGATTTTCATTTCCGTCACCTACTTAGATCTTCCCATAGATTATATATCTCAAGTGGTTATTTTCAATAAAATCCAACGAATAGTGATGCGGTAGTAGAATAGATAAAATTAATTTTGAATTATACTTTATTGCCACGTGAACCTCTTTAAGCCATGATATCCAGTGCTCGGAACGTGAATATAAACATAACGACACTTTTTAGGCAAACTAATAGATAAAAATGAGTCTCTATTTACCTGTAAATATATAAAAGTTTTTGTTTCTATACTAATTGAGCCATTATGGTCAAATATTAATCATAAAAATATGGAAAAGAAGCATTAAAATTACTATAAGGTGTAAAAATGAACCCTCTTTATATCCTATGCGCACACTAGTTTCCCTTCTCTTTCCCCTCCTCCCAATCTACCACCACCTCCCCCCTCCTCTTCTCTGTCTCGTATATAAAGCTGCGTGTCCTCTATACTTCACCTGATGATGACTTTGTAAGTCGAAACCTAGGTCGTGCATAATAAAATGTATGTGGAAGAACAAAGTATTTCTTTTCCGATCCTATTTACGTTATTGATCAATGGGCCCGTGCATGTGTCCTTAGCTATAAATTTAAAATTATTTAAATGATCACAAAAAATATTTCACTTTGAATTTTGAATTTAAGTACACATGAAGCTATGTATAGTAAAATATATTTTGACAAATGGCAGAGGATTACAACTTATACAAAGAAAGAGTGATCTAACTGATTCTCCCGCCTCAACTTTAGAAATACGGAGGTGGAGGAAATAAGCTCTTCCAATGCCCTATATTTACACAGGTTTAAATCCGTGATTTGAAGCTCTCTCAAGAGCTCGCGCTCTCTTAAGTGTATCTAGCACTTTCTGAGCACGCATCGATGCATCTCTGAATATATAATAATCGAGAAGAGCTCCGGGTCCATACAGACGCAACTGCCATAAGATATAGCTATTCAATTTTCCAGTCATGTGGCACCAAAGAAACGCCGATATCTATGCTGAATATCCACCAGCTTTGCCAAAATAACTGCGGGGCACAGAGTGTTTACCTGTTTAGAGTGAGCCAGTAATGCAATCAATATGCCTCTCTCTTCGGCTCTTTAACATTCCCAAGCAGCACCTTTAGCGTAGCCTTTGTGCGGTGCCGTATCATAATACCGCATTCCGGCTTCAGAATCGATGAACCACAACGCACGCGGAAACAATGGATCAGGACGGAGGGAGTAAAAGAAGAGTATCGGGAAAGACGGCGGTTCTGAAACGGGGAGGAGGATTTAGGGGCGAAGGGTGGGAGGGATCGGTCGAGGGAGGTTGAAAGGAGGGAGGAGGAGTCGGGTGGGGGACTTGGAATGGAGGGGGGATAAGAGGGAGGAAGAGCACATCCGTGCCCGCTGCATGCTATAATTTTCCTGTTAGTGCCGAAGATGAAGTGGGTATAGTTACCCCATTGCGTAAAGGAGTCTGCGACGGGGGCGGGGATAAGGGTAAGGAAATGACTTGAGAGATGGTGTGAGGGAGGATTGAGGCGGGAACCGTATCTACCTACGAAGGGATGAAAGAATCGGGAAAGTGAGGGAAGTAGTTGCGGCTAAGAATCCGTGAGCGAGGATAGGAAAAAGGTATTGTGCTCGGCGATGCTTAAGGAGGGCGTCTCGAGCAGACATCCGACTTGACATTCGATCACTTAACACCGCTTGTGAGATGGTTCGAGATAGGGATCAAGCGTACTTGAAAGCCTAAATTTTTATTCACAGCCGGTGGTAAAAGGTGAAAAGAACGAAAACGACAAAACGACGTCCATCTATGTAAATAGAAGCTTTCCATAGTACTATCTGTTATTGTTTCATCAGAAATTATAATTTAAAGCCTCATTTGCGGTAAGCAATTACATTTCATCAACAAAATTATACCAAACGATTTTGATAACAAAATCCTAACGTTTAATATGTCAATTCACAGTGAAAAACAACGAAATACCATACATTTAACTCTTCTTGGCAAAAAACCTTCAATAGGAATGCTTATTCATGTACAGTCTGCTATATTCAGGTACCTAAATTAAAAATAACGTTCCATTTAGTTTTGCAATTCGAATTAAAATTAGTCACCTTGCCATTGTAACGTAACAGGGAGATGAAATTAACACCTAAAAAAAGTTAAAAGGTAAAAAAAAGTAAATAAATATTAATTGACGTCAAGGTTAGTCGAGCACGAATATTAAAGCTAAAATCCACTCATACGCCGACATCAAAAGTTTAATGTCACGCAATTTAAAAGGAAGTAGCGTAGCCACAAAAGAGAAAGCATATAAGGAACTGGTTATCCCTATCCTAGAATACTCGGCTCAAGTATGGGATCTATAGGAGGTGGGACATATTAAAAAGATTTCAAAGGAAGGCAGCAAGATATGTACTCGGAAGGTACAAAAGAACAGATAGTGTCACAGAAATGTTAGATATACTGAAATGCGAGAGTGAAAAATAGAAGATAAAGGAGTAGGTTAGGCGCGATGCATAAAATTGTTAAAAAGGACGAAGCGTGGGAATATTAATGGAAAGAGATAGAAAAGCCTAACTTTAAGGGAAAAAAGTCCATGGTTTCGAAATAAAAATAAGAATGCAAAAAACAAATAAGAAAAAATAATCTTTTTTACATTGAACTATTCTTGATTGTAACCAGCTGCCTGGAGGTTTGTTTGAGCCCTTTCCATCTAATTTTAGGAGTTTTAAGAATAAATGTAAAGCAGCCACTGGGTGATTAACTTCATTGTAGTTATTGTCTGCATTTGATGTGGATGGAATTTTTTATGTGATGTGAACGTTTGTTTGCATATGATGCGGAGGTGTCATTGTATGTAAGAATATTTTGTCTCCTATCTGTTTTTCTAGAGCGTGTATGGATGTACTTTTCGTTGTAAGAGTGATCATTGACCAAACTTGACCGTTGCCACCTGGACAATCGCCTAATTGCAACGTAGTTCTTAAATAAACAATCAATCCTGACAAAACTTGAAATGAGACTCAACCGGTTTCTATGAAGGTAAGTGCACAATTCCAAAATTTAGGATTCCTCCCTAAAGGACCAATGAATAGGAAGAATGAATTTAACTGGCACACTGGACTTGCTCTTTTGCTGTAAAATACTTAAACATAATGCCTAGTAAGTGTTTACCAACAAAGAAATGTGACACTAAAAATATTTCGAAATGATTTAGAATAATTTTATAGTAAAATCATCATATATGGAACTGATCTTCGACCCAAAGTAATTTCGGGAAAGAAATTAATATTTTTGAACCATTAAAGATTGAAGAAATAGTAAGCGCTTGACAATAACTCTTGATTCCTCTGTCGACAGTTTCTTCTTTTAACATTTTATCCTAAACTCAGAAGACAATGAAGCCGTTTCTAATGAAAGGTTATCCTTCAACTGTAATTGAGAGGAATAATAGGTATTATTTAAATATAAACACTATGTTAGAATTACTCGAAAGTTTCTGATTAGTACTCAGACAAGAATGAAGACATTAGAGGTAATTTTAAATGTAATGTCATTTTAGTCTTAGTTTGAAAACTGTTTATGACAGTTTACTCTTAGCATTGTAAAATATCCCTCACCTTCTCCAAAATACCTGCATATGCTGTAGACGACCTAAAATTGTTTAGAGGTTGAGATAGGTCATTGTGAATAAGTCGAACCGTTTTCACCCGGACTGAACATTTCCTTTTTCAAAGATTGAATCGATCATCCCATCGCCAAAATTGAGACACCTCCGCTGTGATTATTGTATTTTTCCTAGTTCTCCGAAACACCATATTCTTTTACGCGGTACCGGTCCTCAGCCTTGAGGGCGTTTAGCAAAGAAAAAATACCGTGCCTTATGATACGACCACAGTTTTTTCTCTCTTCGAACTAGGGTCGATTGGCCTGGATTTTTTTGCGTTGGCGGCGGGGGTGTGGTGATGGAGAGGAAGGTGAAATGGGAAAGGCAGCAACAAGAGACGAGAAGGACGAGCGAAAGAAGAAGAATGTTGGAACGGGGAGAATGTAAAAGAATACAAATCGAAACATGAGGCACGCTATGATGAGATAAATATAAGGAAAAACTTTCTAAAATAGAGATAAAGAAATAATGACTAATCTGATTTAAGTCAAACCCAAGGAGTAAAAAGGGCCATGAATTCTTTTCGAAGTAAAAATAATGATAAAACAATACTAAATTCTTCATTTGGCAAACCATGTCGGATAAATTTGCGAAGAATTTCAAACGGTGATATGGTGCAACTGCTTGAATTTTGTCAATAAATAATATTTTCAATTAATATATAAATCACAGAATACCAGGTATCATGGCTTTCTCATTTTGCATTACAAAAAAAAGAAATAATTTAACATATTAGATTAATAGATCAATATGGTAGAGCACAAAAATAATGGGAAGAAACTTATGGCGAAAAATGTAGATGAATAAGAGGAATTTCGCTGGACTGTATGGCAAAATCAGAAAAATAAGAGGAAGGGATAGGGATTAAGCTTTGGCAAAGGGTTAGGCGGTAAAATCCAGACTTGTTATTACGAGCGGTAACGTGAAAACGAGAAGAAATGAGAGTAGTTGGAATAACGTGGTAGGAAGAAGATAGAAGGAGCAAGAATCGATTTTTTTCTTTGCCCCTAACAACGCAACCTGGTTGAGTCGAGTTGGACCAAGAACGCCGGAAAATTACATTGTTTACGACTTCACAATTGATACGGGCTGGTATTGGGCCAAAAACGCATCGGCATAAGTCACCTGTTACTGGGGTTGCCAGCACACGGTGTTGTAAGTAATGCTGAACTTTGAAAAACCAACTCGGAAAATTGATATGCCTGTGAATAAACATATCATGGAACACGTCAAGCTTAACTTTGACTTTGATTTAATATTATTTGATTTCAATAAAAAAAATTTTAATTAGCAAATTAAACTGGTGCATTCTAAATTTTAATAAAAAGATCAGTTTTAGGCATAATTTCTTATGTTTACTGGTTATAAATTTGTTGCACGCATAATTACCCCAAATAAAAGAAGCAATAACAATAGAATACCTATTCCAAACCTCATCTAAAGAACGTAATTTAGAAAGGGAACATTTACTCATAAATTAATTTTAGAGCAAAAATGTCTCGACATTTTGGCTAGAGGTGCTGAATATTAAAACTAATAATGTTCGGTTGCCTCTAAGTGGCGAAATTTTAATGTCGAGTCTTTCTTACTTTATTTGTGCGTAACATACTGAATCAAAAGTAATTTTCTATTTAAAAATATACCTCTAGGTTGGTAGTATAGTAAAATCTATGAGGACCTATGAATATGGTTTGATAATTATCTGCACGCCGTCTGTCGGCGCGTATGAAATTGATTGCAATTTTGCGGGCGCTCCACCTCAAAACTTAATTACTTGTGGAAAACGAAAAATACCATTATTCATTTTTATGAAAAATAGAAGACTTGATTAGATTCTAGCTGAACCCAGTACACTAACATTGTGCTTAATTAAGTGTCACTTTGGTTCCATAAGCCTTCTCGTTTAATATTTTGATTAATTTTTTGCATATGCGTTTAATGCATAAAATAAAGACATATTTTTCCATGACACTTGTATTAGAATTGTAGAAAAATAATATATTATATATTGATATCCCACGCAGCTGAAGTTGTTCTTAGGATCATAAACAAAAGGATAGAGAGTACGGCAAATGATTACTTAAGGGATGACCAGTTTGGGTTTAGGAAGGGGAGAGGTACGCGCGATGCCACTGCAGTAATGAGATCACTCATCGAGAGGAATATAGAATACAATCAGGAAGTATTTGCCTGTTTCGTTGATTTCGAAAAGGCGTTTGATAGAGAGAATTGGGAAAAACTAATAAGTATATTGCAGAAAATAGGAATAGATTGGAAGGACAGAAGGCTAATCCGCCACCTGTACATGTCTCAGACTGCTCAGGTGCCAGTGGGGAATTAAGAGTCCGGATGGGCAGTATTAGGGAGAGGTGTAAGACAGGGGTGTCCGTTATCACCGGAGCTGTTCATCGTCTGTGTGGAGGAAAAGATTAAAGAGGCATGGGAAGAACTGGAGGTAGGAATGAAAGTAGGAGGGGTCTTCATAAAATCAGTTAGGTTTGCTGATGACTGAGCTTTAGTTTGCAGTCAGCCAAGGGGTTTCGAGCATTGCTGGATAAGTCGGTAATTCAGTGCGATATATACGGGATGGGAGTCAATATTAATAAGGCAAAAGTTATGTGAATTTCTAGAAAGAAAAAGGCTAAGCTAAACATTAAAATAGGAGGGCAAAAACTGGAGTAGGTATCTCAGAAGTGTTTTGGACCAACACGGACAAAGGAGTATGGGCGTAAGGAGAAGAATTGCGCTTGGCAAAGAGGCTTTCACGAGGAGGAGGGAGTTGATGACAGGGACGGTGAGTAGGGATGTTAAGAAAAGACTCGTAAAAACTTTGATATGGAGCGCAGCTATTTATGGCGCGGAAACGTGGTCATTGAAGCAGGAGGATAGACGTAGACTGGAGGCTTTTGAAATGTGGGTTTGGAGAAGAATGGAGAAGGTGAAATGGACAGCGAAGAAAACAAATGAGGAAGTACTTGGTATGGTGGGCGAGGACAGGGGTTTGCGGGGATAAATCCTATGGAGGCAGGAAAAGTGGATGAAGGGGGTATCGACCGGCAGTGGGATATTGAAGACTGTGATAGAGGGGAGAATGTTGGGCAAATGAGGAAGGGGAAGGAACATGATAGGGATGCTGGATGGGATGAAGGGAGGAAGAATGTACTCCGAGATGAAGAGGGACCTGATATACAGTAGGATGTTGTGTTTTGCTAGGAGTCACAAAATATTTATTTAGGAGCTGTGTCCATCCAAAAACCTACCTTGACCGGTAGATTACCTAATAAATATATATATATATATATATATATATATATATATATATATATATATATATATATATATATATATATATATATACACACACAACTTCGACTTAGAACGCTTTCAGGCGACGCACACTGATATAGATTTTTAAAACATAGAACTACATATGCGTAGAATACGCGTATGTAAAACATAGAACTACATACGCGTATGCGTATATATGCGTAGAACATAGACGACATATGCGTCATTTATTTGTGATTCCATGTTTAAAAATATATATCAGTATTTATATATGTGTGTGTGTGTATATATATATATATATATATATATATATATATATATATATATATATATATATATACAGGGTGGGTGCGACCCTGTATACACACACATATGTATATGTATATATATATATATATATATATATATATATATACAGGTATATAGTGGCTCGCGGTAGTCCAGATGTAGAGCGTTGGACATTGAGTACCCAGATATTTATTTTAATGCTAAGAAAAAAAATATACATACATATTTGTGTGCGTGTCGTGGTAGTGCAGGGAGTACAGCGTTGGACTGCTGACCGGTGCGTCCGGGTTCGATTCCCGGGTAAGCCCCTCTGGGCACATGCAATTCCACCCAAGCTAAGTGATTTTTCGGGTACCAGATCTTCCTGGGAAACCATAAACGGCACGGGGAAAGGAACTGGCCCCCCACCCTGATTGTTGGCGTTGTTTTCACGCATCGTTGGGCTTGGTACAAGGTGAACTCTCCCATCACCTACCAAACCGACCTTCGGGTTGATTACTGTGTTTATGGTGTATATATATATCGTATGAATGTATATATATTTATGCATATTTATAAACATTTTTAGAGCCCGTTTATAAAAATCTACGGTATCGTGTTGGCATATTTTAAAGGAATAACAGCAAATATATAGAAAGACACCAGGAAAACTATATCAATCAATTGATTAGATATTACTTGAGAACTATCATTTAACAAATGCGTTTTTTATGTCAAAAGAACACGTTTTGTTCTTCCCAGAATTAAATATTTAATGTTAACATGGTATTTAAATAAATTTCACTCATCAGGGCTTTTAATGGATAAAATATATCTCGTTAAAAGGGAAATCACTGCGAATTATTTAAAAAAGGTAATCTGAAAGTTCTTTGTCCCAAGAAATGCCACTCAAATTAATTAAATTGAATTAGTCTGGCTGAATGAGCGCTCTTGTAAATGGGATTGCAAGTGAAAATATACGCTCATATATCATTATTAAGAATTTTTTCATAATGGTGATGATGGGAGATTGGCGATTTGATTTTTAACTGGCCAAGACTCATTTATTTATCAACGAAGCCTCTTCTCGTACGATTTGCCCCGGAAAATATCTCAAGGTACATAAATCCAGCTCAGGTTCTGGCGAATACAAGCTGTGCTCAAACATATCCTTGCGACAGCCAGCTATTTTTTCACTTCCTGAGTGCAGATACTCTTTCGAGGAAAGAAGGTTATACAAGGAAATACGAGTATAGTAACGTCGCGAGGGCCGAAGAGGCAAAACGAGAGGCCGTTCACTTGAGATAAAGCAGAAGAATATAGCGTCCCAGAAAAAGTGTTCGGAACCAGATCCAGACTGAGCAAAATTTATCATAAATATTTGGCAAGAGGATTTGTTTAGAAGAACAGAGGAATCAATCCATTAATCAGAAATCGTGAACTTGAAATCGCCCGAGTAATTCGAGCCAGACAACTTAATTTCACAATAAATCATAAGGAAAAATCATTTATAAATACAAGAAAATGTTTTTTTGAAAAAGTAGATAAGGCTTAATTTCAATTTTTTTTAAATTCGTTTCCATATTAATTACTTTCAAAGTGGCTAAAATTAAATTATATTCTCAAAGGTTGTCATTCACGAATTTTTATACAGTGAACTTAAACTACATTCTAATTTAAAAGCCAAGCAACGTAGGATTTGAATATGAATTAACCTGGTGCATATGATAAACTTTCGCGAGCTCACTGCTGATGGATATGACTTTACTATAAAAATTTGCGTTATCTGAAAAAGTTTACAACAATATTATTTATGAATGTTAGTATAAATCTAAAGTTGAAGAGAAATAACAACTAATAATTGTAAATATTCAATACGCATGCTCATTTATCTCTAATAAAATTATTTTTCAATAAAATATTACCAATTCTTCTATGTCGGATGTTTTACAAAAACTAACTAAGGATAATAAGAACACTGATGAATGAAATTATCAAATTAAAAACAGTTTTCAAAAATTAACTACCCCTGGATAGTAGCTCCATTAAATTCCTCGTTTTCATGCCTCCGAGAAAATTAAATGTGGTACCTAACAGTCTCATTGTGATAAGTATTTCTTGAAAGTAAAATTCTATTTTTTCCGACAAATTAACTCGACCTTAAACGGCTAGTATTGCTGCTTGTATGACCTATAAGTTCACTATCATTTTAATCACGAGAGATGACTCACACCAGAATCAGCAGTTTGAAAGAATTAAACAGTCCATTTCGTTTCCCGCAAACAAACAAAGTTTTTTCAATAGTGGCTAAGTAATAGTCGGGACTAAATAATTAATGATTATGTTCCTTTCATTTGTTAGATCACAGCTATTAAGTAGTAATTTACTTATTATTGACAAGTTCACAGCATCAAGAGACTAATGGAACCTAACTCGATTGCGGTACCCATCCCATAACTGGCCTTCTAAAGGCAGCCGCCTGGCGCCTTCCTTCCCAGAATGCAACAGACCCCACACCTCCAAAATTCCCATCGATGCCTCATTCCTCCACCCACAACCTCTAAGCCCTAATTTCTCACTCTCTTCCCCTGCTCCCATCCCTCTGCTATAACAGCCCGAGCCCTCCCACAATTTTCCTTGAACAGTCAATGTTTTTTTTCGACCCTACCCTTCTCCCTTTCCGTCTCGAGTGCTTCGAGTACTCAATTTGACCAATCAGGCAAAGCTAACAATTCTGAAAGTCTAAACTTTATCAAACTGGACTTAAACAGAATAATAATTTATCTTTTAACCACTTCATTCAAGCAAATAATATACAAATTTAAACATATTCTGAAAGATCAAATTTATTTTTTATCTTTGCCAAAAACTATTGGGGGCGGGGTGATCCTCTTACGCAGAGGACCGCGTTCAAAGCATACGATCTGTGGATAGTGGGAAGCTTTTTCTTTTCGGAAGGGTAAAGTTTCTAATTCATAAATTATAGAGTACGTGATATTAATGCAGTCGGAGAAATCATATACACGGTGTAATAGTAACGGAATTCGTGATATTCCCTGAAAAAAATAATATCTTTAAGAGCCATAACATTCCTTTTAGTTGCCGCATCGTCTATTAAAATGCTACGGTACCAGTGAATAATCCATTGTGGTTACCAGTGAGGAATCCATAAAAAGCAAATAAGAAAGTTAGGCAATCAAATTATACATCAAATATCAAAATATTTTCCAAATATTTCTCAAATACATAATTTCTACGCATTTTAAGGTTAGATCAAAACAAGTACTACCTGTTTAACATTAGTTCAGCTTTAAATTCACTTTCTTTATCGGAACGAAATTGAATCAGCATTTTTTTTCCTTCCCCAGTACACGCTGGACTAGTTTGCATAGACCAACACTCTCATCACAGCCCATTGTATTCCATTCATGATCTCCGAGCAACCTTTCTCTCGCTCATGTTTCAACTTGCTCTTCGTTCAATCTCCCTCTTCCCAATCCTCCCCGAAACTGGATGATTCTTCTTCTGCTTTACTTTATCGCACAAATTCCGATTTGACCTCATGGGCGTAGTGGGTGTAGGCAGAGCAGATTCCAAGAGTTTTCAAAAAACTGGCGCATGAGAGGAATATCACCACGTCTGTAAGCTGTAATTCTCTAGCTTTACCGTGCCGCCCTCTTTATGTTTTAATTATCACCCTTCAACGCCCGCACGCTCTCTGTCCCCCTTCCCCTCCGCCTTTAGTTTCGAGGAACGGGCTCGCTTCGTTCGTGTGTCCTTTTTTTAACAACCGTCATTTAAGCACCGGTCGGGTAAAAAAATGATATAATATATGTTCCGTGTATCTCCCACCCTCAATTCTCTCCGTCGGACGATCTTCGCAAGAAAAGCAAAAGAGGTAAAGCACGGAAGAGTGCCAAGTCCAAAGTGTAATACGCTCTTTTGATAACGTGTGTGTGGAACGATGAACCCGTGAGGCTTCAGTGTTATTTTTCAATGGCTTGAGCTCAGCGGTAACTACTCATTGCTTCTACATAAAGCCAGAGGGATCCGTAGCAACTTGGGAGGTGGTAAGGGAAAATTTTAAACGAGAAAGAAAATGAATAAGCCACCA
Organism: Hetaerina americana; assembly: GCF_022747635.1. NCBI lineage: Eukaryota > Metazoa > Arthropoda > Insecta > Odonata > Calopterygidae > Hetaerina > Hetaerina americana. Next base: position 46,403,501 of record NW_027287095.1, read on the forward strand.
CAGAAATTAAGAAATTTACCTACTATATTCCAATATTTTAAAATATCTCAAATTATTTGATATTATAGCCTAAATGCGTGTATTTTCATTAAAAGCTCAAATGCTTGGCTCATAAATCTGAAATCACGAATTATAATGACTCTATAGTCATTGTAGAGAGTGCGACTGTGACAGCATACTCATGAAAATAACGAATTTGATCTAGATACGATATTTTTTTTATTTTTTGACATCAGTAGCAGTAGAACTGTTTTAAGGCATACAGGAAGTTGATGTCATCTCGCAACATCAACTATAATAAAAAATTATTTACTCCCAGGAGAAAAAAATAGGCATTCCCTTAGAGAGCGTTTCAGCTAATACCGTCGTAATAGCGGTCGAGTTAGCTCTCGCTGAGATGACTTCATGTAGTTTGCCCAGGAAGGCCAACAACTTTCCTCCAGTGATCACACAAACGAAGATTACTATACGCGGATAATAATTCTATTTGATTTCAAGTTGAACTTATAGTGAACTTGAGGTGAGATTCGTGAAAAACTTGACACGAATCTACTTCAGTCAATTATATTCTTCTCCTAAAATGAAAGGTATTACTTCAAAATTAAATTCCTTGCAAAAAATCGGATAAACTTTAACCAAAACTTGAAGATGTATTTCGTTAACATTTTGTCACTAACAGGGTATTACGATTTTCCATGGAAACTTCGTTTTTTACCTACTGTGTCCCTCGGATTTTATTCATGTACAACAACTAATAGATCTGAATGTCAAATTGAAACAAATATGCATCCTATACGAGGCTCCGAAACCCATTACAAATAATGCAAACAATGTCTTTATTCAAGCTCTAACAGAAATCTAAAAATGAAACTTTCTAAGGGTTCAATCTTGTCTTTCAGTCAAGCAAAGCCAATATTATGACTCAGTAAAAAGAACGTGCAAGTCTTTCAAGAATGTAAGCACTAGATAACAAGCAATCGATACCCTCTTTTAACGGTAACTATTCACATTCGGGAAATATTCAGCAAAGTTTTTTTTTGTGAGGAGCAGTTTGGATTATAGGTAAAAAAAACTCACGACGCGTGGATTTTGGGAAATAGTGAAAAAGAGAGGGTGATTGGGGGAGGGTTAGAATTCTTAGCGATTACGGAAGAATTTTTCCCACAAGCGCCCCAAAAAAAGCCCAAGGCTCCACCCTTAAGACGGACATCTTTAACCGCCCCTCGCCCCCCAGCTCTTCCTTTCTTTTCACCACAAACCCTTCGACCCCCTTCCACTCCCTAAAGCGTGAGAGGGCACGCAGCTTAGCTATCCAGGCGGCGCCAAAGGCTACGAACGGGTTCTTTAGGTTTTAGACGGGAGGGAGCCCCGAGGGATTATGGGGAAAAAAGCATACACGAAAGATGAAGGATGAGGTGGAGGCGGCGAAGGGCAAGATGGAAAGTTTGTGCTTGAGCGTGTGTATGAGAATGGGGAGAGGAAGAGAGAGAGGAAGGGGTGACTTTAAGACAAGGCGGGGAATGAGTATCACTAAAGGAAGGGGAAAGCTCTGGAGGACCCATGGGAATATAGAGGAAAAGGGTATTCCCAGAAGGGCCATCACCCTTAACCACTAGAATAGAAAACACAAATGACTGGGGAGAGACGCTAATATAAAATCCGGGAATGAACATTTAATTTGACTTTTGGAAAGATTTTGAAGAAAATATTTTGAAAGAAGTCGTGGGAAATTTTAATTCTTTCGACTTCGAAATTCCTTAAATAATATATGCGTGAGATGAAAAAAAAGACTTCGATCGAGTTGCGAAAAACATTCTTGTTTGCCTACTTTGCACTTATTATATAACGTGATATGCTAAAGATAAATATTCTACATTATTTGTTTAATTCACCAGATAGTTGCTCCAAATTAAGCGTTTTATTCAGCAACTAGGATACATATAGTTAGTTTCAAGATTGATTTCCAACATCCCAATGAAGGATGAAGAATAGTTTGCTGCGAATTATGATAACGTTGCTTTTCTTGGAGAAATTAGATTCTATTTCCTACCATTTAACTTCATATGATACGTATTTCTATATACGGCCAATAAAATAAGAAAGCTCCAAATTAGATCAGAGGATTGTCATAAGTATTGAACAACTTAAGCCGCTCACCAATAGCAGCGGTGAGCGGGTTAAGTTGTTCAATATTTATGCTTCCCACAATACTTCGATTGCCCTCGTAAGCGTGCTTTCGCAAATTCCAAAGTTTTGAAACCACTTCAAATTTAATTTGTCCTTTGCTTAAAAAAGTAAAAACTTCCAATTAATTTGGAATTCAGCCAGGTCAAATATTAAAATAATTATAAATAATTATGTAACACTGTCTGGGGTCAAACACCTTGCGGAGTTTAAAACCATAGTGATACGGTCACAATTGTGATTAAAAAGGTAACATTAAACTCTGCGATATTACTCAGATTTACTCAATTGAAGCGAACCGTGAGTTCACTGAAAAATATACAGCCAAAAAAACATCAACTGGCAATCAATCATAGCGAAAAACTGACCTCTTCAGAAAAATTCATGGAGCGCCAGCCAATAAACAAATAGTCACCTTAATTGGTGGTATTCAGATGTTGATAACGACTGTCAGTACACATATATAGAATAATTAAGTGCAATTTTATGAATTGAGTAGACAAAAGTCATTCCAAAGCCAAACATTTTTATAATGTCAAACTGGGAAATGAAGCATAGAGGTGTATTAGGAGGGAAATTATACTTTAATCTTTATATATATAATCACAGAAATTAATTCAGTATTGCGCAAGTATCAAGATTTTTTAATAGATGTGATATAAAGTATACATTAAATGTGCCAAAAAACATATTTAAATGTGGCAGAGACACGCCAGCTTTTGTGAATGATATGGTAGAGTACCGAGGTTGTAAAGATAGAGTGGTTATCTAGAGGAGAATACGAAAAGTAAACTTACTTGTATTTCCCCAGCCAGAAGCCGGAGCCCATCTCACAGCTATTTGGGTCAATTGAGTTCAGGAAAAGAATTACATCTGTGAATTGAGAATAAGAAATATAATCGGGTGGTTTGCGTAACTAATTAGATGGACATAGATAGACGTCAATTGTCACAAGATTTTGTATGCAATATTTTTATTCTCCCATTTCCAATAATCCAGGAATTTTCTAGTGTTAAAATTCCTTACTATCAATTCAATTTTTTTTAATGCAACAGTTTTAAAGCCTTTCATTCTTGTTGACAGCTGTCCCCTACCGAGGAAATCATCTTTCCATCCTATCCCTTTCCAAGTGCCAACACAATAGATAAGAAGAGAATAATCAAAAATATTTCTATAAGGCAAAGTATATGAAATTACTAAACAATTACCTTAAAATACTCGCAATCACGAGACCCAATTGTGAGAGAAGAATACCGAAGTCCCGTTTTCAATGTAGGCACTATACTCCCACCTTTTTTAGTATCAGAAACGAAAGATATGGAATGACGAAGGCAAAACATATTACGGATAGGACATAATATGAATTCGGTGACATATAGCATCATCCAAGCGCCACTGACACTTATCATTCCATTCTTGCAATTCTCGTATTACGCAAAATTCTTCATCTAACTTTTTTATGCATAATTATCATATTAAAATTCTGAACAAATATATTTTCATGAATTACGAACAATTAAAATAGCAGCAAACATTTTTCGGGTGATTACTGCGCTATAAGAATTCCAGGCAATCTTGAAGCTACCTTTGAGGTATGGATAACTTCACCTCCCAATTTTCAAAATAAATAGGCCACAGAATGGCGATTAATTGTATATTTCACTGCCTTTAAATTATCAATCCTAGCGCGTTAATACTAAATATCAAAAACATACTAGGCAAATTTGGCGAGCAAATAAATGCAAAATATTTTATGACTCTCCGTCCAAGCGCATTTAAATTTCTTAATGTATTAATTATTCAACTTCATTCATGAAAACTCCCCAAATAGTTTGCCTAAATAGCATAAGTAGCTTACCGAGAAGATATACGCAAATGGTTTAATCGCTAGTTCATAGTCTGCAAAGTTCTTCATAGCCTGACCTTCACTACCGGTGTCATGAAGAGACAAAGAAAGCACCATCGATGCGGATCAAATATTACAGTGAGTGCAAAAAAATAAGTAAACCACATTTTGAAAGGACAGGAATATCGACACAGCAAGTAACTAAACCAGCCATCATCTAAAACTTATTCTTTGCTCCCAAAAATGTTCGCTGAAATACCCCCTTCTATGGTGACGGGCTAGAAGGCAAAAAAGATTTAAACAGAACGAAGGAGAGCAGCCAAAAAAATAAGACCGGTAAGAAATAAGAAGAAGGTGGTGTGGGATAGTTGGGGTGCGTGGGAGTTTTCTTCGGGTAGGGATAGATGGTGTTACCTTTGTGACTTACCGAAAGAAGGGGGAGGGAGTGGGGCACAAAAAGTAGTCTGGAAGGGTCGGAGGGGTTAGGCGAGGAGGGAAAGACGGCGGGGCGTGCTCTGGTGGTCCCAGAGCCCAGACTGCCCTCTATAACACCCCGGCGAGCCGACGGACCGATTTCAAAAAAACGTCAAAACTCAAGGAAGGAGAGAGCGAGGTGGTTGCGCTGAGGGATGGAAAGAAGGGGAGGGCAAGAGAGTGCTGCCCTCCCCTTTTGACCTCCAAGCACAAATATATGTTATTATTTCCACTGTCTTTTTCATTTTTGAAGTCTGGGAAGAAATGATTTTTATGAAGTGGGGTAAGCATCGGAAGGGAAAGGGGGTGGATGGGTCGCTGAGGAATAGGTCCAGCGGAGGCGGCCTTGAAATTGAGGGAAGAAGAGAGGTTATGAGCCAAAATACGTTACGTAGGATTAGAAGGATCGGGTAAAGCACATGGACACCGTGGATATAAGGCGAGAAAAATATTGATAGGAAAAATATAAAAGGGAGTTTGAACACGTTTTTCTCCGCGCTTTTTTTTTAAGTTCCAGTACTCCCGAGGACACTATATCAAAGAGATGTATTCCGAGTTTTGAATCGACGAGAGGTTGGTTCTTTCCTTCGAATTTCGGAAGACCCGTTAATAAGACATAAGCGTGGATAGGCTTGACGCATGCATCTCCGATTTCAAAAGCGGAGTAAGGTAAATTTTAATGCACTATCGTAAATAATGCTCCACTCGACTTCTTAGAACGTTCCGGTTGAAAAGTCTAGATGCAAATTCCTCCTCCTATAAAATCTAACACTGCGTACGCCTTTTATGAGATTCAATGTTTAGGAAATAGAATATATTTGTAAATCTACTCAAAATATAGTTCTTTTTGTAAACAATAAATAATAACAGAATATATCGTTACGATGCTGTTAACGCATTTATCTGGTGAATGAACTGGCCCTCGTACCTTGTTGTATGGGTTTAACGGATAGGGTTTAGAATTTGGTGAGCTGTACCCTCACCTTTCAAACCGACCTTCTGGTTGCATACTCAGGTTTTTACATGCTTTATCGTATGTTGCTATGGTGATGCAACTTCCTATGTTTTATGTGACTGATGATCAACAGTTATTCCTATCTTCATGAAAAATATGTTTGTTTAACGTTCTTTAGAGATTAATTTTCCTTGTTACACACACTTAACTTCTAAATCTGACGTGGAATATATCCATATTAGAATTCCACTCAATTATGAAATTAATATGGAGCAGTTTTATGAATCGATGAACATTATTCTAGCTTACATATTTATTTCTCTGTATTGTTTTAAGTACATTTCACGTCAAATTTTTTCCTTTAGTTTCAATGAATAATCCACTATAATCTTATATTTATTTTTAAAAAACAATTCTTTTCATGCCAGACTACACAATACCTCGGTCAAAATTTCAATTTCACTCTAAAATCACCTCAGCAAGAGAATGGGCATTTGAGAAAATTATCAAGATCTAAGATTTTGGTTTTCATGCCAGAAGGAACGTTCTCTTCTTTGGGATAAAGTTCTTGCCAAGACACGGCAGCAGATTTGCCTTGGGCGTTTGGGAAACCTTAATTGATTTCTTCCTTCCGCTGAACCATGTACGGCATAATAAACCCCTCTCTCATCCGAAATGCTTGGTGTTCCCAATTAGTTATTAAGATTTAAGCTGAATGAGCAGCAGTAAATCCTTCTTTGAAGGAGTTCGAGATATAGGTACCATTTTAAAAGAAAGAGATTTCACTCATGAAAGAATTCATTACTGATACTTACAAAGAAAATTTTCTCGGTTGTCGTTTTTCCTTTCTGAAGAGCGCACTGTGTTTTCTCTCGATTTCCTATATTGCTGAAGAGATTTTCCAAAGATTTTCCTCTGAAATTGAGACGTAAAAGCCAGAATGTTAAACGCAACTTCTTTTATATCATGACATCCTCAAGTTCGTGTGCATATCCTTTGAGTAATATGGTTGCAAGGAATAGGAATATAATTAAATTATTCTAGCAGAATTATAACTGAAGAGCAACATCTTATAACAAATTTGTTAATGCTCGGGCTAATATATGTAGTTTCGGCGATGCCATGTTCACGAACACTCAACACACACATATTATCAGAATTAAGAAAATAATCAAAAAGATTTTAGGATTAATTTAATGCTAATTTTTCAATAGAATTTTTATCGTTAATACCTCCATTAACTACTCTATATTACTACTAAACAATTACTCTTAGCTACTTACATCTTCGTGATACTTTGATGGATATAATAAAATGTTCGCTAATGAATTGTTTAGAATTAATATTAATAAAATAATACGCATAAGTACGTACAACGTTCTCCTATCACGAATGAAAATAATGTCCACATGATTATGATGATACTGATGTTTTACATAATTAACAAAAAGTAATTTTTACTGCAATTTGACAGCTCTTTTAAGATTTTATTCAACTAATCAAACTTAAAGGGAAAAAGTTTGCAAATAAGGAACGGGTCCGCAAATTCGCTCAGTAAGTATATGTTATTGAAATTTTCAAACCGTGGGAGAATTTTAAGGGGTGTTTATAAGTTTTGAAGACTCCGAAAGCCAACGAAGTTAAGCTGTTTAACGTGAAATGGAATTACGAGGAGAACTACACAGAGAGCCTACCAAAAATAGCACTTTTTTCCTTTCAATAGGTGAGCTCTGGCGGGGTTTAGAGCGGAAAACGATCAAAAATTGAAGAATGAGAAAGCATGCAAACGATTTTGAAGTAGGTGAGAGTAGGTGAGGTGGAACGAGAAAGAAAACTTTGCATGGCGCGGAAAGCCAACGCCAAGGGCGGTAAAATTGCGCATAAGAGGAACAGAAGTTTGCATAGAAACAATTGAGTGTTTGAAATGAGTTTTGTTTGGGGGCTACGGCATCGAGGGAGGGGGGAAAAGGGAATGGGCGAGTAAACAGACGCATTGTGGTTGCGTGAGAGAAGAGATGGAGGGAGGAAGGGTAGAGGGAAAGAGTGGAAACGCAAAAGAAGACAGAGGTGGATTTCGTGTGCTCAGGAGAGCCAGAGTGTGGGAGAGAGAAGGGAGTGGAATTATTATTGTTCTTGCAGTTGCGTTGAGGAGGCAAAGGTGGAGGATTAATGGCACCTAACGGATAAAAATTTTCACAGATTAAATTTTTAGGCGCAAGGGCCAAGTCACCCGTGACTCAAATCTTTCCCTTCCCCCGCAGTGGAATGAGGATTGAGGGACGCTGAATAAAAGGAAGTCCATGAAAGGGGCAGAGACAAACTTTCCTCACGTCTTTGTTTCTCACGAGGCCTTCCCTTTTTCCCTCGATTGAGACGTATTAGTTTTAGCCGGGAATTACGAGGGGAAACGGCACGCAAAAAGTCACGTGGGGGCGCCTGAAACAGGGATAGAAAAGAGGACACGTAATTTCTACAGTTTTATGTTTCTAATAATTTCTTTTCTACAACGCGTATTTTCCTAGATTCCTTTCTTGATCCATTACGCAGTATCTTCCTTTGCTACTCATTCCAGCTAGTAAAATTAGATTATAATTCAAAATGATCCGGTTACTTTGTTACCACTGGGAATTAAATGCAGATTATATCAACTAAGAGGAAAACAGTAGGTAAATACACATCATAAGCATAATCCAATGATTGAAGATTTTATGTAACCACCAAGATTTTACATTTTTGTAATTGCTCCAATCAATTAATTACCCCAATAGAAATTCAACATTTTACTAGCTTTCATTGGCTTCCCAGCCAGAGAGCACGGGTTTGAATCCTGAATACGGCAGATATTTTTCAGGTATTCGTATTCCTGCTTGAGGTTCTTTATGGAGAGCACTTTGAGTGAGTACGCCGTCCGTCGGATCAGACGTTAAACTGCGTACCCTTTGGCGCCTTTCTTTAAGAGTAGGTTAATGCCGACGCCGGGTTTCTCTCCTCCCTTTCTCTTTTCCCATTCACGCTTAATGGCGCAAATCACCTTAGCTCTCAGTCGCCCCCCTAAAACTACTACTACTACTAGCTTTTATTTAGGACATGTTTTACGTCATATTGTTGCCTAATATGGAAAAAGACGTATTACTCAATCTGTAAAATGACGTCCTTATTTTATTATAGCTCCGGGTTTATACTCGTGAAATTAAATGTCCCGATACTTGTATTATAATTATTTAATACAGAAAATGTGCATAAATTCTTTGTGCAAAATATCAAACTTCACTGGTCTCAAAAAGAAGTGATACTAAGGTCTGAAAAATACCTTTCTAAACATTTTATTCAACGTGGCGGGGAAATGGCATAGGCTTTTTCACTTTTGCTCTGTAGATCTTAAAATAAGCGACAACTAGACCAAAGGGTAATCATTATATAATGAATAAAATCCTGGAAGTAATTTTTCGGTATTTCTAAGTTCCATTCGTCCACTAACGTCGTAAATTACCATTATTCCTTAATGCCAATACATTAAAATTAATGTATTTTGAAGTAATTAAGATAGAATGGCAAAAAAGTTCAAATATACGAAATAATCTCTTGATTCAATTTCCTTCTTCACCTAGAATTCACAGAAAATGTAGACAAACCAATCAACTTCGAATTCGAAGGTTTCCAATGAGTTGTATCTAAAGTACTATCAACCTACTCAACCTATTGTTCATCTAGGTATTCTTTGAAATGTTAAACAAGTGGACAAACACCATCTATAGTACGCTGTAGTATAAAAGGAGAGAAATTGGGATTAGAGAAACCCAAGTGGAGCCCTAAAATATTGCCAACAGATTTCGCTCATTCACGCATAAATTACCTTTACCCCATAACTGTACTGGAAGAGGACTGTTCCAAAATGGGTAGAAATACCATTTCGACTCTAGAGCAATATCTATACACAAAATTTCCCATTCGTTTGAATGACCAGTAAGACAACATTCTGAGGCTTATGAGGACCGTTTTATAACTATTATCGCGATAATTTGAAAGAACAGTAATAAAGCAAGATACGCCGCAGTTTAAAAAAGCTAATAGATTTGATATCACTTAACCTTTAATTCTGTTATACGTATATGATATCTGTAACAATTTCAATCCAAAATTCCCATGGATTAATAATCTTCATGAAAAAACCCCATAAGAACCTCAAAAAATGATTACTCTCGGAAAATTATATATTTCCGGTTGTTTTCATTTTGCTATCTATCAAAACGATCAAAGATGGGTCTACAATATATTACAGACAAAATCAAGGAATATTGAGCCTTTATAAATAAGGATGCTCATTACAAAAAATTACTTGCTAAAGAGGGAGAATAACTTAAGGCATCCGTTCCCATTATTTTCTGAATTGAAAAACATCCAATGAAGGGCATAAACTATTCTCTACTACTACGAATACTATTTTCAGTCATTAATCTACCATGGATATTGTACAATATACCTGTTTCACTAATTCATACCCTTCAATTATTTCAACTCAGTTTTAATTTTCGGTATTAACCTATCTCAATGCATGGTTTCCGATGAATTAGACATCCTCCACCTGTGCAATATTGGAACATATTAGTGCGTCATCAGCTGTACGAAATAACACAAATTAACCGTGCTTACAGGTCGCCAGTTCGCGTGGTTCCAAGTCGTCCAATATGGTCGCCAGACGTAAGCTGAGTTATTAATAACTTCAGCAACGGATTTCTGATGGAGGGAGAGAGTTGGATCAGTGGTGGGTAAAAGGGAGAAAGGAGCCGGTGGAACCCAACAGAAGCATCGCCATTTCTTTGAGGTTTTATTCATTAGGAAAACTTTTAATTACTTACGCACTCGTTGAGGTATATAGAGCGCGGGTCTGCGGTCTGCCCCGGGGCACTTTGTAAGACAGAAGTGGAGAAGTAAGGGGAAGGAAGGGAAGGGGGACAGATGAAAGGAACGGAGAGCTGGGGTGTGGGGGCAAGGCAGAAAAGGGGGAAACGCGGTGAGTGGTGAGGGGGAGTCAGGGAAAAGGAGTTAGTCTGGTGGGGATGTAGATGCGAAGGCTAATAGGAGGGATGGGGTAAAGAGGGGAGGGTAAGGAGAGTTAGTTCATGCTGCAACGGAACGGCGCGCGGTGGAAAAACAAAAGAGATTAGGAATTTCCAGGAGAGATAAACCAAGCGAAAGTTTGGGGCGCAACACCTCTTCACGCGGGAAAACAAAACAATGGGATAGGTACTTCACCAACTGTGGGTCACTTTTCTTTCTCTCTCTCCCTCTACCTCGACCTCTCTCGCCCCTTTCTACTGCCTGTTTCGCTTTCGGATCAAGAGAAAAATGAAACAAATTATCCCTATTCCGAATATTTTTTTTAGCATTTCTCGCCGAGAAAATCTACGTCTACTCTCACCAAAATGGCAGTTTCTTTCGTTTTTTTTCTTTGCTCATTTTTTATCTTACTCGTAAGGATTTCTAGAATATGAGGCTGAGCGAAGTTCAACAACGGAGTGAGAAGAACTGTATCCTTGACAAGAGTGGGGAGAATAAAAGGAATCACACGTTTGGGAAGGTAGGAGGAAAAAAAGTGATGGATAGGGAAGACAGCACCAGTCGAGACTGACTTCAGAGTCGTCGGCTAAGCTGGAAAACTTTTCCCTCAAAGCCCTGCTCGCCTACATTCGCAGATCCTTGCCACGACTGGCATTCGGCATAGCCACAAAATGTGGCGAACCACTACGTCACTGTGCAGCCTCTAACTTAGACTAAAACACGGAAGCTTACTTGCCTTCAGAGCTACTCATATATAATTCTAACCTCACAGCACAATGTGCGTTACGCATACCCGAATCTACGTCAATTACAGTTTTCAGGATCTTACAGCAACGAAAATTTACGACCTATTCCCGGACCGATTACATTTTAATTTCTCGGTTTTATTCCGAACTCCTCAAGTGAGCACTAATATCTTCGACTCTTTTGGGATACAGTAAACATAAGCGCACTTCTTTCTCGTACCTCAGTTTCCCCATGAAATCACGTACCCTGGTATCCTGTTGTTTGTACAGATTTTTTAATCTTTCATTAGAGTGCTTTCTTTAAATATTATTCTTAAAGTTGATTCCGAATCCCAAGAAACCAAAAGAATTCCTCATTAATTTTACTCAGCTACCTGCTCCACAATTCACCACACATATCGGTTCGAAAACGATTATGCTGTAGAGATGTCTGCGCAAATCCTTTACACAGAAGTAAAAGGTAGAAGAAAGAAAGGGAAAGGAAAAGACTGGGGGGAAATAAAGACAGAGAAACGAATTCAGAGATAGAGATACAAATTAGCCACAATACTATATGTTTATAAAAATCAAGAAGGAATACTATTGAAAATGTAATGTTTAAACAGCTATTTTAAGTCTCAATGAGAGTTAAAATGAGAGACAGTAGGAGAAAGGGCCGGGACTACACCCTAAAAAACTAAAAGTAGGTGCCAATCACCCCCGTCTACCATCTTTTTCTTCGTAGCTTGCTTCACTAAATGATACTGAATACTCCCGTTATATTCCGAAACCTACATTACTGCCGAGGACACAACAGTACTCTTTCTGTCTGATGTGACGTTCACTCATAGGACGACTCTTTTAGAGCAAGCCTGTGCCAGTGATTACCTTCCTTTCCTGACCCTCTTTCAACATAACCTTAACTACCCACAATTACAGTTTGGCAGATGTACTCAACGGCTGAGTCTCAACCGTCAATCGCTTCCAATGATGACTATTACAACTCCTTTTGGAGAAAAGGAAAGGGCGATGAGTGACTGCTCCAAGAGTATCAGAGTAAAGATTAAAGGCAACATGAATGAGTTACTAAAAATTGTAATAAAAGTGAGTAGACCGAGTCACTGATGAATGATTCCTGATTATAGTGCATGAAAAAATAAGTTCGCAATAAGTTAGAAAATAAGTTAGCAAAAAATAAGCAGTAAGAACTCATTATACATATTCTCATGCATAAAAGTTGAATAAAAACCCGCAATGGGAGAAATAGAAGAGGATACCGAATGCTATCTTTGGGAGGGCTACAGCAAACTGAGACTTGATGTGAAATTATCATTGTTTCCTTAGTTTGTTCGTGTTACTGTGCCTCCACCTTTCATTTCTTTATATGATTTTTCCTTGTATGATTCCTTTTATTTGTTTCTTTAGTTTGGCTGAAGGACTTAACTGCCTGCCATTTTCGTTTTTGACAACGCCGACAGGCCATCTAGTGTTTTGCCCACTTCATAATACTCACTGTTGTTATTGCTTTTCCGTAATACCTGAGTGAGTATGTGTGTGTTTTATTCCTCCGAAGCAGGTCCCTGGCGTCTGGATTAATTTCCTCATAAACTTATTCGGTCTCTTCTAGTAAACACGCAAGAGGTTAAGTTAGCCGGTCCCTGGCGTTGGGAAAAACTTCCCCCCAAACCACTTTTGGTCAACCAGTGTGACTGAGTGCGTATTTGTAAGTTCCCGAATACGGTCCCTAGCAATAGTATTAATTTCCTCGTAAACCAATTCAAAAAATCCTTTTGTAAATGTGAACGTCTTAAAATTTTGGATGTGCGCTTTATCACTGGCGATTAATTTTCCCCGTTAATCACTACACCAATCTTAAAATTACCCTTCTTTTTTCATTTAAATGTTGTAAAAACCCCTTAACGGCTCAAAAAAAAGTTATTTAATATAGTCAGTCCTATTTGGTATATATATCTATTACGTTTCGCGGGCAGGTTCATTTGACTCCAAATGGACTCAAATTGACTCCAACTTATCTCTGAATTCTGTTCTTTATCATCCTCTCCTCCACCTTCCAACTTGCTCTTTCCTTTTACGAATTTTAACATCCAGCAACTCTCAATATTTCCTGCAACCACTTTGCGTTACTTGTGCTACAGGTATTTCGTCTTGCCACTTGATCTCTTCTACTAAAATATTAAAAATATCGTCGTCGGTCTCCTCTCTGCACAACTTATTTTCTTAATTCTTTTCCATCTCTATATCTCAAAGGAAATCAATATATGCTTGTCCACTTACGTTAAAGACAAGTTTTTGAGCCAAAGAGATTTATCCTCCACTGTATTAGAGTCTCTACTAATCTTTTCACTGTCATTACTTAGTGAGCCTATTATCAATCCCCTTTTCCTTACAACTGCTTCTTTTCACAACAAATTTCTCCTCCAATATTTGTCCTACCAAGCCCATTTTCCTCCAAAATTCGTGAACTGATTTCCTTTATCCAAATTATTTCCACCTAATTTAATGCATAACTGAACCTTCATGGTTTTTTAAAATCTAATTACTTGGGCTTTATGGATTAACATGTACACTATGTATAACATTAGTAGTGTAGTATTCTGAACATTATTTGATATCCCTTGGCTGCCTTTCTATCGCTTGTTCTTCTGAAAACTTTACCAGGTATTTCCATCACTGACCACTTTCAGTGCCAGCTCAAACCCCTCCCATGTCATCCTTCACTTTGCCTTAATACTTATATGAGTTAAAAAGCTCCAGCGATAATGGACTGGCATTTCTCACCTACTACTCAGCCACAAAGGACCTATTTTGATTCTTAGTTTCCCTTATCTGTGCTGTCATGCTCATGTACAAATTTTTGATAAGCTGCCCAACCATAAGTCTACTTCCATTTTCCAAATGGCTTCCATCAATGTTATCAACTGTACCTTGTCATTTGCCTTCCAGCAATCCATAGAGCACACTAAGACATCCTGACTATACTTTTTCTATATTCATATCTATTAATGCTCTCATCACTGTAAAGACCTTAACTCCGTTCATAATCTGAACTGGGGGATCTTACTCCCATGATATAAGACATTTAACAAGTTCTGGTAATTTATTGTTGTAGGACTTCCTAATCGAGTAGCAGCAGGCTTTAGAGTAAATCATGAGAGAGAAAAGGGAGCTATAATTGTATAGATTGAATTGGATTAGACAGATACTTCAAAAGAAAAATAGTACCTTATCAAAAAAGGGTATCTACAATCGCAAATGAAACAATAGGAATAGAATAAGGAAACCTTGGATTATGGACCAAATAATTAGAAAGATAGAAAAGAAAAAGAAACAGAAGAAGGTAAAAATATAGTAAGGTAGATGGAAGTAGAAATGAATCAAATAATAAACTTAGGCAAGGAACAAACACAACAAAAGAATCATGGCAAAAGACCTAGTGCGAGGTGCCATGAAAGTTTACAAAGGAAAGGTGAAACTGGTGCACTCTACAGGAAGGTGAAAGCAATGCCAGGAAGCAAGAAGGGGAAATCTGCGCAAACAATCAAATGTAAACCAGGAAAATTATCAATCGAACCAAGAAATATTCAAGAGAGATGGATAAAATATATAGAGGATATATATGGTAAAGACATAAGACATATTCAATGAAAGAGTTGACTTAGATTGAAATGCCTTTGCTCCAGTCATACTCTGTCGTTAGATGGAAAAGGCATCAAAAGAATTGAAAATAAATAAGGCAATGGGAATAGGTAACCTTCCCTTGGAACTATGAAGGGGATCAGGAATATGTGTAAGAAGAATTTTTTGGGCTAATTTGTAGCAGTTATTAGGGTAGATTACTGCTGGAAGGTTATATCACATCAGTGTAAGTTACCATCCTGAAAAGTAGCCATGTGCGAGGCTATAAAACAATAAGTTTCACAAGCGGCTAAAGTGGTAAGTGGTCAGATTGTTCAGTAAGAGAATAGAGAGGAGGGTAAGGGACATGGGAGATGATCAGTTTAGGTTCAGAAAGGAGAGAGGCACTCTTACATAATGTCATTATAGAAAAGCGGTCACTAATGGAAAAGAACATAGAATACTATAGGTTGTAATAGTTTATTTTGTAGATCATGAGAAGGCATTCAATAGAGTAATTGGACAGAATTATTTGATGCATTACAAAAAATAGGTGTGATTGGAGGTATAGATGACTTAACTGCAAAATTCTTCTCAGTTTTCAACTCTTTCTTTTTTTATTTCTCAGACTACTTGAGATTCAAGAGGTGGGTGGAGATGCGGTGCTAGGAATAAGGGTAAGACATGGGCTTCCATTATTATTCATGCTTTACAAAGTATTTGAGGAGGAAATGGTAAAAGAGGCAATGGAATAACTTGAGATAAGAATGGCAGTTGTTGGAAAATTCATAAATCAGTTTGATTTGTGGATGATCAAGCTATTGGAATATTGAGAAATTGTATGGGATATTGCAGACTGCGATAAAGGGGAGAACTTTGGATAAACAAGGATGGGTAAACAAACAAGGGAACCGAGTTGGGCAGAATAGCGGAAGTATCAAGCCAATGTAACTCCCTATTTCTCCACCCATGCTCTGACATTGAATTAAGTAATATCATAAACCAAATGGGAAATGAGTACACCACTGGTCAGGATGGCATTCCTTTTATCATCATCAAAAAATCCTTCGATGTCATTGAACCCCCTCTATTATTCTTATTCAATGAATCTCTTAGGCTTGGTCAGTTTCCATCATCCCTTAAAAGCACCAAAGTCATCCCCCTTTATAAAGGTAAAGGAAATAAACAGCACATGAGCTCTTATCGACCAATATCTATACTTAATCAATTCGGTAAAATTTTTGAATTAGTTTTTTATTCTCAATTAATATCATACCTGGAAGCACACAAACTGTTATCAACCTCCCAGCATGGATTTAGAAAATCCATGTCCACTACCACAGCTACCTACGAACCACTGTAATAACAAAATATTGTCTGACCTAGACAATAAACTGGAATCTCTTGTTTTATTATTTGATTTCTCCAAGGCCTTTGATTGTGTTAATCACCATATGTCATTGCTGAAACTTAAAGAATCTGGCAATAGAGGTATTCCATATAATTGGATTAAATATTTTCTAAACAACTAAATGTCTTAGTGTCTGCCTCTTCAATCAACGGCATGGTATCAAGTGCTAACAATATTGTCCACCTTTAGCAAGAGTGGTGTGATCGTAATTTTCTTCATATTAATAAGGATAAAACAAATTTAATATACTTTGTAATCAAAAATATGCCTCTAACAGATATTTCAGTGTCTTTTGACAATGTGATTATTCCAAGGAGTGATAATGTCCAGGAGTGATAGTCTACTATCCAGGGTAACACCCTTCCTGGGTGTTACCCTGGATAGTAGACTATGCTGGGATAGCCATATTTCTAGTTTACGCAGAAAACTCTGTTCAGTGTGCTATTTGGTACGTTTTATAAGGCTAACAGTCAATAATGAAGACTTATGTCAATCTATTATGGTGAGTTTTACGCCCATTTAACTTTTAGTATTCTTTTTTGGGGCCCATTACCCTGTGCTCATGTTGTATTTAAAATCCAAATGAGGATACTGAGACTAATGTTCAATGCACCCCTTAGAGCTCTATGTCACCCTCTCTTCAAAACACTTTGTATTCTCCCTCTTCTCTGTGAGTATATGCTAAGTGTCGTTGTTTATGCTAAATGCCATATTTCATTATATGCCACTAATAATAGCATTCACAACCATTATACTATGACATTTAGTCATCTACATGTGAACTTCATAAGAACTTGCAAGTCCAGTTTTTCCCCCAGAACATGGGACTCGCATTGTATAATAACCTTCCTCCGGGTATCAAGAGTATTGAAAAAATATCCACTCTTAAATTTAAAGTGAGGGAGTTTTCATGCTACATTTATTCTACTCCATTGATGATTTTCTGAGCATGTAACTATGTTTTGTACGTATATTATTTTATGTTATGATCATTGATGTGCCATATATCTTGGAACATGTATGCACCCTGATCCTCAGGCAAATAAAAACTATTATTTTTATTATTATATCGAATTGAAGAAGTGTTTATTACAGAGTTAGATGTTGGGTTGTAATTTATTTGGATAGGTAATGAAATATAATGTTGTACCATTATACTGTCAATGCTCATCTAAAATCTTAAATGGTAGAATACTGATGATTTTTCTGCAATAAGAAAATCAATTATTTTAAGCTGCTCATTTAAAAGATAAGATAGGAAAATGATGTATTATTGGATTGAATGGGCAAGTTCTCTTCATAGAAACTATTTCCACATAAAAGAATGACATTGGATTAAATCTTAGAGAACGAGAGAGAAATATAATATGCAAAATCATTAATAAGACAAGTCAGAATTATTCTGACTAATGCAGCAATATTGAAAAACAGTGTTTTTGGAACCTTTTAGATCTGACAGTTTCAAGAATTTGTAGTATCTTTCCTTAAAGGACCACCATTGCATTGAGAAGAAAGATATATGGTGTTTTTTTAACATATGGTGCTTCAGAAGTTACTGAACTTCTGACTGTGTACTATAATCCTGACAAAAAGAAAATTTGTGTGCTTGAATTCATACAATATTTATGTTTCTTGGAGTTATATGGGATTTCCCCCCCCCAAAATGCACTCACTTGCACAATTACTTCCAACTATTCCAGTCTAATGTCCTCCTGAAGAGTTATTTCTCTTGTGTAAAGAAAATAAGAAGGTAGTCTTTGCAACCGCCTGATTCAGAAAAGTATATCCTCACTGGCATTAATGAATAACGAAAATTCACTGATTGAGACGCTTCATGCAGTATGCAATATTTGAGAATGATATCATTGATACGTTGACCAACTCCCATTAATTAGGAGAAGATTATCGAGTTGCTTATTAGAAGTAAAACCCATCTCACTAAATAGTTCTCACAATATTCTAGAATACTTGATTTTAGCTAGTTTATTTCACTTCAGATGTGGAAATATTTAAGAATTGCACTTTTAAGAATGAGCAACTTTTGGAATCATCTCAAATTGCTGGTGTAGGATGGACAATTGATTTGTATTATGGTTATGTAATGCAGGGATTCTCAAATTTGAAGAGTGTCTACATGAAGAGAAGTTTGACAGGTCATTGCCTTAGTTCAGATGTCAACTGAGTGTCCTTCAACCATGAAACACTAATATTTTGAACTGTTTTTTAAGAAGACAGAGATATAATAGATGATAAGGAAATGCCGCAAAACACACCAAATATGAAATATTATGAATGCATTGAAGAAATTTTGAGCAAAAAAGAATTACTGAGTAAAAACCATGATAATGTACTAATACAAAATACAAATAGTATTAATATGCTCAATGCAGCCATGAGCAAAGGGGTAAATAATATGTAGGAAGTGTAGTTGAAATTAACCATGGAAAGTAAGTAATAAGAAGGGGCCACTATATTAAAAAGAACTCAATAAAAAAAATACTAAAATAATACTAGCCTAGAGAAAAAGTGGCATATACTTAAGGCAGAAATACATATTCAGCAATAATTAGAGCAGAAAGGAAAATGTACTATGAATGCGATATTGACAATGCTCCAAAAAAGTATTTAGGAGGCACTTTCAAGTTTCCTAGTTCACCAGTTCCTAGTATAGGGGCAGCAATAAAATAAATTATAATGAAATACTGTTCATTGATGACCAAAAGAGAGAACATGGTATGGGATTCGGGAATAATATGAATCAACACATATCGCTGAATTTGATGGTTTTAGGCTTCACTTTGTGAAAATTCATGATCACTGAATAATTTAATTTGGTATTTTTACAAAACTTTGTCAAACTACTACTGGTTTTGATTCAAAGGTGACATAATGTCGCCTATGTGTTGAAAGCGGTAGTAGTATAATAAAGTTTGGCGAAAAAATACTAAGTTTAATTATTCAGTGGAAGACATATTGGTGATTATGGAAGACACTGAGAAGATCATATTATAACCCATAAGATGAATTATTTTGATCTTAGTCTTAATATTATTTCAAATGAAAATAAATCAAACTTCGTAGCTTCATACCTATTCCCGTAATTGGCTGAAGAAACTTTACATCTCCATTATAATTTAAAAGTCAAACAAAGATTACTTAAAACCCAAAACAATTTTAAGAAACATTTGCAGAATACAGATATTTATTGGTAGAAAACATGCATCCTAAGGTAAAAATGAATGGGAACTATCAACTGTTATCCATATCTCAAAAATTCAAAATCCCTCTCAACTTTAAGAGCACCAAATACAATAATTATAATGTCAGAATTTTTGGAAAATCAAAAATTTAGATTCATAAAAAACTTGTCAAGCATTTTTGGGATTATAATATGTTCAATGCTCACCAGCTGGGTTTTAGGAAATATATTAATAAATATTACTAATTTTTATTAGATGGAGGAGCTAAATAATAGACAAATTGTAAGAAGTATGATGCGAAACTCCAATAGGACATAAGAAACTGGGAATATTTTGCCGACAAATTTGCATTACTATGGATTAGGAAGCATTTTAACAGAATGGTCCAGCTATTACATAAATGATATAGTCCCAGCATTAAAAATAAATTAAAATAAATTTTAAAAATTTAGAAACAATATAGATATCCCCTAAGGAAGTGTGCTTCCAATACTTTTCTTCATATGATACATAAATGGTTTCATTTTTTTTCATACAAAATGTAAAGATTCTTTGATCAATTTGGTGGGAACTGATTCATTATTACATGTATCCAGTAGAGTATTTGAACAAGTTTAACAAACTAAACAAAGAACTTTAAAAGCTGACCAAATGATTTCAGAGATATGAATTAAAACATTTCTGTTAAATGAAATTTAAAAATGAATGCAAAAAATCTACGGCAATTGTAATAAAAATACAAATGGGAAGCAGAAATAGGTGCTGCAAAAGTACCTTCAAAAAAGAGAACAAGAAAATATTTACAATACCAAATGGAATTAAAATAACTGGGTATGAAGGCTGATTTACCTTCAGGTTTGAAATCCACGACCATTATGTAAGCAAAAAACTATTAAAACTTTATTGCAGTATTATCCAAGGTTTTTTTTTAATTTTGGACCAGACTTGTACGGGGCAAACGGATAATATCCGTGCGTTTTTATTACAGCCTCGGTTCCCTCTGGCACAAGCAAGGAAAATATAAAAAATACTGCAGAAATTGTAACCAAGAGGTACGAGATGCATACTAATCCACAGAAATCAATCCAAAGATCGGTTGGATAGATGAGGAGACAGCTAAAAATGTTTTAAATCACATAAATCTCTCAAATCGAGATTTTGTAGTGTAAATAAGTTGGTATGTGAAAAAAGACGTCTATAAAAGAAAGCCTTTTTGTATCAAGGAAAAGAATGGGATCGCCGATATTAAATTTGCACTGATATGCAATAAATTGGTATTCAATTTCGTGCATGTTCCTTATTTTGTATCTGTCCCCTTAAAATATTTAATTGATGATTGCTATTCCCAATTTTCAAACGCCGCCATTTTTGCCTAATGTCACATGGTATTTCGTCTCATCGTTTGCCTCACTTAATGTCTACTCCAGATCGACATTAGGCGTATAACTATGTTACTTAGTTTTAAACGAAAAATTTCTTGAAGTTCTAGTGTGAGGTGAAATACGGCAATAGTACAGTTCAGGCCTTGGCATTGGTAAATAATAGAGATTCGGTTTGTAAAATAATGATGGGGCGCCGTGATTACGCCATTAGTTAATATTATTATAAGTTTTAAGTAATTGAGGGATTACCATTTCCATGAATGTAGAAAGGATAGCTCTAGTCTCCAAATTTAGAAACTAGATATTTATAGCCATCATTGTTCAATTTCTTTCAACTAGGCAACTGGGAATACGATAGTTCTGTAATTCATGTGCGTTATGCATATTCCCAATACTAGCACCAAAGCGACCAAATACTATTCATAAAAAAATTTAGATAATTGTTAAGCGAAACTGGAATGCAGTCATCAAAGCTTTCAGATTATACTATCCTCGTTGTAGTATTGTTTCTTTGTAAATTTGTTAATGTAATGAATAAATAATGCTTTTCGCGGCTATGCAGTTGACTGCCGATCGTAATTTTGTCGTATAATCATTTTTGCACACGACCATTGCTGATCCGCTGCACCAAATATTATGTCATATGATTTTTAGCGCCGCTCTCTATCTCTCACTCTGGGCAATGGATGCGCCATGTAATCACGGTGAGAATTCTCCACAGACCACGGGGTACTTACTCTCCTTTTCCAACTCTGTACGTACTCAGCGGAAATATGAATTTTCGTTGCCATTCCAAACAGTTGCAACAATGATAGAACTCACAGTAAACACGAAACTTACCATGAACCAAAACAAAATATTACCGAGGACGGGTAACACCGCCTGTGAGGAATATATTTCCCTAGAGCTATCTTTGAGCAAACTGGTTTAACTTTCTGGACGCCAAATTGACTCTACGGCTATTAACCGGCTGACTCATTTCCACAAATTTTGGGCGACATTTATTTGATTAGTGGATAGTAACCGTTTGGGGAAGCGACACAGAGCTGAGGTAACTCATGCCCCAACTGTTTGACGCACTCCTCTTGAATTCCCCTCCGATGGCATCCAAATAGAGATCGGGAAACCTCGAATGATTCTACCAACGCCGAGATTCGAACCCAGCCCCTTGGGTGGGAACCCAGTACCGCAATCTAAGGAATACTTCCGACACACTAGTAATCGTACCAACCGATTCCATATTATTGTCGAGCCAATATTATGACATTTTCAAGGAACGTCCCCGTTCACCGGATGTCTAAGGAGAAGAAAAATTAAGCAAAGTGACTCGGGTTCAAACGCATAAAGAATTATATTTGTCAAAGGAGAGTAACGAGATAAACGAAGATATTCCTTGCAGAGCATTTTCTTTCAATTTCTCGAAAAAATCTCCTCACATATTGGCCACCCCTTGGAAAATTGTCTTAACTTAAATGCAATTCATTTTTCATAAATTCAGGTAGGTTTTCGTGTACTTGGCGCTCATATCAGTTCTTGTTCCCTTTCGTACTTTCTCTTCAATTAGGGATATTATTCCGTGCCAGCTTAATCATTATGCAAAATAACCTGACAACGAATGGTAGGACGTGAAAGTATTACTTTGAAGGGTTTAATGCGTTAAAGGGAATTTGGTCTTCAACTATGTGATAATAATAATAACCCTCCATAGGATGATCTAATGCATGGCAATTCTCCCTACCTTATTTTTTTTTGTTTTATTAATACTCCTGGAAAACTGTAGGCTTCTATTTACTAGTTCTACAAATATTACGTGGTACAGCCATGGTCGATGGCCGTGACTTGCAAAGGTGTGGACAACCTTCAATACCTATTATACACAAAGTTGTCACTGACATTGTGGCGGAGGAGCTAGGAAATTTTTTTACGAAAATTAGCAAACACGGTATACGTACATGTGAGTTTGACAATCGCCAAAGTTAAACTATATAAGATAAATTCTATTATACAATTATATTTGACATTCAATCAATGCCCACGAAGCAGCCATCATATTTCATTGAAGAAATTGAGTATCACTGAGAGACTGTTGGGGGTATTACCGTGGCCAAGAGATTGGCTCCAATCGTGTAGTGCAAACGGCTTTTTTTAGAAATCAAAATAAGAGGATACCCTATCGTATCCTTCCTTTTGGCTATTACTGTCCATAATACCTGAAAAATCATTACCAGTAGTATCGACACAAATGATAAATAAATCCATAGGAAGGATACTTTTCAAAAGAGAGCGATATTCTTTTTTATTTCAAAAAAGTTATTTGTACTAAAACATTTGACGTCTCTTAGCAACGGTAATAATACCTAGTCTCATAGAATTTACGTTCGATGACCCATTGAGACCGCAAAGAGGAAATGGAATGATTCATATTTATTTCTTATTTTCTTAAAATATATTTCAAATTTACGAGCACCTACTCACCATGATGAAAAGTTTAAATGAACGGCAGGATATCTATCACGAACTGGGGCAAATACAGGAACGAAATCATCTTACTTCGTGGTCAAGTTTCTATCAGAAGGACAAATATACATATCATTCAGAGCAATAAAGCTAATAATAATTTAGATATATTCACCAAAATAGTTTACATGAGAAATTTTCCCATGGCAAAATTCCCTTACACGAAAACTAAATGATGTTTCTCCTGAATAAATTCAATTCAGAATTTATCAGCAAAAGGTCTCTTTAGTGAAAAGTATATCTTGATAAAAATCCACTACATATACACATAAGAATTTGCTATTTTTTATATACTTAACCAACCTTTTAAATTAAGTGGCGACCCTGAGCACTAATATTACTTGTCTGCAGCTCTGTATGATTGTCCCGCCATTCCTCAGAGATCTTGTGCGTGAACAGTTGCGCAGGAAACGCCTCCTCTTACGTGTTTTGTTTCGGTCCAGTGGGTTTGGAATAAAAATACGCAGTAGCGCATTTATCAGAACATTCCAGAAGGCTGAAAGAGTCCACTCAAAGCTCTGTAATTGTTTCATATCTGGAAGGTGAACTTTACATTCCTATCATGATGGCTCACGGTGCAAGTATTCCTAGAAAACTACCATTACTCGTCGTTAGCAATGAAGTTCTTTTTCCTGGAGCTTCCAAAAAAATATCGGTTACCAGTGCCAGAAAGTAAGGTTTTTTAAATTGCTCACCCTAACTGAAATTACAATTTTATGTAAGCATCAGATTAACTCTCCCTTATGCGGGCTCTGTTTTTTTACAGCATAGCCATGATTAGAAATAGGACTCGACGTACTGGTTTGCAGAACACATTGATAGGTGTTATTCCTAGGGAACCTGGAAATGATGCGGATGTTGTAAGTTCGCCCCGATGAAGCATACTAAGTGGGGTGGACATGTCTTATTAGTTTGTTATATTTTGGTATAAAAAATAAGTGTTGTCAATGTTTACGGGATGAGTAATAGCGTTTTTATGGCAGACTTACTCAAGTTGAAAATTTGCATGTGAAATTGGAAAGTAATGCATAAATTCAGTGACGAGCATCTTAGAATTTACCCCGGTTTAGTTATAATAGTTTTCAAAGTATTCTCCATGTTATGTCTTCCTCTAAAATATTGCGTATTCATACATTGAGTTGAAAATTTCACCTCTTGATTTTCAGGGTTCTGATGAACTAGGTGTTCTTCACCCAATTGGAACTGCAGCAATGGTATATCAAGTTGCGTCGACAAACTGGCCAGTCACCAGTTACACAGTATTGGTCACGGGAATCTGCCGTTTTAGACTAGATAAAGTAGTTATGGAAGACCCTTATGTAGTTGGTGCTGTGACACAATTGGATAAGTTCACCGTCAATGAAGGTTAGACATGATATTTTGTTTAGGAAGTAGGAATAAAATTTCATTAATCCATATGGTAATGATTAAGAGATCCACAGTGTTAGAGAATTTCTATTAAAAAGAAACTTTGACGTTTGTTAATGTTCCCAAATTCTTTAAAATCTTCAAAAACATTATTTAAATGCACTGTGGTTACGCCTCAAATTATGAAGGTTTTCTGATAAGTTTCCGACCTAGAAGATGGCAGCACCCCTCAACGAAATTGTGGGAATGTTTTTGCGTATGCGTTACAAGATACCAAAATTTCAGGCATTTTTATGCTCGGATGAAAGTTGAAGTGAGGCGTCATGAGGGTTTTTGTGAAAATTGACAAAATAAAGTATCGAGCTGTCATTAAATATTTGTTTTTGAATGGCAATACGCCTACCAAAAACACAAGATAAGTTAGACACCGTGTACAGGGACTCTTGCCGCATAATTTACAACCGTTGAATTTTGTCCAAGTGAATTCATATTGATTTTACCAGCTGGCTGATGAGGAGCCCTCAGGATGGCCAAAAAACTAATTGATCGCTGATGCCAAAGATATTTAACCAGTTGGTCCTGGACAACTGTCAAATTAAGATTAGAGAGATGGCAGAGACATCAAAATAATGCATTTGCCATATATTGGCTGAAGAATTGGACTTGCATAAGCTATCTGTGCGTTGGCTGCTACGTTTGCTCACTTATGACCAAAAATCCATTCGAATGAACATTTCCAACTACCTGTTGGAGCCATTTAAGCAAAATGAGTCAAATTCTTTGCATCAATTCTTGACTGGTATGAAATTTGGGTCCACCACTACACTTCTGAGAGGGAAGAAGTCAAAGCAGTGGACAGCAAAGGGTGAACCTGCGCTGGAAAAGGAGGTAGTGGTTCCATCTGCCTGGAAGGTGATGGCAAAAATATTTGCCATCACCTTCATTTCATCATTTTTTATGGCAAGCTCTCTCATCTTACTCATTGGTGGCGACATCCAATTTACACTTTTAAAGCAAAAATGTCACAAATTCTACGGTTCTTGATTAATTTGGAGGCATGTACGAGTACATCTATTAAGGGTCCTGCTTGCTAGACTTTAGTTTGTCTAATTCTTTATAACCATGTCAACCTAAAGTTTGCACATAACTGAATGATTGAGTTATGAAGCCACATTTGATTATGTTCTCTCTCATATCATTGCTTTTTAATTCCAACGCTACTTATTCTCTCAATGATTTTTCTTGTTTAGAATACTCTATAAAAAGAGAAAGGTTTGTAATCACTACACCACGGTACTAAAAAACAGTATAGATTCATTGTCCTTTGCTTTATTTCATGAATGACTGACCACCAAGTTTATTGGCCTCATTAACTTTCACATGTACAAGGCATGCTCATAAAGTTAGGGCCATTTGGTCACAGGAAAAAATGTATGAAACACATTTTATTGGCTCATTTAGTTAGCTACAAACCTACTTCACTTCTGTACATCGCCGTTCCCTTCTAAGCATTTTTCATACTGCTGCACCAGCTTCTTTAACCCCTAAGCTCGCTGCCTGAGAGCTGAACCAATTGACAACGCCGTTCTTGAGTTCCTCTTCAGTTCCTGAAACATTGTCCTCCAAGCCACTGTTTCAAGTGCAAAAAGAGGAAGTGGTCGCTAGGTGCAAGGTTAGGACTGTACGGGGGGGGGCCCAATAACTGTCGTCCACAGGACATTTTTTGCTCTTTGTGATGGTCGGTGAGCATTTTAGGTACCCACCTGGCTCACCATATGGGGTATCCGAAGTTTTCTGTGGCAATATTGTAGACAGTAGTGCATCCAAGTTGAGGAAATTGTTCAGGCAGGCCATTAATCGATGATCACATCACAGTTTTTGTTCCACTTGTGAAACATGTTCTTTGGTCAGAATACTGGGCCGGCCACTTCGCTCTTTGTCATGGACATAAGTTCGCTTATTTTCCTATTTGGAAAATCTAACATTTAATTTAGTTTAAAAAACGAAGCTATACTCTTTTTGAGTTGAGCCAGAAGTTACATCATTATATTGTCCTAGTAATCACTGGTTACAATCTGTAGAGTTAAACAATAATTTTATAACCTGGTGGAGTTACTAATTAATTTACATGCATACATGCATAATCAGTTAGGACCTGTATTTCACATATACTGTAGATGCATCAATTTACTATACATCACAAACACACTCATCTGACACGAAAATCTCATAATGATTACAACGTGAACATGTATTCTATTGTTTGCTATCTTATACTCACATCATTCTTGCTGCTGCCTGTCATCTAGCCTGTGAACCCCGAAATAATGTGGTCGACCTCCTACTAGTATTATTGTTAAATATATTCATGTATTTTATATCAAATGAAACTAAATGGATTGGTCAAACATCTAATGAAAAGTATGTTGTTTTATAATCGCCAATCTTTCAAGTAGCTCTGCTTGGTTCATTCATTGCCTTAGGATATCCAAATGACTTCATAGTCTTAGCACAAAATGGTATCAAAATATAACAAAATGAAACAACTCAGAATGATAGAAATAAGCCTAGGCTTAAACATATTTGATTATTAATCATACATTTCTACATTAGTAATTCATAGGAAATATTATTAAAGAAAGTATATGTTAATAATCTGAGCTTTTATTCTTGAAATTTTGCAGTGAACGATGAAAATCCTGGATTGAATGATCTTATTGAAAATTTTAGGAGTGAATTATCCAAACTAATTGATTTATCGGATACTTCATTACCTCTTGTTGGGATATTGAGGGTAAGCATTTTAATTGAAATCCATTTTCCATTAATTTCATAGATATAATGGTGCCATGGTTTAAACTTCTTTAGATTTTCACTATAAATTCAGTGTGTGGTGATTATTATAAATGATGTTCTTTGCATAATTAAATGTCATTATTAACACAGAATCAAATAATGAGGAAATACTTCGGACCTCTCATTCTTTTCTCATTTTCTACTACTCTTGGCTGATTCATAGAAAAGTTGTTTGATTTTTTTAGGAAAGTCCCTCTAAAAATGCTAGCTGGTGTAATATCTTTATCTACCTCAACATAGGAGAAAAAACACAGGAAGTTTTTTTTAAGCCAATCTTACCTTACAGTCAATAATCTTAGCAGTTTCTAACATTTTGGTTTGGTTGTAAATCATATGGTAGAGGAATTTATTGGAGTATCAAAATGTCTCCATGATAATTGAAAACAAGCTCAGGTTCTGTTAGTCCAAATCACTGAATACATATTTAGTTATTTCCTTTCCTGAAACAGCAAATATAAAACTACCTTTGCAGATTTTCATTTGAGTTATAAATCAAAGTCAAAACTACAGTGGAGCCTTGCTTATCCAACGACTTTTCGCGTGATGAGGAGAGGTTAAGTCCTGGCATTGCTTGCATATTACTTCAGTTTCTGTTTAGCACTAGTTCTACTAGCATCCTAGTGTTGCTAGTAATCACCATTTCGAAACTTGTGTTTGGATATATTATTTTTGATTTTTTTTGTGCCTAGTTTTAAAAGTGTCCCCCACAGAAAAAGTGGAACAAGGTGTGATCGTGGCTAATCTATCATGCACATAAAATTGTTAGACTACTGTATTTTGCATTTTCTTCAAGAATAAGGAGATATATGGCTTCAAAGAGAGTGACAAGAATATGTATGCAATGGTTACATATATTCAATGATATCGTAAAGCTGTTTCTCATATGGATAATCAAAGGGGAATTACAATGTGAAACTATTAACGAGAAAATCATTTGTGGGAATGCAGAAGTGATTTTGTCAATCTCATTAATAAGATACCACGTCCCAACAGCAGCTAAAGAAGAAGTATTTAAGGGAAATCAAAGGTGATTCAAAAAGTTTAAGAGGAGAACCAGGCCACAAGCCAATGATATGCTATCATAGACTGCTATTTTCTGCCAATTCAGCTGGCAGTTTCAAAAACTGCCAGCTGAATTGGCAGTTTTTGAAACTGCCAGCTGAATTGGCAGTAAAACTGAAAAATCTTGGTTGTTTACCATTCAGAAAATGCTGCCTGCTAATTTCAGGAGAGAAATGGAAAACAATACTAAGGAATGTTGCCATATAGTGGAGTCATGGGGTGCAAAAGTGAGATTAAAAATTTCTGTGAATAAGACCAAATACATCATGTTAAGGAAAAAATTGTTAGGAAACCCAACTATAAAAATCTACGGTCAAAACATCAAAAGAGCCTCCACATTTAGATACCTGGTTATTGAATGTGCTGGCTGACTAACCTTCCAAGAACATGCAAATTACGCTGGAGGCAAGGTCAAAAAGATATTGAACAACTTAAGAAAGCTGTGCACTAAATACTACCTTGATCAAAAAGTTCCCGGAATAACCACCGTGTGCCGCTCCCATCGTTCCGATTTGAGTTCTGTTTTTTTTGTTAAATTGGTACATCTGTTGTTGATATTCCCTTTAAATCTTAGTGTCATAACTTGACATTTGCAAAAGTTACGTAGCCAAGAGTACATCTATCTCTGTGTGTGTTGGCGATTTTTTACAATTGCAGAAATGGATTTAAATTTGCAACAACAAACTTGTATTAAATTTTGCGTAAAAAACGGATTTAGTGGCGCACGGACGTTGGAAATGTTGGAAAAGTGTTTCGGCAACGATTCTCTAAAAAAAAATGGTCGTTTACCAGTGGCACGAGCGGTTCAGAAGTGGTCGTGAGTCAATCGAAGATGATGAACGCAGTGGCAGACCATCGACATCGAAAGTCGGTGAAAAAATTGATAAAGTAAAAGAAATGTTGGTCAATAACCGCAAATTAACCATCAGAGAAATAGCGGAGGACTTGAACATTGCCTATGGATCCGCCCAAGATATTGTGGTTAATGATTTGGGTTTCCGTCGTGTAGCAGCAAAGTTGGTGCCAAAAGACCTCAATTTCATGCAAAAAAGAGACCGTGTTGACGTCGCAAAAGACATGATTTGCGAGGCTGAATCCGATCCCACATTCATCAAAAGGATCATTACTGGAGACGAGACGTGGGTTTATGAGTACGACACGCAATCCAGACATCAGGCAAGTGAATGGCGTTCACCAAATGAGCCGAGACCAAAAAAACCACGTCGTTTTCAGTCAAAAAAGAAGGCAATGCTGACGGTTTTCATGGATTACAACGGTGTAGTGCATCATGAATTTTTGCCAGAAGGCCAGACAGTAAACAAAGAGTATTATTTGGGCGTTATGAGACGTTTGCGTGAAGCAATTCGCCGAAAGAGACCAGAAATGTGGGCAGAAAACTCGTGGATTTTGCACCATGATAACGCACCGTCGCACAGTGCTATCATTATTCGTAATTTTTTGATGAAAAATGCAACAAATACCATCCAACAGCCACCGAATTCACCTGATTTGGCTCCCTGTAACTTCTTTCTGTTCAATCGAGTTAAAAAACCATTACGGAGAACGCGTTTTAGCAGCCGAGAGGAAGTAATGGAAAAATCGCAGGAAGCACTGATGGACATACCGAAAACCGAATATAAAAAATGTTTCGAGGATTGGATCAAGCGCTGGCATAAGTGTGTTGCAGTCAATGGGGATTACTTTGAAGGGGACAATATAGATTTAGATGAATAAACTTGTATTTTTAATTTTCTGAATAAATTCCGGGAAATTTTTGATCTAGGTAGTACAATGGAGTCACCATCCCAATATTGATATATGGCTGTGAGGTGTGGGGAGAGAGGCAAAATTACAGCAGAATTAGGAAACTGGAGGAAGCCCAAAGTTCTTGCTTAATTGCAATATCCAGGAGCTACAATATGGTCTGTAATGAAGCTCTACTAATAATAACTGGGATACATCCTATAACATACTCAATAGAGGGAAGAAGAATCTAGTCACGGATGAGGCAGATGGAAGAGGCTACTCTAGGAGATGTAACTTTGTCTCCAACTGAAAAATGGAGCAGGAACAGGAAGGTTTGATCTCATTTCCTGGATAAATGGGAAACATTAGAAAATGGGAAAACAACTGGACAATTTCTACCTAGTGTGAAGGAAAAAATGAAGATCAACTTTAAAACTTAGAAAGGAATTATGCAAATTTTAACTGGACACGGGGAGTTCAGATCATACCTCAAGAAAATAGGGAAAAAAGGAGGGGACATGTGAATGCATGATGGAGGAGGACACAGCAATACATTTGAGTCCTTTATTGCCCAATTTTTGCCAAGGAAGGGCGTGAACTGGAAGCTATCCTTGGATAGTTGCATAACATCCAACAAATTGGGAAATATCTACACGAGGAACCGATGAGGAAAATATTAGATAGATTTATCAACAAAAGATACAGCGAAAATGGGGAGAACAACAGAAAGGAAGGGTATGTAACTAGTATTTTGTAAAAACATTTGACAAAATTGTATTGGGGGTTTAAAAATAAGGTACCCAAACAAATTGAAACAATAAATTGCCCAATTCTAATTCATTGGGTCAAATTATTATTCAGAAAATGCACAAGCCTTCAAGTAACAAGTAGTCCAAAACAGTAGGCTAAAGGTGTTGTGAAGTTCATGGGAAACTGATCATGTCTGGCACCATGTGCCTGAAGCATCGCTTTAAAAAGGCAGTGGCTATGAGTGCCAGAAATTTATTTAATTATATTACTGGGTTGCATTTTTGCAAAATTTTGAAGCAGCATCAAAAAAAATTATTTTGGCATATTTATAGTAAAAAGGAACTAGTTACGTATCATATATAATAAAATAATTTTGATCTTATTTTGTTTTTACAAATCAATTTCAAATTCCTGATGCTTCATTCCATGATAGAAGAAGAGATGTACATCATTCACAATCCAAAACAATGTATACATTTATATAATTTTCTTTGAATAAACCTTGTTTATAATTTATTTTTTTGGAATGTATTTTTGCATTTTTCATTATTTATGTTGGGAAAATCATTTCCTAAATGAGTATTTCTCTTTATGGTAAAGATGACAGAAAGATGCTTGTTGTACAAGGTTCCTTGGTACATAATTTCAAGTTTTAGTTCATCTTGATTGCAGCTATTCCATTAACACCAATATGAATGTCTGATTATTTTGCTGAATATTTCCTGTGGTCCTGAGTGAGGGAAACATGAAATTTAGATTTTATCGAGTGAAGCTCGATTTGTAAGTTTGATTTCTAAGGAGAAGGGTAAATGTCAATTGAAAGCATGTAAAATGAGAATTCGTAGGAATCAAGAAAATTCATTTTTTAATAAATGCTAGATTAAGGAAAGATGTTAGATAGTGAGATTTGGAGAATTTTTTTTTTTGCTTAGCATTGAGGATTCAGAGATTGAAGTCGTTGGAATTAGTGGTTAATCATGCAATATGAATGTCATTTAAGGGGATTGGGATAGTGTAATAGCTAATGTATTGGCTATCCACCCTGTGGACCTAGGTTCAAATCCCAAAGATAGCAAGATTTTTCAGTGGTATCCTCCCTTATTTGAGGTGCAATATACTTCTAGCTGGTGCATTGCACTTCAAGTTGAGTCACCTTCCATTGAACAGAAATTAAACTGTGAACCATATGGTGCTCTTCGTTAAGAGGATACCGATGCCACTTCCCATGGGTTACAACCTTGATGTAGTGGAAGGGCTTGTGCATTATGATGTCCCCTAGAGCTGTAGTGGTAGGAGCAATGCTATTTGCTCCAGGTAGGGTCACCCACGCCAGATAGGTCAAAATGTAAGAGCCAGATGAAAGGTCCATGCAGTGTTGTTCCTCTCAGAGGCTGAGTGAAAATCAGTGAGAAATTCATGAAATCAGTAAGGTTTGTCGATGATCAAGCTTTACTTGGTCAGTAAGCTAAGGGGTTTCTAACTCTCCTGCATTGAAAAGTCAGTGCGATGGGTATGGGATGAGGACAAATGCAAATAAAACAAATGAGAGGTTTTCTAGGAAGAGAAGATCTAAATGTTAAAATAAGAAAGCTCCATTTAGAGCAGATGGAACAGTTTACCTATCTCGGAAGTGTTTTGGACCAAAATGGTCATAGTAGAAGAGACATAAGAAGAAGAATCGCATTAGGCAAAGATTCTTTCTCAATGAGGAGTTGATGAAGGGGATTTGGAAGTATGTACATAAAGGAAAGCTCCTCAAAACCTTGATATGGAGCACAATTGTGTACATAGCGGAAACAAGGTCAAAGAAGCAGGGTGATAGGCATAGATTGGAGGCTTTTGAAATGTGGGAGAGGAGAAGGATGGAAAAGGTGAAGTGGACAGAAAGGAAAACTAACTATGAAGTGCTAGATGTCATACAGGAGAAAAAGAGATTGTTTGGAGGAATCCAAAGCAGGTAGGAAAGATGAATACAGACCATTCTGTTTTGATGTTGGGATGTTGAAGACTGTGACAGAGGGGAGAATATTAGGCAAGGAAGGGGCAGGAGTAAGATAAGGATGTTGGATGAAATGAAAGGAGGAAGGAAACTATGCAGAATTGAAGAGGGTTGTATTTTAAGGTTGGATGTTTGGTTGTGTTTTGTTGAGAGAGACAAGGGCAATGTCGCTGTACCATTTGGCAATTTGTGTCCATAAAAAAACCTACCTTAACTGGTAGATTACAAAGAAGAAGAATGCCAATGCTGGTTTTTTTCTCTCCCTTCGCTAATTATCCACTGTACATATCACCCATGTATCCATTATGGTGTAAATTACCTCAGCTGTTGGTCTTCTTCCCTGATAACTGCTGCTTATACTGTCATTTAAATATTCCTTCCTCATAAGCAGCCAGAATGGTATGTAAGTTATGAATTAGCTTGTAAGCTACGGGATTAATATATTTATGTATTTTGTATTATTGTTGAAAGCTAGGAGTCCACAATTTATTCAAAGACTCAATTCCTCAATTCAAGGTTTAATAACTATTTCAAGAAATGTGTTAATTCCTAATGGTTTTGAATTCATTCGTGTGCTCTCTCAGCAGGTAACAAGCTTTTTATCATTGTTGAAGAACAGTAAGTTCTCAAAAGTAGCTTAGCGAAATAAACTCTTTGTATGTGTTCTTTTCTTGTTTCAATTACTTTGAGATGTGTAAGTTTATTATTGTCAATAGAGTAATTGTTGCCTGTGAGATTGCACAAAAAATAATGGTAAAACCTGTTATTTACACTTTTATAGGGAAAATGAGAAGTTTTCTAGGAAAAAGTGTTAGTCTGGGAAAATGCTAATAGCCGGAAAAAAAGAGTATGCGCTATTGAAAAACTTCTTTTTTCAAATCATCTTTCCATTTACAAGTATGATAATATTTAAATTCTGGAGAATTGAGGAAAACATAACATGTGAGTGTCAGCTGCTTCACCCTTTGATTAGTGCAAACATTTGCCCAACTTCAGAATTAGTTCAGTGTATTTCCGAAGAAACTGCGGGAGATGCCGCAACAGTAACTTTTAACGGAGTCATCCGCTAATGTGCATTTCAATGCAACGTTTTCAGAGTGTAAAAATCATTCGCCTTGACTGGGATTCGAACCCGGATCCCTCAATATCCAGTCGAGTTTTTTATCCAGTTAAGCTATCGAGGCGTCCTCTTAAACTCTGAAATTTTGGGGCTTTAAATACTAAGATAGCTTAACTGGCTAAAGCACTCAACCAGATATTGAGGGATCTGGGTTCAAATCCCAGTCAAGGCAAATGATTTTTACACTCTAAAAATGTTGGTTCAGTGTAGTTTTGATGCAACGAAGCATGTTTCAATATTTTTTATTATTCAGGAGCCATTACCTTTATATCTGTTGAGGCAACGCAGTACAATAGATCTTAGTTGTCAGTCACCAGTTCTTGTATTTTTCATGCTTGAAAACATTAGGGTCAAATTCATTCAATTCTCATAATTTCAGTTGTGTGTAATATGAATAGTTTCCCTCAGGTGTTAATACAATGTATATATTGCATAACTGACTCCTGGTCAGTCAATGTATTCATTTCATTGTTCAAATCGTTTCTTGGCAGTCTTGAGTTAATGAGTTCAAGTGATTCATATTTCTGTCAGTTGTGGCAATCTGTCCTGCCCTACCTTCTTCAGTCTTCACTAAAACCATTCACATGACTGCTCTCTCATCTTTTTTAGATGTATATGTTTGGACAAAAGAAGTCAAAAATATTTTTTTAAAGTTTTATTTACATGAGTAACTGTTTCAGAATGTGAAATATTTTTTAATCCAACGCGTAGTCAATGCCAGTGGTAAGAAAACTGAAAATCATGGAAGTACATGGTACCTTGGGAATATAGGAAATTGTATGGAACATGATAAGAATGTTATAAATTGTGTGGTAATGTAAATCCCAATAATGCAAATATGTATGTGTTTTCCTGTAATAATGTCATTTACTATGTTTTGTTTCACCATTTGATTATTTAATGCATCCACTCCTCCTCTATGCAAGAAATCCTTCAGAATTGGAATAAAAATAGTGATTCATTTGAATTTATTTAGTTCAGACAGCCTCTCTGCTCTCCCTACACAAGAAGATGACACAATTTAATGTCACTTAGGGATTTTTCAAAAACCAATTGAATTAAATTAATGTCACCTACTTTCTGCATGTGCACTTATTGCTGGCGATGTATTGCATTAAAGTGTTTTAAATGGCACACATTTTGAAATAACTTGGTTGTTTACTATCTCTCTCTTGTTTTTAGGAAATGATGGATTCTATCCCGGGTCATAATCTTGCAGATGTTTACAGTGCAATGTTGAAAGCCAGCTATCCAGAAAAGTTGGAGCTGTTGGATACTCTTGACTTGAATGATCGTTATCAAAAGGCATTACATCTTCTTTTACGACATCTTGAGAGTAGGTGTTGGTTTGATTTTATTCTCTGAGATAATTTTATGCATTTGATTCATAAATTAACTAAAATTTGGTGCAACAAGATACATTCATTTGAGAGGCAGGAAAAAGAGACTTCTGTTTCTGGTACAAGGATATACTGAAAACTAATGCCTGCATACTTAAAGAGCAGGAACAAACACAAATAGCAAGATTGAGCAAAAAAAACATTGAAGTACAATTCTTAAATTTCAAAATCATGTTTAATTTTTAACTTATCCACTGTTAAGGCTAACACATTTCTATCAACATGTAACAAGTTTTTTTTTCATTCTGTCCATGAAAAACACAACTTCTCTTAAATCTAGGATATGACAGCTGCCTTGACCTCATTCTCTAAAGTGTAATAATTACCCTAAAGTAGAGGAAAAAAATAATAAAAGGCGCAAGATTATGGGAATGAGGAAGGTGTGGAATCAGTTCAAATTTCAGGTTTCGCAGAGCCTCTCCGATTCCACGCTAGGTGACTGAACAAGTATTGTCCTATAGTAAGATAATATGCACCAGGCTATCTCTTAGCATGACAAACTCAATGTCGAAAATGTTTTAAAGCCTGTATGCCCTGAGAAGAATTTACCGTTGCCCCTTGTCCCAGAAAATTATTAAACCTGCACATGCGTATTGAGGGGAAATGTTTTATCCACATTCCATCTGGTGCACTTCTAAAGGTCATTTCGTTCATGCTCTACAAGCATGTGTGCATTGGTTTTCGGTCTGCCCTCATAGTATGCATTATTAATGTATATACATCCATAGAGTTATAGTAACAAGAATTTTAACAGTCTTAAAAACTGTAATACAAGGGTAAGTTGGAAAGAAAACTTTTCCTTATGCCATTTAGTGGGATCCCCCTGCTGATACTACCACCACTTGGTAAATGACCCGGGCACTCTTCTGCTCTAGCCTGATGATAACTGTGATCCAATACAAATGTTTGTTGTTTAGTTGTGTGGCTTTGAAATTTGTGAAAACATTGACAAGTACTCACAATGTGCTATATACAGTGTGATTCACTTTTTGAATGCAAAAAATGTTCATCCAATTGAAATTTACTGGAAAATTTACAAAATTACTGAGGTTTATGGCAAGATGAAGGTTCTGTTCAAAAAATGGTTTATTATGTTTAATGGTGAATGAATGAATGGTGTGCTTGGGCTGACCTTCAATTATGACTGGCAAACTCAAGATTGAGGAACAAATTCAAGAAGATAGATGTTTAATGGTTGATGAGTTGCATTTGTCCTTCACTGATCAAGAAGTGTTCTTTATGAAATAGTTCATTAGGACTCAGGCTACAAAAAAAATGTGTGCCATGTGGGTTCCATTAATTTTTGTTTGTTAAACGCAGAAAATGCAAATGATAGCTGCATTGACAATACTAATTTGCTATGGAGCAAGGAGTTTTCAAAACACATTGCTACTGGTGATGAGACCTGAATCTTGTATAAAAGTCACGGAACAAAGCATGAGTCAATGGAATGACATCATACTTGTTTCCCATCAAAACAAAAAAAGCCAAACAGGAACTGAGTACCAATAAGGTAATGACCACAGCATTTTGGTGTTAAAAGGTTGTCTAATTGGTTAACTTTATGCCAAATGGTACAGTCTTCAATATGGCAGACTACTGTAAGAGGCTTCATGAGCTCCACTATGCTGTAAAAGACAAACGGTATGGCTTACTCTCTGCTGGCATCATGCTTCCTCTTAATAATGTGCACGTACACACTCTGCCACATTGATGCCAGACTTGCTTCAGCAGTTTGATTAGGAGATTTTTTTGACCATCAACCGTGCAGCCCAGATGAGGCCCCTAGTGATTTCTATATTTTTCTATAACTGAAAGAGTTTTTAGGTAGAGCTCGCTTTGAAAATGATGACAAACTGAAAGTGCTTGGTGCTAACAGGTTCAAAAACTTGGTGCGAACTAAGTATGAAGCATTGATGCAAAAACTTGTGCAATGCTCTTAGAAGTGTTTGAATGGCAATTACGTGGAGAAGTAGCTCAAGGCTCTTAAGTTTTTGCTGTCTCCTGCGTAACTATGAAATTTACAGAACATATTGAAATGAAATAAGTAACTTGGTAATTCCATACACAATTTATTTAGAACATGATGTAGATTTTGATGATGACGTCCAGGGGATCGAGATGGTGCGGGGGCTAACATACTAGCTTCCCACCCAGAGGGCCAAGGTTCAAATCCCGGCGGTGTTGAATATTTTTCAGAGGTATCTCGATCTCTACTTGAGGTGCTTTGTGGAGGGCACTTGGAGTGAGTGCACCATCCATCAGATGGGACGTTAAGCTGCAGACCCCTTGGCGCCTTTCGTAAATAGTGGGCTAATGCCATCGCCGGGTTTCTCTCCACCCTTCATCCTTTCCTGTCCATCCCCTATGGCGCAAATGACCTCAGCTGTCAGTCGCCTCCCCTAAATACTACTACTACTACTATGATTACGTCCAGTATTGAAACCTTGTTCATGTTCTAAATAAAGTGTGTGTGAAATTACTAAGTTACTTATTTCATTTCAATGTCTTTAAAGCTTGTTTTAAATTGTTTCAATATATGTGATCCCTGAAGATAGAGATCTTCAGGGATTAACTCTGCATCAGCCCATATTGCTGGGACAATAGCTTCCCCTGCATTGCAGTTGGGTGTCTTCAGCTCAGAAGTTCTTAATACTTGTTTTGCCCATCTATGCCTCTTTCCTCTGCTCAGGTGCATACTGATTGGCCTATTGAGCACTTGGCTGCTTGGGTGTTTTCTGATTGATCAATTGCATATGCATCTGCTTGGTTGCTTTCTTGGTAAAAATGCATTTGCCGGTGCTGGAAAGTGTGTAACTTTCTTCTCTATTGAAGTTTTATTTTTTATGTGGATTTCTTTGGCTTCCCTAATGAGTCACGGGAAGTAACAGCTTGTATTTTTTTATTATTCCAGTGTTATTAAAGTCCGTGATGTGGGTTGATTGCTAAGATTTTTATTAGCACTGCAGAACAATAGGTTTGATTTCAAATGCAACTAAAGTGGTTTTCAGGTTCATCAATAAGAGGATGGAGAACAGTGCAAATAATTACCAAGGAGATGATCAATTTGGGTTCAAGAATAGGAGAGGCATGTGTGATGCCATAGAAGTAATGAGGTCACAAAGAGAGAGGAATGTAGAATACAATCAAGGCGTATTTACCTGTTTCATAGATTTCTAAAAGGCATTTGGTAGAATGTATTTGGAAACTCAAATGTATTACAGAAAATAGGAGTAGATTGGAGGAATAGGAGGCTATTCCGCAGCCGGTACATGTCTCAGACTGCTCAGGTACAAGTGAGGGATAGAAAGTTAGTATGGACAATCTTAGGAAGAAGGGTAAGGCAGGGTCCTCCATTATCACCTGTGTTGCTCAAAATATATGTGGTGGAAATGTTAAAAGAAGCATGGGAAGAAGTGGAGATAGGAATGAAAGTCATCAGGGAATTCGTAAAAACAGTTAGGTTTGCTGATAACCAAGCTACAGTTTGTCAGTCAGTCAAGGGATTGCAAGCATTTCCAAGTGAATTGGTAAGTCATTGCAATAAGTATGAGATAGGATTAAATGTAAACTATACAAAATTTATGCAGTTTTTGAGAAAGAGAAAGGCTAAGTTAAATATCAAAGCAGGAGGTCATTCACTAGGGAAGGTGGAACTGTTTGCCTATCTCAGAAGTGTTTTGGACCAAAATGGTCAAAGTAATAGAGACATAAGGAGGAGAATTGTATTATGCTTAGAAGTTTTCGCGAGGATGAGAGAGTTGATGACAGGGATGTTGAGTGTTGAGACAAATTTTAAATTTGTTTTTTTACCACCTGAAAACATGGTCATTGAAGCAGGATGATAGGTGAAGATTTGTGTCTTTTGAAATTTGGGTACAGAGCAGAAATGGTTGATACGTAGCATTTTAATTGGAAATGAAATGAAGAAAATTTTGATGGAGAAGAGCATGTTTGGCAAGCTAGGAAGGGGTAAGAATAGAATAGGGTTGTTGAACAGATTGAAGGGTGGAAGGAAGTATGTGGGATTGAAGATGGGCTTATTCTAGAGCTCAATGTCATCTTGGGTTTTGTTAGTAGAGACCAGGAAATTATTGTTGAACTGTTTTGAGGCTTGAGTCTGTCCTAATCTTATCTTAACCCATAGATTATCAATAATAATAATCATCTCCTTTAAGAAAGTGCACAGAAATAGTGTTATTTACTTTCTGGATGACCCTCTTATATTCAGTGCACGTATTCCCAAGAACCAATTAAAGCTTTAAAATTTTAGTATTTTTAAAGTTATCCTGCTGTAGAAGTTTGTTTACACTATTATATTCCATAGTTTTCAAACAAAAGTGATGACTTGCACTCTTGCAAAAGAAAATGTAAGGATTCTCCAAGGAAGGATATCATTTGGATTGTGTCCTGAATTGAAAATTTTTCTGGTTTTAACCATGAAAATGTGCTTAATATTATTTAAAGTATGACATTTTTGATTTGGTACCTTTTTAGGTATAACATTTAAGTTCTGAACTAGATAACTCATAACCTGTTAGTTTAACAGTAAGTAATAATAAAATGAGGAACATAATGTTTTTTTCCAATGTTCTTTATTTTGGTACAACTAGTTTCACCCTCCCCCACTGTTTGTACACCTTTCCTGTTGCTTAACACCCCTCTCCTCCTTCCTATCAAAGCTGGTCGCAACCCCTCCTCTTTCCCCTCTTTATTTCCCCTCCCTCCCCCCCTTTCCCTCCCACCTTTCCCCTTCCCCTTCCCTTCCCAATCTCAGCCAATCCTTTCCCCACAAGAATGGTGTATAAATGGACTGCAACTTGAGTAATTTGTACCTGATGACGCATAAGAATTGAAACTAGTGGTACCAAAATAAAGAACATTCGAAAAATACGTTGTGTTTTTCATTTACTGAACATGAACTTCCCCAAAATTGAGCCAGAAACCATTGAATACATAAAAAAATGGAACACTACATTATTAAATACTCAACATAAAAAATGTTTGGTTTCAGGAAGTAAATTTTAAATTTTTAATGAACTAAATAACTA
Organism: Hetaerina americana; assembly: GCF_022747635.1. Lineage (NCBI taxonomy): Eukaryota > Metazoa > Arthropoda > Insecta > Odonata > Calopterygidae > Hetaerina > Hetaerina americana. The sequence continues at coordinate 46,444,241 of NW_027287095.1, forward strand.
AGCATTGTCATATGCAACATTAAAAAAATCTCTCTTTCATACACCAATCTAATAAATTATTTGGTGTTATGCTAAGGAAGTGAAAATAATACTTTTATGATACTAATAAGTACTTTATTTAAAGAACGTTAAAACATTTTTAGTAAAATGGGTATTAATTTCTTTATCAGAATTTTGTATTTTCATGCCAGTCTTTGATTGACAATTTTATAGTCTGACTGGCAAAATTCTGTTGATATAGGTATGTATGTTTACCAGCATAGTTGAAGCCCTATTCTAAGAGTGATTGATAGTGATGGGTCCTGCTAAGATATTTTCCCCTGTACATTTCCAAAAAACAGCATTAGTTACTATGGAGATGCTTTTCAAATACAGCTGCATTAAACAAAATGTTGGATTGTTTTATCAATGTTTCACTGATTCAAGTCAAAAACAAAATTATATTAATTAGAAATTTAATTTAATTGGCTTTCTTCTGGAAATTCTCTGGAATTTGTTTAATCCTTAGTTCTACTTCATTTTTTCTAGCAATTACTGGTAGAAATGTAAAACATTTAGCCCAAATGTATTATTTATTTAAAATGAGTGACCAAAGTAGTATGCAGCAATGCACAATTAAGAGGAAATAAAGTTTCAAAATTCTTGTGAGTTATTTTTCTCAAACGAGGAAAGACCAAAACTTGTTAACTTTTGGCATTTGGATGCTGCACATAAATAAAAAAGTGACCATTGCTCCATCTAGCAATTGAAATAAACATTCTATTGTATAATGAATTGCTGTATGTGGCTGTATAAAATGAAATATGGAAAGGTGAAAGTCAATGGTGTTAGCAAATGCTATGGGCATATCGAAAGAACTCATTTGTCTTTTATTGACTGAAAAATCGGACTTGCGTTAGCCATCTACACATTGGGTGCCGGATTGCTCTCTAAGGACTGAAAATGCATTCAAATGAACCTTTCCAAGACCCTGTTGGAGCCATTTAAGCCAAGTGGTGCAGATTTTTTGCATTGATTCATTAGCCATAGATCAAACTTGGTTCCACTAGTACACTCCTGAGTCAAGGAACAGTCAAAACTATGGACTGCAAAGGATGAACCTACTCAAAAGAAGGCAAAGACTGCTCCATCAGGGAGCAAAATATTCTGTAAAGATAAGACCTGTATGGTTTCATCATTGTTTGATGCGCATGCAAATATTTATGTATGGATAAAAATTTTTTTTAATAAGATTAATTAACCTGAAAATAACTTACTTCAATGTTTCTGTGGTCCCACCTGCCTACATCAGAGTACAAGGGATAACTGGTTGGAATATAAGAAGCCTTTAAAGTGTATCATTTGGTTTTTTTCCTAATTCAGTGTTCATTGTGCACAGAAAAGTTAATCTTTTAATCAGTCTTTTATACGTGACCCACAGTCCACCCAGGTCTTGCTCCCCCAACTGAGCCGCAAGGTATGCCCACCAGATAGGCAAGGTATTATTCAGCCCATATGCCGGCTTTCTAACTCACGCATGTGCACATCACCTCCTATTCCAGCCCTCACTGTACAGGCATTCTATGTGTGTTGGTCACAGGTCTCAGCTGCACATGAGTGGCATGCAAACTACCATGAACTTTGAATAGTCCTATAATGATGCTGCCTTGCTGGCCATCCGCACCTACTGGTGGACTTCCTCTTGGCATTTGTGCCATGGGCATGTACTCACAACAACACATATTCTGCGAGAAACATTGGAGAGTAAGAAATGGTCATTTTATATCTAATATGTAAAAACTGACATAGACCATCCTTTGCCCAACTTCATTGGCTCACAAACTTTGATGATAGGGTAAAGCAAGTGATGTTATATTCTTTCTTTAATTTTAAGATTCGATTTTAAGTCAACTTGTGTACACAGAAACAATATGGGCATCAATTATAATCTTTGTTCTCAGCTCTGTAAAAGCAGGATTCTTTGCTGCCTCAAGAATGTCTGTGCAGGCTAAATAATCAAATCTAGAGTAATCTCAAAAAATAAATTTACCAATTTTATTTTCAAAAATCCCTCTCATGAACTATGACCTTGCCATGGTGGAAGGGGTTGTGCATTCCGATGACCTCTAGAGCTGACGTTAAAAACACCATTGAGGAAGGTAATGGGAAACCAACTCAATTATTATTCCCAAGTTTGCTATGATGGACGGTACTGAGGAAAGGACCCCTGGCAAATACAGGACTCCCACAATCATCATCTCAAATCCCTAGCAAAACCAAACTGACAGCAACAGCACAGAAGAAGACCAAATTAGTTATAATAGGAACTTGGAATGCTGAGGACAGAAAAATCAGTGAACACAAAGCGAGAGATGGAAAGAGGAATTATAAAAATTTTAGGTCTATGGGAGGCGAGGTGGAAAGATAATGGGGAATACTGGAGTGATAGTTCTAGAGTAATATACAGAAGAGGGGATAAGAGCCAGCAAGGGGTGCCATAATATTGAATAAAAAGATAGGACAAAGCATTGTCAACATTGAGCGAACAAGGGATAGAATATTACTAGTAGAGGTAAAAGTGGAACTGACAAACTTGGTCACTGTTCAGGTATACCTGCCACCAAGCAGTCAAGGAGGAAGAAGTCGATAGGGTATATGATCAGTTAAAGGACTTTAGCGCAAGTATTCCTGGAGGGACACATTTGGTAATGATTGAGGATTGGACTGTAGGCAAGGAAGAGATGTTAATGAGTTGGGGCATTATGGTTTAGGTTTGAGGAATGACAGTGGGGAGAAAGCGAGTGATTTCTATAGGAGGAAAGGGCTAATTATCACCCACACCTGGTTTGGACACCACAAAAGGCATGGATGTACATGGAAAAAACCAGGCGGCTCAGAAAGGTATTAGGTAAATTATATTATGGTTAGGCACAGATTAAGGAACAGCATGATCCATTCACAGTTTCCTGGGAGTGAATACAGACTCTGATCACAATTTAGTAGTGAGAAAGGGTAAGTGTCCGATTGAAAAAGGCAAGGACAGTGGTTTAGGAAATGAAATGTGGAAGCATTTTCTGGAAAGACAAGGAAGGAGTATTAGCATGCTGTAGAGAAAATCATGAGTTAGGGAAAGTAGCCAAGTACTATTGAGGAAAAATTGGAAAATATAAAAAAAGGGGTATCAAAAGCTAAAAAAGAAACTGTGGAAATTGTTGATAGTGAAAGGACAAGTAAACCATGGGTCATGGATGAGATGATTGGAAGATAGATGAGACAAGGAAATGGAAGAATAGAATGGTTTTAGGCATCACTTTGTGGAAGCGACTCATATTGGAAAAGGGAATACTTAGTTATTCCACATATATTTTATTATACACGACCTAGGTTTTGATTTACGAAGTCATCATCAGGTAAAGTACAGAGGACACACAGCTGTATATAGTAGACACAGAAGAGGAGGGGGGAGGTGTTTGTGAAGTGGGAGGAGGGGGAAGAGAAGGGAAACATGTGTATGGGGGTAGGGGGAGAAGGCGGTTGGGTAGGGTGTCGGGGGGAGTCTAAATATGTAACCCACAGAATCGTATAGCCATTTTGTAGATCTATACATTGCTGTGGTCCCATATGTATTAATAGCTATAATTATTTATTAATATTCTTGTTTATGATTTGTTTAATAGGTTTAGACAGTAAGAAGAAAGCAAAGCTTCCATTCATTATGCTCCGGCGACCTGTTAATGGAGTGTTCCCTATTACGGGTAAAGTCAATGAAGATGGTCTGCCTGAAGTAGATGAAATTCAAGAGCTGCAATCTAAGCTAAGGTAACTGCGCAAATGTAAAATATGTAAATTATTCAGGGTGTCTGCTGGATATTGCATTTACGTGATTAATGTTTAATGCCCCTATGTAGAATCTCGTAGATAACTTTTCAAATGCAAGGCAAGAATACCCCATAATGTATCTCAAATGCTATTTCATGGATTTACTGCTGCTTCCCTCAGTGCTCTCAGTGTGGTGCTATCTTTGGAGTGTCATTGTGATACTCACATTTAGTAGAGGCAACTTATTATTAGAATTGAAAAGATTGTTGTTTTCAAAACATATTCAACAAACTTAATTCCATTGTCTGACCTAATCTTGTAGCATTGCATATTTTGGATGTATACATTCGCATTTAATTCACCCAAGTTTTAATAATCATACCTGTTGCATAAGAATGCTATATCTTACTACAATTGAACCCATTAGGTGTATCAAAGTCATGTTGCTGAGGCAAGTTTACTATGATTTTTTTAAAGGATTTGTCAAGTGCTGCTATGTGAAGAATTTGAACTTGGTTTTTGGCATATCATATAACAGAGCTATAATTTTGACAAATTTTCATCTTTGTTTTGAAGTGAATGACATCTATCAGCTTGTGTTACAGATGTAAAAAATGCAGATGTATTTATCTTAATTCAAAACTGTTCAAATCAAAGTTTAACTTTTATCATTGAAACCTTTAATTTACATTCAGGATATTCACTCATTTTTAAATAATAATATGTAATAAGAACATTGCCTTTGGAAAATGATGCAATTCTATGTTGATCACAAAATGCCTTGCTCAATGATTGTTGGCTGATAGTGAAAACCAGCTGCAAAATATAATGGGAAAAAGAGCAATTTATCCTCAAAATGAATCATAGTAGCCGTCAGAACAGCCAATAGGCAGTATTTTGAGTAAGCAAATAGGCCTGGAGACCATCGGGACTCCTTGCATACAATTCATAAATGAAAACCATAATTGGTCAATGGTTTCATGATTATTTTCATCTACTCACTAAAGGTTTACTTTCGTGAACAAAAATATTATTCTTGATAAAGTCGGAATGACATTGTTGCCCTCATATATTGTCACTTTATTATTTAATATGCATTTCTTGATGCTTTGTAGGAAGGCTGGCATGCCACCACATGTTCGTAAGGTTGCTTTCAAAGAGTTGCATCGTCTAAAGAGAATCAACCCATCCAGTCCTGAAGATGGCATTATTCGCACATATATTGAACTAATTGCTGACTTACCATGGTCCCGTTCATCAAAGGAAACTATTAACATCCAGAAAGCACGAAAAGTAATAATAAGATTAAGAATTTGTGTGTAGGTGCATGTGTTGCATAAGTAAAATACTCTAATTTTGAAATTAATTAGAGAAAATCTGAAACCAGTCTCCGCATTGTATTTTGGGTGGCTTAACTTGTTACTGCATTTGACTTGTTGGTTAGATCTACAATTTAAAGATCTGGGTTTGAATCTCGTCAAAATATTTTTCGTAAATGCATTGAAAAAAATTAAAAATTATTTTACGAAAGCTAAGAAAAATGTTCTTCTCTATTATAAATATTTGAAAATTTTCCTAACTGCTACCAATGTGCAGTCAAAAACATTGGTTGTTGAGTAATAGTTTTGTAGAAGTCCATTCAAGGTTATCATATTATGCACCATGATTTTTTTCTATAAATTTTGTAAATTTTCATATGTATATCCTATTTTATTGTGTATATCCTATTATTTTTTATTTCCTTCATCAATGCATTAGCCTGCATGAAAGAATATATATTTGCATTTTTTCTTAATTCCTTGTTACATGCTATATTGCATTCATTTAATTAATATCACATCCTCATAATCAAGGGCAATCCCAAAAGTACCCGACCCAACAAAGAAAACACAAAAATTTTGGAATAAAATGTATTTTTTTTCAAGTTAATCTTCTTTCAGCTCTATACACTTTTCCAAGTGATGTTCAATAAGTTTGATACCCTTTTTATAATAAGAACTGTCTTGCTTCTCAAAATAGCCATTAACTGCTGACATCACTTCTTCACAGCTGGCAAATCTTTGACCGCCGAGCCATTTTTTCAAGTTTGCGAACACAAACAATCCGAGGAGGCTAAATCTGGAGAATAGGGTGTATGAGGTAGCAATTCAAACTTTAATTCATGAATTTGGGCCATTACAATAATGGATTTGTGAGCTGGTGCATTGTCTTGAAACAACACTTTCTTCATAGCCAAATGCAATTGCTTTTGCTTTATTTCTTCGCTTAAACATTACAATAAGTTTGCATTATACTCACTGTTGATAGTTTTTCCTTTTTTTCTTGATAATGAATGAAAATTATCGTACGCACATCCCAAAAGGCCAATGCCATGACCTTGCCTGCCGATGAAACGGTCTTCACCTTCTTTGGAGAAGGTTCTCCCTTTTGAATCCCTTGTTTTGATTGTTCTTTTGTATCGGGTGTGAAGTAATGGACCCATGTTTCAGCCATGGTTATGAAATGGTGCAAAAATTTTGCTTTGTTGCTGTGAAACTTTGCTAAACACTCAATTGAAACATCTTCACGACACTGGTTTTGCTCAAGTGTGAACAAACACGGCAACCCTCTTGCACATAGCTTTCTCACGTCCAAATTTTCAACTAATATGCAATATACTACTCTTTTTGAATTGCTTACTATGTCTGCTAGCTCGCGCATTTTCAGGCTATGATCATCCAGTATCACTTTGTTGACTTTCTTCACCGTTTCTGGAGTCGTGACCTCGTTTAAACTCTGCTAACCAATGTTTTACTGTTGTAAACAAAGGACCAGACTCACCCAGAGTAGAATCCAGTTCACAGTTCAGCTTTTATATTGGCTGGGTTGAGGCATTGCAAATAAAAGTATTGTATCTCATAATGTTGACCAGTTTTTTCCATTTTCACAAATTCACTGGAAATGTTTACTATTGATGGCTGCCAAATAAATACTAAACAATGTAGCGTCTTCAAACGTGAAACATATGCTTTATAGATTGCATACTTTCTAATACAGTGATATTTGTCAAACAACTACCGCCATCTCTAGGTCAGGCCGGGTACTTCTGGGCCTTCCCATGTATTAAGCGATGAGCTGCTTTCCTCAAATCAACTGCTTGCTGTAACTGGTAGTTGATATTGGTAGGCATTTTGGTCTGAATGTAGTCCTGTCTTTTTTAACAAAAATACTAACATGTGATGGAGATTATTTTCACTCCCAAGATATTTAAACATTTGATTTTTAGAAGGGGATACCCAAAAATAACCATAATAGTGCTGCAATTGGTCGAGCTTATGTAGTTTACATTTCTTCCGTTAGGTTAACATAGTGCAAATCATATGAGCAGGCATTGTTGTCATCTGAGAAGGTTGTGTTCAGTCACAATAATTGGTTTTGTAAAAGCATTTTTGCTTGCTCCTTGTTTTTTGTCATGGCAGATTTAATTGAACAGCGCTGTGAAATTTTGTTTCCTGCTAGGGAAAAACACCAAAGAAACTGTTGTGATGTTAAAAACAGCTTACAAGGATTGTGCTATGGAAAAAACTCTGGTGTACCAATGGTTTTATCGTTTCAAAGAAGGTGAAAAGCCACTTGATGACATATCTCATTCATGACGTCTGTCGACTTTTAGAATTGACGAAAATGTTGAAGTTTGTGCAATCATGCTTGAAGACCAACAATGGACTGTTGAAGAGGTACTATAGTTATCTGAAATAACATGGAGCTCAGTTCAACAAATTTTGTTGGAAGATTTGAAGATGAGAAGGGTCACTACACAATTTATGCCTCGGGTCCTGACTAAATAGCAAAAAGAGAATCTAATTGAAACTTGCCGTGCAATGAAAGACAATCTCTGTGCCAACCCAGTTTTTTTCGAGTCTGGGTTCGAGTCCCAGTCAAGGCGAATGATTTTTACGCTCTGAAATTGTTGCATTATAATGCACATTAGCGGATGACTCCGTTAAAAGTTACTGTTGCGGCATCTCCCGCAGTTTCTTTGGAATTTTTTCAACGTCATTATTTGTGACGAGTCATGTGCTATGGTTACGATCCTGAAACCATACAATTGTCAAGGCTGTGGAAAACTTCCTTGTCTCCTCGTGCATGAAAGCTCGTCGAGTGAAATCATACCTCAAGATGATGCTAATTTGTTTTTTTGATGTGAGAGGAATAGTGCATTCTGAATACATTCCACCAGGTCTGACTATTAATCAGGCCTTCTATTTGGGATTAACAGTTTCAGGCTTAACTTTGTGGAATTCCTTCATGATTAGGGTAAAAAATAACAGAAACTTTACACTTACACACACTTTTAATGCCGTACGACCATGGTTTCGATGCTGCGCGTCATCATCAGGTACAATATAACAAAATTTTTCAACTTATATAGTCAGGTGCCAAGAGGGGAGTAAGGTAGGGGAAGTAAGGGAGAGGGGGGTATTGTAGGGAACGGGAGAGGTATAAGATATCATTGACCTTTAATTCCCCTCTCCTTAAATTCTGAAATACCTTTCCACACCAACCCACTCCCCAAAAAGGCAGTGACGGTCACCGTCCATCCGTTAATGAGGGTCAACCTTTGTAAGCAAACACACCCCCCTTTTGTACTGTCTGAGGCAGTAACTGTCTAATATATATCCTCACATTCCCTTCACCCACTAAGGAGTGCTGCCACTAAACTACCCCCCTCTCCCTTACTTCCCCTACCTTACTTTCCTCTTGGCACCTGACTATATAAGTTGAAAAATTTTGTTATATTGTACCTGATGATGATGCACAGCATCGAAACCATGGTTGTGGGACATTAAAAGTGTGTGGAAGTGTAAAGTTTCTGTTATTTTACCCTTCTATTTGAAGGTTTTAAAAAGATATAAAGTGCAAAAATGAAGGACTAGTTTTTCGACCATGACAATATACTGACTCATGCAGCCATTTCTGTGCACCAGTTTTTAGCCAAAAACAACATGACTCCCTTGCCCCATACTCACTTGGCCTCGCTCCATGCGATTTATTCTTGTTTCTGAGTATGAAGAGGGATATCAAAAGGACAACATTTTGATGACATGGAAGCATTAAAGAAAAAACAAGGCAGGAGCTGTCGGGCATCAAAACAGATGATTTTGAAAAATTTTCCATTTATGGAATAGCAGATTAAATGAAGGTATTAAGTATAATCGAGAGAACTTTGAAAGTGATTAGGTTGTTTTGTGAAAAAATTAAATACATAGCTTTAAAAAAAATAATTTCTGTTATTTTTGGGTACCCCCTCATATTGTCAAGTTGACATGTATTGTATTTCTACAGACTGAAGTGCTAATCCATTCCAGGTAAAGTGAAAAATTTTCTAATTTATTCTTGGCTGTGTTTTTTTCCATAATAACTCTGAAGGACCTTGATGCAGATCATTATGCTATGGACAAGTTGAAAAAACGTGTTTTGGAATACTTAGCTGTTCGGCAGCTGAAAAACTCACTTCGTGGACCAATATTATGTTTTATTGGCCCTCCTGGTGTGGGTAAAACTAGTGTTGGCCGATCAATTGCTCACACACTTGGAAGAGAATTCCAGAGGTTAGTAATGTTAATTATTATTGTTGCTAATCTACCATTTAAGGTAAGTTCTGCATGGTTACAGACTGATCATTGCTACACTTCCCAGCTGCATCCAAAGAACAATTCCTGACCATCCACAGTTCCTCCCCTTAAACGCAGAATACAGTCGTAGCATACCTTCACTAATCGAAATAGTGTGCATCCACTTTTCCTGCCCCTTTTGGATTGCTGCCAACAATCATCGCTCCTCATCCGCCATCCCTAGTACTGCTTCTTTGGTTTTCCTTTCCATCCATTTTACCTTTTCTATCCTCCTCCATACCCAAATTTGAAAAGCCTACTATCTACGCCTATAATCTTGTGTCAATGACCATGCTTCCACACCATACAAAACGACACTGAATGTTAAAGTTAGTAATTTTAAGCCATCTTAAATTATAACCCAAAGCTCAGGAATCTCTGTAAGGGTAAATCGGATGAGATGGAATTACATATTTTGGTTTTTTACTGTGAAAACATTAGAAAAAATGGAAAAGTAAGGGAAATTGATTATAGAGATACGAGGGTCATCCGGAAAGTAGTACCCGTTCGTGAAATAAAGACACAAAAGTAAATATTAACAAACATAAAAAATTTTATTTGAAAGAGGATACTTTAAACTACTTCTCAACATTATCTCCAAGCAAATTAAGGCATTTGTCATAACGTGTGACAAGTTTCTGTATTCCTGCTGCATAGTCCTTCGCCGCCAGCTCATTGAGATACGCGAGGGACCCATCTTGCACAAATTTTTGCATAATGCAGATGGTGTTTAACAATTTCATGAGCAATTGCTCGAGAAACATTGGGAAAATGCTCACAGATGTCATCAATTGTGACGCGCCGATCGTTCCTCACGAATTCGTCAACTGAGCTCACCAGTTGGTCTGTAATGAGAGACGGTCTCCCCGAACGCTCATTGTCGTGTGTGTTCCCCCTCCCCATGTTGAAGTTGCGACACCACCGCCGAACAGACGACTCGTCCATTACATTGTCTCCATACACCTCCTTTAATTGGCGATGAATATCACATGGGCGAACGTTTCTTGCATTGAGGAATTTAATCACTGCCCTCACTTCACAACTGGCGGCGTTCTCAATTTTTTTAAACATTGTAAACAATCACAGAAACAACACAGGCAATGCTAGCGTCACGCAACTTGGCTCAGAGAAGGCAGACAAGCCACTGAAGCTATCTGACCTCGTCCAGCGGCTACTCGCGTCGTCAGCACTTCATGCGGCACGAACGGGTACTACTTTCCGGATGACCCTCGTACATTTAGTTGTGGAATGAATGGGAATTAAGGTAAATTTAATGAATTGCTTTATGCTTTGAAGTTTTGTGATTTTGGGGAAAATTATTATTACCTAAATGCACATTGCTCAGTTTTTACTCATTTATTATAAGTTACCTGAGTTCCTAAAAAAAATGTAGTTGAATCCATAATATGGCATATTATGTCACAATGTGACTTTGTGACCTTCTCAGTGTCTCGACTATTATTAGCAAAACCTAGAAAACTATTGTTTTACTAATTTTTGAAAATTTTTTCCCTCTTTTGTAGGATTTCTTTGGGTGGAGTCTGTAATCAGGCTGATATCCGAGGACATCGCCGCACGTATATTGGTTCAATGCCTGGGAGAATCATACAGGGTTTAAAAACAGCTGGTGTTAATAATCCTGTGTTTCTTTTGGATGAAATAGACAAAATGGTGAGAAATTTAGTAGGTGTTAGAATAGTGTGCATGCCAGTTCTGCTTTGCAAAGTAGAATTTTTTATCATGTAATTTGTTGCTACCTGAAGTCAGTTTCATATAACTACAAGTCAACTTTCAATTTCATGAATAGCTTTCATTTTGAATTGTATGATAAATCTATTTTAACAATCACATAAATTGCCCTGGCATTCCGATTTATTATGTCCTTTCATCTATGATGATGTACGAGGATTGAAAATCAATTTCTATTTTTGATATATCTCGATCAATTTGACCTGTAGAATAATTCCCAAATATTCTTCAAAACAATGCAATTTAATTCATTAGTTACATAAAATAGAGTTAATTGTTCTAATGGCCTTTTCTATCCTTTAGAATCCCAGTTTAGTATTTAATGGAAAATATTTTAGCCTTAAGTCAAGGAGATCGCTTGATGAATAGAGTAAAACCCCTTATTTGCATTTTTCTTGGAACCCCAGGAAAAGTGTAAAAAGTAGGAAAATGCAAATTTGAAAAAAAGAGAATTTAATTTTTACAAGCATAATCACTAAAGTCTGTGGTATCACCAGCACAAATAAAGACAACTGGAATAACTTCATCCCAATCAACATAAAATCTTGTCTTCCTATGGCAGTTATTTATTGTACAATCCTGAACTTGCTGAAGCATTCAGTACATTCAATTTGATTGCCTTTATATTCTCAACACAATGATGCAGAGATATGAATATTTGTGCAATCATTCTTTGATAAAGCACCTTAAATGAGTGTATTACATCTAAATCCGTTGTTGAAGACTGTGATCGAGGAGATAATCTTAGGAAAACGAGGAAGGGGCAGAAATAGGATAGGGGTGTTGACGGAATGAAGGGAAGAAGGAACTGTACGGAGATGAAGATGGGTTTGTTGGAAAATAGGATGTTGGGTTATGTTTTGTTTAGAGAGACTAGATATTTATTTGATAATTGTGCCCATACAAAACCTACCTTTATGGGTGGATTACCTGTAAGATAAGAATACCTAAATCCAGTGTTTGGAACTCACTGGAGCAATTTACAGGAAAAATCATAATTGTATGTTTCTCAAGTGTACATTCGGTGGATGGGTTGAACGCTGATCAATAAACAGCAGAAGTTTCCTGTTTTGAGATCCCATTTTAGCATCCAAAGCATGAAGCTCATCCTCAACTGTTTTTGAGGTCATATTTGTTTTGGAATATGCTGTACACCTACTGGACAATTTTTTTACATGTTTGACCTAGGACGTTTTGATAAACATACTATTATTGGCTGAAGCTTCTCATTTTCATCTACATTTGTGATTAATGAGACATTAACACATCCTAAGCACCCTTCCATGACATTCACATTGGAAGCCAATGTTTTTACTGGCTGGTAGCTTCAAGAAGTTCATTCAAATCTGACACCATACACCAAGTTACAGCATTTATGTTAACTGAGGAATTACTTGTATAACTACCTAGAGTTAACCACTTGTCTCTTCATAGAAAAGTTCACGACACACAACCTTGTATACAAGATTGTGCCTATTTTGAAACCTATTCAACCAAGCATATGATGCTATGAAATCTTTGATTGTCAATATTGTGGGAATGTGCAATACTTGTTCTCTTATGATGACACCATTCTTGGGCATATTTGATGGTCTATCAATTAAAAAGCACTCTTTCAGTAATTCCTCATACTTGGAATTCTTGGAAGTTTTCCCTTTCTAGACAAAAGTCCTCACTGGTTTGCATGCGTCAGAATCAAATTTTGATTTTTCACAATCATGTTCAATGTAGAGACCTGAGTTAATAGATATTTCATCAGATGAATACAGATTCCATGGAGAAAGTAAACTTGTTCCAGAATTATTATTTTGCCTCATCTCTCCAATGTCAAGCAGGATAAAATTTACGTTCTCTGGTAATTGAGGGAAACTTACTCAGAAATACTTAAACTTTACAAAAATAATAAAATTATTTTAAATTTAGTGTAATTATGATGCAAAAAAGCAAGTTTCAATAATTTTTATTCTTCGTGCAGTGTGGCAAAAAATGGAATCCATGGAAATGAGGTCTTCGAAGGAGCAGCTTTGTTTTGTGAAATTTTGCGTAAAACTCTGCAAATCCTTCTTGGAAAATTTTGAGTTGATTACCAAAGTTTATGGTGAGGATGCTATGAAACATATCACATGTTATGAGTGGTTTATCTGGTTCAAATTAGTGGAAGATGAAGAGCATTCTGGAAGACCATTAATGTTGACTGATGACCCCCACATCGAGAAAGTAAACAATCTGGTTTATGAAAATCCACGTTCAACTGTAAGGGAACCAGAAGAAATGTGGCATCTCGATTAGTTTGTGTAAAGAAACCATGGCTGAAAAATTGAATGTGCATCGAGTCACTGCCAAATTTGTGCCTTACCCGATGACAGCAGACCAAAAACAACATAGAGTTCAAGTCTGTCTGGAACTGTTTGATTGGCTTAAAAGGATGAAACCCTCTTGTCTTGGATCATAGCAGGTGATGAGTCATGGATTTGTGGATATGATGTCCAATGAAAGAAGTTGTCTTTTTTCGATTCGAAGGAGGTTGTGCATCACAAATCCTTATCTAAAGACCCGACAGTCAACACTGAGTACTATCTGGGGGTTATGAAATGCCTAAGAGAGAGAATCAGGCAAAAAAGGTCCGAACTTTGGAGGAGCAGAAAGGGGTTTTTTCATCACGACAACATGCCAGCTCATTTCATCTCTTATCACTCATGAGTTTTTGGCCCAAAACAAGATCGCTGTGCATCCCCACCCACCATACTCACCAGACCTGGCCCCATGAGACTTTTTCCTGTTCCCCAGACTAGAAACCTCAATATAAAGAAAAAGATTTGCCACCATTCCAGGTGATAGAGGTAAACTTGACAGAGGAGCTTATGAGAATTCCGGAAAAAGGGTTCCAGGACTATTTCAAAAAGTGAAAACACCATTGGGGTAATTGTATACATTGGAGAGGAGACTACTTTGAAGGGGACCCCGATCAATAATTTTGTCCAGTATTTCTCTTTGCTATAAATCAAGTTCAGGAACTTTTTGACAGACCTTGTTTGTAGCAAACTCCTAGTGAGACGATCTATTCATTTCCATGCACAAATCTTTTCATGGCAGACTGAGATTTTGGGTTCTATTAGTTCTCATTTCTGTCACTAGTGGCTATCTATTCTACCCTGCCATAATCAGTCTTCACTAAAACTGTTAACATTATTGCTCTGTCATTTTTAGATGTATATATTTGTACAAAAGAAGTCAAATTTTTTTTATAAAGGCTGATGTACTATAGTAAATGTTTTAGAATGTGAGATATTTTAGAGCCAGTGCTTAGTCATACAATCAGCTGGAAAACTCAAAGTAAAATGTATGAAAATGGGGTTCCATGTGCATTGGAATATAAAGTAATTTTTTGGGACCTGAAAAAATGGAAGTGAATTCCAACAGAATGTTAACTCCGATCATGCAAATATGGGATTTAACTGTATATTGTATTTGCCCTGGTCTTGCAATGGGTTTGCTAAAACTAACAAAAAAATATCCCAATCAAACAAAAATAAATTTCAATTTGTTTATAGTCTGCTGGTGTACATGGAGATCCTGCTGCTGCACTCCTGGAAGTTCTTGATCCTGAACAAAATTGCAATTTTGTGGACCACTATTTAAATGTTCCATTTGACCTCTCTCAGGTAATATCATGTGCACAGTTTATAATTGTGAATCTTGAAACCATTTTGTTAATGCTGGTTTACCTTTCATATTTGCATTTTTATTTTTTTAATGTGTATACATAATCTGCGAGGACATTTTTCATTTGATGTGACTATAATATTCATGTTGTAATAGTAATTATTATTACTCTTATTTTTATTTATGTTGTTTATGGAGTATCTGAAAAATTGCGATAAAAAGTGGATTGGGAAGCAACTCAACCATGAATTACTGGGAATTTTTTGTTCTTACTTTTAATTGGATCATGTTTAGCCTCTTAGATTATGTGTCTAATTTTTTGGTGTGGTTGTGGGTATTAGAAATAATTGTTGTATTTCATCCTGTAAATTCATTTTGAAGCACTCCATGGAAAGTTTAAAGTCTTTGTTTTTGCAAATGTGCTAATGTAGCATGATTAGAATTTTCATCCAATTAACATTATAAGTCTGTGCAGGGCATTAATAGCACTTGAAATCAACTCTGTGTACTGTTTCTAGGCTTCAAATTTTTCTCATGCCTAGGATTGCCTTCATACCACTCAAAAGTGGTTTTAGAATGTCAAGATATCAGTAGCAACATGATAATTAGTTTTTCTTTGTTGTTATAGTTTATCGTTGCACTTTAATCTATTTGTCCTGATATTGAATTATTTCTCCTTGGTATGCCACAGACAACTGTTTTAAATTAATCATTGCTTAATTTGTAAAAAGATTAATAATGGAGAAATTTAACTTTACTACCATTCAGAAATTCCCATTAACTTTATTTATGTAAAAATATCAAGGACTAATGCACAAAAATAGTAATTCTCTGGCCAAATAAAGAGATTCATTCTATAATGCTTTAAATGAACCCTTTTTCATGATAAAGGAGTTTATTTTTAGGTATATGCCTATTAAAATATTTATTGCATGGCATTTGTTTCATTACATGGTTTCCAATGGTTCTCATTGCAAGTATTGTTCTTCGACTCCTTAGGCCCATAAAACCTAATGGTCTGCAAGCTTATACCACCGTATTCTTTGGTATAGTTAAACAGATTACCCAAGAATTCTGGATCTAACATTTATTTGCTAAGGTTTAGAGAAGTTGAATTTTTTTGTGATCTTGTGCAACTTTACTATAAAGGGTAACATCCTTGAACCAACTTGCTACTGTGGTGGGAAAATGCTGGTTCAAAATGCTAACCCAGGGAATATAAGGGCAAGGTGACACCGAAGACATTTAAATTAAAAATAAAAGCTTAAGAAACTAGAAGACTAGAAAACTCAAAGGAAATAAGCATTTTTGATAAAAAAAACTTGGAAAAATTATACATAAGCTAGTGTGTTTGAGGTGATGGCATTCCGAAACCTGTAATTATTCTTACTTGCACTCTGGCTATTTGAACTCTGGTGTATTTTGTGCTTGATGCCGCATTGCTCAGCTATGGTGATTTTACTGAAAAACTGACTTCATTTGTGTTGAACATCAACCTGGGAACATTTAAAAATTGATCCAAAAAATATGAAAAACTCAGTGGAAAATATTCAGATTTATAAGCACAGTGCATCAACTAAGTAAAGTTAACAACTTATCTAATGCAAATATTGCTGCAGAAACTTCTAATTGCCAGATATATGTTTTTGTTCCGTGATGCCTGAATTTTTGCATTAAAGACTAGAGCACACCAAACAAGTGAGACTTGTGACTGATTATTTTATTCAATAATTCAAAAAATCTTTCACATTTTATTTGAATATTTTATTTAGATTGGCTTTTTCTTTACTACATGAGCACTCCATTAGGAACAGTGGCATGTTTAATGTTGTTCCATTTTTGTTAAACATCCTCATAATGTCAATTCTCTTCAACCTTCGAACTGCATTATTGAAGGTTAAAGGGAATTTTTTATTTCCAACTACCATCCTGATACAAACTTGGCACAGGCATTGATTCTCCCTGGTGTGACATGGGATGACACAAAGAAAATTTAGAGGTGGAAACCTGGTAACATCTTGGAGTGCTTCCCAGTACTCGCAGGGTGATCTGTGGCCTCTGTGTAACTTGGTGTCTGCATTGTGAGGCAGAGAATTGATATGCAGACAGAGGCAAGGTCTACCATGTACGCTATGCTAGTGACTAGCTATATTTCCTCTCAGCACAAATTTTAGTATTAATATATTTTATTGAGTATATAAAATATTGCATACAAATAAAATTTTTGTCAAAGTAAGAAATGGTGGTTTCCAGGTGATACTTAGTAAAATATAGCCCAGAAAACAATTAATTTCACAAGAAGTATATGAAAGATTTCTAATAAATAATAAAATAAGTAGAATTAAAAGAAAAAAAATATTCAGGGAATGATTTCAATTACAAGAAAAGATATAGTTTTTGATAACCATTTTACTTTTTAATTCCTATAAACTATGGTAATGCATCTTCAGTGCTAGGTAATAGCACTCAAGGTGAGTGCTATTACCTAGTATACTACCTTGATCAAAAAGTTCCCGGAATAACCACCGTGTGGCGCTCCCATCGTTCCGATTTGAGTTCTTTTTTTTTTGTTAAATTGGTACATCTGTTGTTCATATTCCCTTTAAATCTTAGTGTCATAACTTGACATTTGCAAAAGTTACGTAGCCAAGAGTACATCTATCTCTGTGTGTGTTGGCGATTTTTTACAATTGCAGAAATGGATTTAAATTTGCAACAATGAACTTGTATTAAATTTTGCGTAAAAAACGGATTTAGTGGCGCACGGACGTTGGAAATGTTGGAAAAGTGTTTCGGCAACGATTCTCAAAAAAAAACGGTCGTTTACCAGTGGCACGAGCGGTTCAGAAGTGGTCGTGAGTCAATCGAAGATGATGAACGCAGTGGCAGACCATCGACATCGAAAGTCTGTGAAAAAATTGATAAAGTAAAAGAAATGTTGGTCAATAACCGCAAATTAACCATCAGAGAAATAGCGGAGGACTTGAACATTGCCTATGGATCCGCCCAAGACATTGTGGTTAATGATTTGGGTTCCGTCGTGTAGCAGCAAAGTTGGTTCCAAAAGACCTCAATTTCATGCAAAAAAGAGACCGTGTTGACGTCGCAAAAGACATGATTTGCGAGGCTGAATCCGATCCCACATTCATCAAAAGGATCATTACTGGAGACGAGACGTGGGTTTATGAGTACGACACGCAATCCAGACATCAGGCAAGTGAATGGCGTTCACCAAATGAGCCGAGACCAAAAAAACCACGTCGTTTTCAGTCAAAAAAGAAGGCAATGCTGATGGTTTTCATGGATTACAACGGTGTAGTGCATCATGAATTTTTGCCAGAAGGCCAGACAGTAAACAAAGAGTATTATTTGGGCGTTATGAGACGTTTGCGTGAAGCAATTCGCCGAAAGAGACCAGAAATGTGGGCAGAAAACTCGTGGATTTTGCACCATGATAACGCACCGTCGCACAGTGCTATCATTATTCGTAATTTTTTGACGAAAAATGCAACAAATACCATCCAACAGCCACCGAATTCACCTGATTTGGCTCCCTGTGACTTCTTTCTGTTCAATCGAGTTAAAAAACCATTACGGGGAACGCGTTTTAGCAGCCGAGAGGAAGTAATGGAAAAATCGCAGGAAGCACTGATGGACATACCGAAAACCGAATATAAAAAATGTTTCGAGGATTGGATCAAGCGCTGGCATAAGTGTGTTGCAGTCGATGGGGATTACTTTGAAGGGGACAATATAGATTTAGATGAATAAACTTGTATTTTTAATTTTCTGAATAAATTCCGGGAAATTTTTGATCAAGGTAGTATATGTACCTTACAGATCATTTTTCATTTCTAATCATAATCAAAAGTTCTTGAATGCCAAGCACTTTACTTATGGTGATTGTTAGCTGTGCATGGGATTGTTTTTATGAACTGTTAAGTATCCAATTGCCTGAAAATGTATTGACATTATGTTCAACTTCCATTAAATTAAATATCATGCTTCTTAATGCTAATGCATCGTATTATAAGAACCCAGTGAGGGGCCATACCTTTATTTTGGTAATTTTTATGCATGAAGGTAACTGGAGTCTTGGGATCTATATGTAATGACAATAATCTATTAGTTAAACTGTATACCATGCAAATCTTTTCTAATTAATACTTTCACCTCTACCTATGAACTGTTATATTAGGAGATGTTGCATGTATTATGTCTATCTTAATATCTTTAGAGATAGTGTTTGAATATGAAAGAAGATGTGGATTAAGTTGAAACCAAAATTATTAAAAATCTATATGCATTAAAAAATAAATGTTGCGGTAATTATGAATACATTCTTTAAGTGAGAAGAAATATGCCTGAGGTAATGATTGTCCTTGAAGTCAGGTTTGCAGTTAAGTAAAACGTTCATAGTTGATTATGTATTAAATTAATTTAGGTTTGTCACATAAGAACTTTCACTTCAATACTCCCATTGCAAGTATGCATCAATTGACATATTCCTAGGTGATAGTTAGTCAGTACTAGTTGGCGACTCTTATTGGTTGAAATCTTCAAGGTCTCTGTAGTTGTCATTTTGTACTTCAAAAAAAATTTTGTTTTTGCAGGTTATGTTCATAGCCACTGCCAATAGTCTGGACTCTATTCCTGCTCCTCTTCTAGATCGTATGGAAGTGATTCGTCTTCCAGGTTACACACACGTAAGTTTTATAAAGTCAATGGAGTCTGTTCTCGGTCTTGATGTGAAAAAATAAGCATTATTAATATTTAAACTGCAATATGGGTATTGAAATTTATTATTAAAGAAACATAAAACATTTAATTTTTAATTCAAATTATATTGTTTGGTGTTATTTCCATTCAATTTAATTGTCATTATTGTCTCATTCATGTGAATTTTGTGTGGAAGAGCCCTGCATCTGCTTGCCGTAGTAGTATATCGTGTAGCAAGTGACCCAACTCAATCAATATGAGTTAATTGTGCTTACCTGATGAAATTTTAGGTGACACAGGCTGCAGCATCACCTAATACATTGTGGGTAGATGCCTCTGGTGTAGAAATAGGTATGCCTCAAATTCCCATGTATTTGCCCTCTGTGAGCTTTTGACTTCTTTTCTTCACTGAACTATACCACATTTGGAAAATTTTCATTTGATGAATGCGAGAGAGCTTGCTTGGGTCTTAGCTTGATTTCCAACTCTTCCTGGATTTCTTCCACATGTGTTTCACCAGCATTGCCGCCAGCTTCTTCAGATCAGAAGTAGTTGATGCTTGCTTTTTCCTATCTTACATGGGCATTAATGTGTTGAAAAATATTGATCATGAGAATGACACTCTTAATGAATGACTTTTTGCATTTTGCCCGAGAACTTCATAGAAGAATAGGAACTGTGGTTGGGAGGTATGCTTCTTAAAAATATGGTTTTCCCATTTTTGCATGACGAAAGTCGCTATTCTCAAATCCTGATAACCCTCAATATGAAGATTAAATTTTTATTCTATTCTTTGTAACCAATTTTATCATGGCCCTACCTCTATGTGAATATATTTGCAGCCAATATTATATTAAAACTTGTGTGGAAATTCTTACAGGAAGAAAAACTTCATATTGCAATGAGACATCTGCTTCCCAAGCAGCTGGAGGAGCATGGAATGACTGAGGAGGTGATGAGCCTACCAGAAGAGAGTATCAAATTTCTCAGTGAGTGCATTTGATATTAGTTCTATTAGCCCTATTATACTGTTGTGCTTGACTTCAGTAAATTAATTATATTTTTAAAAGAGGAAGATATAATGATGGTTTGGGGAAATATAAGATAAGAAGAGTATTACCTATAAGAGCACTCAAACAATATATTGAACACTTGCATTGTGTTGGCTCCATGTGCCTTTCTGTCACTTATATAAAAGATGATCTTATTACAATTGTATGAAGCGCCGCTAGCCACCCAACCCATTTCACCAGATGTAGTAGGAGTTGACAAAAATAGTGTATGATGGTTGGGTAAATCATTGAGAAAGGTACTAGCTCTGAAAGTATTAGTTATGCTGATTTTCGTAGTGCGGTTAGTGAACAAAAGTCCACTATTTGCCAATTCTATTTTGCCATTAAGTGTGCATTTTTATTGTTTTTTACCAAATGCATGTGGCATCCAGCAGCTTTCTTCTTAATATACCATAAAAGTTAAATTGTATGTTTGCTATGTCATTTCGGCTTCTTTTATAATAGATAGATAAAATGACATTACTTTACAGCCCAAGAACGGAGCCCAAAATATTGTTCGTAAGTCGCTTATGTATGGACCTCTGACATTTCAAATTAATATCTTTGCATAAACTGTATATTGAAAAAGATTTTTCCCAACCTTATAAATTATTTATATTTAAAATATTTTCTATTTTCTGATCTACTAGTCATTAGTTTTATTTGTGATTTCATGTACATAAGGAAAGGTTTTTATGTAAGTTTATGTTGTAATAGAATAAAGGATTTGGATCAAGTTTGAATGAAGATCATCAAACAAATATGCCATAAAAGTATCATTACTTGTAACCTCAATGATTCCCCTAAAGCAAAAGAATATGGTTTCTTGTTCACTAGATTGGAGAAAAAATTACTTTATAGAAAATTGTACCTTCAAATGAGTTATGTTATGAAACAAATATAATTGAACCTCGCTTAACAAGCATCTCGTACAGTGAGTAATTTGCATGACAAGCAAAATATTGGTCCAGAAAGCAACTCATCCAAAGAGCCACTTTTCGCATAAAGAGTGCTAAGGAAAGGGGTATTCCAGGATTCATTGCCCATCTGCCCCTGCAGTTTGTCTCGAGCACTCATTCTGCTGGCATCTTAGGGCCGCTAGTGATCAGACATTTTTTCATACTTGTGTTCAAAAATATTATTATGATTTTTCTGTGCCAAGTTTAATAATATTTAGTGCATAGTTTTAAAATTGACCTTGAAGGAATATCCAAGAGATGAAGAGGGATTCCTTATAGTGTAGGATGTTAGGTTGCATTTTGTCAGGATCAACAAAATATTTATTTGCTAGTTGTGTCCATCCAAAACCTACCTTATTGGGTTATATAATTAACACCTTATTTCAATTTTTTCTATTTTACACATAGTTTGCATTCTCAGTTGCTTCATTCTGAAATAGAAGAAAATGTAAACATGATCCATGATCCTAAACAATGTATGCACAATTTTATTTGAATAAACCTTGTGCATAATGTTTTTTAGCATGAAACATTACAATGAACTACAGTATTTTACATTAATTTATTGGTAAAAAGATGTTTTGCTGAATGAGTGTTTCACTTCATGAGAGAGATCATGGAGCTGATAATGCTTGTTGTACAAGGTGCCACTCTATCTGACAAAAAAAAATGAACCGCGGCAGTGGGGTTAAAATTCTCATCTGTCAAACCAAAGGCCTTAGGTTCAATTCCTGCCTGGTTGAGTTTTTCTCTACCCAGGGCTTGGGTGTGTCTTAGTTTGGCTATTATTATCATTGTTAATAGTCTGATAAGGCCAAAAAGTGCTGTTTTTGGACTAATGCTAAATGAATAAATTTAAAAATAAATCATTAAATATAGAACTCCTCTCATTGCTAAGATTGATACTTAAGTGATTCATATTTGTAAAATCTAGTGCTCATATATGTGATTTCATTATTAGTTAAACTTTTTATGTTATGTTGATTGGTGTGATTCAATTTCTAATAGACATGTTCTCACTATTTGCTACTCGATTTTCGTTTCAGTCACCCAATATACTCGTGAGGCTGGAGTAAGAACCTTGGAAAGGAAACTTGGAGCTCTCTGTCGAGCAGTTGCAGTTAAGGTGGCAGAAGGGCAATCACTTAGGCAAGGTGTGTTTCATAGTGTTGAATGTGTTCTCTTGTTTTATGGCTTCTTTTATGGTTTTGGTAAAATTGCGATATAAATTTGAAGCATCCTTAAATCTTTATTCACCCAGAAGTAACAGCAAGTATGCAATCCTGATTACCTTAACTTCAAGCTGATCAAGCTGAACTTTGAAATTTAAGTTGCAACTTCGTAATAAACTGTGAAATTACCTTGAATGTTTCTTATACTCTTCCCAAGGTGAAAAAATTCTCAAATAAGGCCATTAACACACAGTATTCAGTAAAATATTAAAAAATATTAATATTCTTATGGTAGAATTTAAAATAATGCCATAAAATAATTGAGGAAAATGCTAGCCATGATTTAGTTAAAGGTAACAACACATTGACATAGTTAAAAAAAGTATTTATTTCTTATTGTTTGAATGTTCAAAAGACATAGAACTCCTCTATGATATTCCTCATTGTTGAACTATTTTCATTGGCATAAATGGAAAATACAGGAAATATGAAAATAAACACAGGTACAAGGAGATAATAAGCAATATTTCAGATATTGATAGCTTGAGGTTCACATTTTGAGTTCACCATCAAATGACACATTCACACTGTAATCCAGCTTTATAACAGTTAACACACTTTTCTTTTAAACGGTTACAGGGAAAATAATAGATTAAATTAACTTTGGAAGAGTATTGTAAATTTAGGAAGCACAACGGTGAGGACATTAAATGGAATTAGTTAGGTTTTGACCATTTAGGCTATTCTCTTGGTTTTGGCTATTCTCTCTGCCTCGGGTCATGTAATTATGGAAAGTAGTGTTTATCAAGAACAAAGAAATTTTTTTACATAAACAGTAGTTTAAGGTATATATAATAGGGAGAGTAAAGATTTCAAGATGCTCAAATAATGGTCTACCTGGAGATCTAATGGATATTCCAAAAATTATTTTAATCATTTTTGTTAGGAGAATACTCTAAGAGACAGCCCTTGAATCACGCTCAGAAGACTGCCATATGAGAAATGTGAATGAATATTGGCATTGTAAACCATTTTTATGGTGTTAGTAGTGGTTATTTGCATTAACTTTCTTAGCATGTAAATTCCTGTACAGAGTTTATTGGGAAGATGCATAAAGTGAGTGGTCCAATCGAAACCCTCCAATAAGTAAAGCCCAGGAATTTGACTGTCCAAAAAATTAGATTTCATGGTTTCCAATACTGTTAAAGCACCATGTTTGCATTATTGGAATTTATGTTTTACCATAAATTACAACATTTTCATCACATCCCATGAAATATCTATTTTTCCAACATATGTGGAACCTGTTATTTACATGATTTCATTTTCAGTTTTCCTGGTATTTCCATCGCTATGTGCTAGAGTTAAAAAATTCACGTTTCCAAAACAGTTACCTGTGTTATCAGTCTTCATAAAATTAACTTTTTTGACATTGTTTTAAACTCATGCTCTTGAAAAAGATGAGAGATAGCAGTAATGTTAATATGTCCATGAAGTGGACAATAGTCTGGCACAGTTCCTATGTCATTACTGTGGTGCTATAGTTTGAGTGGAAGAATGAAGTGTTGTGAGATTTTGCATACCAACATGAATTTGAATAATTCATAACTTGAAATCTGCAAATGTTTTTCAGGAGATGGAGATACTGATGGAAAAGATGCCCCAATGGTTTTAGATGAAGCTGCTTTGGAGGATATTTTGGGGGTAAGTACCATTAAATATACTAAATTTTGGAGCTAAAATGGAACTTTCTCTGGCTATAGAATACAATAGAATGAATCCAAAGGTATTTGTTTTTTAAAATTATTCTATGTGCAATACATGAAAAATAGTTGTTTACATTAAAACTGTTTTATTTCAATCTTATATAATGGAAAAATGTTTTGCTCTTTAATTATGAGCAGTCCCTGGCCAGGGTCATAGGGTTTTGTACATATACTTACATTTGGGTCAAATTGGAGAGATTATTTTTAAAAACCACTCATCAAAAGTAACTTAAAATTAAAAATTAGTTTTAAATTGATTACCTGCCTGCTGAATTACAATTTTCTAAATTGAAGAAATAAAATTGAAGTTCCTTGGGAAGGCATATGCAGGGTGCACTGCAAAAATCCAGACAAATTAAACAATTTTTCAAAACATTTTTTGTTACAAAAATGAAAATGTTATCAGCATTTTTGGTACTAAATTTTTTTTCATGGTCATAAACGACAAATTTATTCAATGTATCCCCCAATATGCTTGAATGATGTCCACCAGTCTTGGTCTGGAGTATTTGCAGGCCCATTTTAACAAGCCACAGTCCATATCGGAGAATGTCATTTCAATAATAGCTCTCAGTAATGCAATGTTTGGATGTCTGGACTTGGTGACCCTTTCGACCACACCTCACACATAGTAGTCCTACCAATTTAAACGTGAGTTGTTGGGGGGCCAGAATTCTTTGGACCAAAACATATCGACATTGTCTGACAACCAGTTTTGCACCGAAGGACTCGTATGGGCTGGTGCACTGTTCTGTTGTGAATCATATGGTGCCCTAGATGACACAGTTTCCATCCACGACTTCACTATATTTGTCAGAACATACAAATAAACTTCTTTGTTGATATTTTCCTCTTTGTTGGTGGCATGACATCACCCTCGCTGTACACAACTCCTAGCACGTGAACATTCGCTGAAAATTTTGTTATTGAAACAACAAGGACATCTTCAGGGTCATGGGTGAGCCAGTGGTTGTTCCCACAATTGATTTTGGTATCCACAGTAGAAAATTTTTTTTGTGATAAAAAATCTGATGTGGCCAGCAGCATTGTTTTTTAAGGAACCTAAAAGCAAGTTGCAATTTTCAACTCGCTTTGTCCTAGTGGCTTTGGAAAACATCTGCCTTATTTTAATGGTGTAAGACTTGTAGTGGAGGTCCTCCTCAAAAATTTGACGCATAGTGTTTACACTCATACCAACAGCCGATGGCAATTTCCAGATCAATTTTCCTGGATACTCAATATTGAGCTCCTTAGTCCATTGAATGATGTCGGGCATCCTGAAAATGCACTTCTTCGAGTGAGTTTTCCTCACCGGCATTGCAAAACCATTTAGGACTTTTGCAACTTATAATACCTTGCGACGATATCATACACCATCGATCTTGGGTACCATACCAAATGATTTCTGAATATTTCTGAAAATTTGATAAATTCAATAAACGTGGTTCTTCGGTTATACTCCGCTATTGTTCTCAGCATTGCAACCATTTTTAGGGTATAACTGTTGAGTTCATATGTCAAGCTTGTTTGGTCGCCAATGGTGACCTCTACATGTGGAATAAAATATCAGGATTTTCAAAATGGATTTTGTTCTGGTAGAACCCTGTAGCCTAGGAAATTAGTCTAATTGATTTTTGCTAGCTTTTGCTACCAACTTGGCTTTACTTATGTACTCAACTTTTGCATTTGTTTAGGTATTTGTTTGGCTTGGATAATTGATTCAATTTTATTTGCTTAACTTTTTAATTGATTTAAAGAACTCTTTGGTTATGGTAATTGAACCAGTTACACTTATTGAAATAAAAGAATTTTTGGTAATTCCACTCAAATTTAATTAAAACACAGTCTAGGTTATATGATGTTGGACATCATCATCAGGTTGACAAACATTGAAACCTTGGTTGTATATTAATGAAGTTCATGCGGAATTACAAAGTTACCTCTTTCATTTCAACGTGTTGTGTAAATGCCACAAGGTTGCACCTAAGATTATTTTGCATTTTTTTAGCTTTAGCCTATTTCACATTTGCAATTTTTTTTAAATTCTCTTCAATTTTCATAATTTTTTTTGACTTTGACTCAGTTGACTATGCTTGCCTCATGAACATTTTTAAATAGTATTTTGCTAGTACTAAAAGATGAAATTTTTACATCTATGAGGGAGAGATTGAGAAATGGTTAGGCTCATAGAGCTATGTGGTGGGTATGGCATTATATAAAGCTGTTAAAATTTAATGAAGAGATATAAGGTTAGAATAAACGTAGGTATTTAAAATTTGAATATTGATATTTTTGTGAATTGCGATGTCATGAGGTGATGTGGAGAATCATGTGTCCATATAAAAGAAATTTCAAGTATAGTAACCAAATTAAACTGAATTTTCACTCTGCCATAATAAATCAAAAAAGTTATGAAACCCATTAGAGAAATATGTCCTGATAGCTTTAATTATAAGCTTGTTCATTTATTTATTCCTAGCCCCCTCCATATGATACCTGTTACTCCTGGGTTCGTGCTGGACATGAAGCAGGTTTAGCTGTTGGTCTTGCATGGAATGCTTCTGGTGGTGAGGTGTTATTGGTGGAAGCAACAAAATATGAAGGAGATGGGCGATTAGTTCTTACAGGTCAACTTGGTAGCATCATGAAAGAATCTGCTAAGCTTGCTCTCAACTGGGTCAGAACTCATGCACGTCAGGTATGATATCTATTTTCAATATTTCTCTTGTTTCTCTAAAACCTCAATCTCAAATCAGAGTGGTGATTTCCAAGCATTCAATCTTAAGGTATTCCTACCATTATAAATTATTGATGTAATCCTCATTTATATCTTCAGTAGCAAGTAAACTGATTATTTTTGTGTCTGAACATGTAAATGAAATGTTCATTTTTTAGCCAAAATGTTACGATAACATGCATGGTGGTACATAAAATTTTTGTAAATTATTTTATTTTTATGAACCAGAGAAAATATTTCACTTTGGCAGTCGAATTTCATGAATTACCGTGGAACCTCATAATACGAGCATAATTCATTCAGGTATCTTTCTCATAAAGACTATATGCAAACATTTTTGCATATAACTTTTTGCATGTTGTAAAATTTAATGTGTTCCATGCTGAAAAAAAATTATGTACCAGGTTTATTCAAAGAAAATTATGTATGGTTTAGGATTGCGGATAACGTTCAACTTTTCATCTGTTGTGTAATGAAGCAATTTTTAAAAGCAAAAAAGAATCAAAATAAATTATTAATTATTTATATTACTTACCTAATTCCTTATAAAGCTGTTTAGGAACATTTTTTTTGCCAATGCTTCAAAATTTGGTAAAAATATAACTCAATGATTGCTAACTAAATTCATGGCATGCATCGCGACTGCCTTATCAGTGCAATGCCTTTTACTTATGGTACGATGCAAAAGTTTCCTGTGACCTCCAAATCGCATTTAGCTTGCTGTTTTGGACGTAACACTTTTTTAAGGCTGGTGGAGTTTCCAAATGGTGAACAAGCAGTGGTTTGATTTTCAAATTTCCACTTGTGCGTGGTCTGTGCAATAAATGAGCAAACTGGTGTCATTTGGCGGCCATGACATGAACTACAGCCCCGCCCACTAGCGGTGCTAGTTGCCTGAGACCCAATGACCCATCTGTGCTTGGCGGATCATTGAGCTGTGCGTATCGTGCCAGCTATGTTAGTTTCTGTTGTCCTTGTTTTTACTGTTTGACGAAAATGAAAATTGACGAAATCACGGGGCAACGAATCAACATCAAGTTTTTGGTGAAGTGTGGTAAAAGTAATCAAGAAATTACTGAAATGTTGACAGCAGTTTTTTGTGATAATGCTCTGAAGAAAACATCCATTTTCAAGTGGATTAAGCATATTAAAGATGGCTGACCAGATGCCATGGATGATGCAAGGTCGGGACGACCTTCAACCACCTGTGTTGACGACAACATTGATTGTGTGCTGTTCCTAGTCCTTCCCGATCGTTGAAAAACTGCCCGAATGATAGCTGATGAACTGAATTTAGGAAAATCAACAGTGCACACTATTTTAACCTGACATGATCGATGGATCCTTCACCATGGCAATACATCTGCACATTCAGCATTGGTTGTTCGCCAGTTTCTGGCAAAAAATTCGATCACCATCCTTGATCATCCTCCTTTTTCGCCAGATCTCACCCCCTGTGACTTTTTCCTATTCCCAAAATGCAAAAATGTGATGAAAGAACATCACCGGGAAGATGTAGACACAATAAAGCAAGAAACTACAAGAAAACTAAAAAGCGTAACTGCTGAAGACTTCAAAGGGTGCTTTAAGCAGTGGAAAAGAAGATGGAATAAGTGCATAGCAACAAATGGAGAGTACTTTGAAGGGGACAAAATCATTGTAGACTAAATTTTGCAAAATAAAATTTTTATGGCCTCAGTTAGTGTATTTATTGGACAGATCCCGTATTTGTGCAATACAGCAGCATGAGATAGCCTTTCATTGCCTTGTGGTTAGGCAATGCATTCTCTTCTACTGTTATGTGCACAAATATAGGTTTGCTTTAGCAACTCCTCCCTAAAAAGACCCATTGGTATCTACTTCCAGAGGAGAACCGTCTTACCACAATTAAAAACATGTTGTGACATGTAACCCCCAGAATCTACGAGCTTTTTAAAAAAATGTGATGACCATGTTTTTTTGGAATGCCCTGCAAATCATCGACATTGATCACTTGCTTAATGGAAAAACCATAAATGAAGAGTATTATGAATCATTATTGAACAAATCACTTGAAATCAATCATGTAAAATCCTTAAGAGAGTAAAATGGTCATGGCCAACATAGATGCCTGTTTAAAGGGCCTTCTGAAATCCTCCTTTTTGAACAGTTTAAAAAAGTCAGTGAAAAATTGGTGAAAGAGTATAAAATTTATGGGAGATAATGTTGAAAACTAAAAAAACTACCCAGAATACTTCGTTTTTTTTCATTTTCTTACCAGGGGCTTATCCAACAACCCACGTATGTAAAGCACATCTTGCCCACTATTCAAGTATTTATTATATTTCTCTTACTTCTATTTGTTCATTATACATGAATAGTTATCCAAAATGCATCAGATTAATGTCAAAATGAGCAAACAAAAATCATTCAAACTCTAAAAAATTGTTTAAATTGAAATAATATAATTTTTTTATTTTTATAATTATCGTCTTAAAATATGCATGTGGGGAAAAAGTTAAAAATGATATTGGATTCAAAATACCACAAATGATATACATTTTAATTTGCATTGAACAAGCTTCCATTGATAATACTAAAATGAGGATTCAAAAGTTGATCCATCAAATATTTGGATTTGGACTGATTTTTCATTGTTGAAACTAATCATAATCATAAAGCAATTTATTAACATATCAATATGTCTTAGAATAACAGCTTTTATGAAATAATGTTCTCATTTCTTTCAGTATGGTCTTCGGATGAATAGCTGTGGTGGGCACTCAATGTCACAAACTGATGTTCACATTCACTTCCCAGCTGGAGCTGTAGGGAAAGATGGTCCATCAGCTGGTATCACCATTGTTGTGGCACTGGTATCATTGTTTGCAGGTCGTCCAATGGCTCAGGAAACTGCTATGACTGGAGAGCTGACCCTTCATGGAGATGTTTTACCAGTAAGTTAGGTGCTTGTGATGCTAAGTGCTTGCTTTGTGAAGAAGTAATAAAATTATATTGATTCACGCCAATTGAAAGTAATGTTTACAGGCAATTTTTGTCATTCATTCATACATCTTCTAGGTGTATATAGAAGTTGAATAATAAATTTAGCCTTCAGTCTTATCTTCATTGCATGGGTGCTCTTAAGAAATTGCCAGAAGTTGTTGTAAATGCAGCTTAGTGGAGTTCATCTACTTCATAGTTCATCCATCATGCCTCGATGCACCACTTCCAATAGCAATCCACTAATGGAAATGGTCTTGGTAAGGCTCTTACAGGATTGTGAATCAACCTATTCAATTTTTCCTTAATGGCTTCAATTGTCAGTTGTCCTTAAAAAGTGTATTTAAGTTTTGTAAAGAGAAAAGTATTGAAGATTGGTCAGATAAGTAGGTATAGATCATAGCATAGTGCTGAGGAACCAAAGTTTGGCGTCAGCTTTGGCCAAAAAGTTTG
The DNA here is from genome assembly GCF_022747635.1 of Hetaerina americana. NCBI lineage: Eukaryota > Metazoa > Arthropoda > Insecta > Odonata > Calopterygidae > Hetaerina > Hetaerina americana. The sequence continues at coordinate 46,474,945 of NW_027287095.1, forward strand.
AATCCTCATGGTGTGTAAGCTTACTCGACAGTCTCGGCAGAGTGACAATGAGAAAGGGCATTAAGGGAAATGAAATCAAATAAGGCCATGGGGGTAGACAACATTACTGCAGTATTACTGAAAGGTTTAGGAAAATGTGGGAGGAAGAGGCTATATGGGCTGATTTGTATCATCTATGAGGAAGGAATCTGACCGGAAGACTGTGAGATCAGTTTTAGTTCCTATTCCGAAAAAGGTAAAGGCCACATCATGTGAGGACTAGAGGACAATAAGTTTGATATCTCTCGCAGCTTAAGTTGTTCTCAGGATCATCAAGAAAAGGATAGAGAGAAGGGTAAATGATTACTTAGAGGATGATCAGTTTGGGTTTAGCAAAGGAAGAGGTACGCGTGATGCCATTGAAGTAATGAGATCACTTATCGAGAGAAATATAGAATACAATCCAGACATATTTTCTGGTGGGTTAGATTTTGAAAGGCATTTGATGGAGTGCATTGGGAAAACTAATGAATATATTGCAGAAAATAGGAATAGATAGGAGCAATAGGAGGCTAATTCTCGACTTTTATATGTCTTAGACTGCTTGGGTGCAAGTGAGGGATGGAGAGTCTTCATAGGCAGTGTTCAGAAGTGGAGTAAGACATTAGTGTCCATTACCCCCCATGCTGGAATGTATATATGGAGGAAATGGTTCAAGAGGCATGGGAAGAACTGGAGATAGGAGTGAAAGTCAGCAGGGAATTCGTAAAATCAGTTAGGTTTGCTGATGATCAAGCTTTAATTTGTCAGTCAGTCAAGGGGTTCCAAACATTGCTTAGTGAATTGGAAATTAAGTGTAATAGATATAGAATGAGAATAAATGTAAATGAAACAACAATGAAATGGTGTCCCAGAGGAAAAAGGCTAAGTTAAACATTTAAATGCATGCAGGAGGGCAAAAACTAGAGCAGATGGAACAGTTTATGTATCTCGGAAGTGTTTTGGACCAAAATGGTTAGAGTAGTAGGCACATAAGGAGAAGAATTGCACTTGGGAAAGAGGCTTTCACAAGGAGGAGGGAGTTGTTGACGGACGTTGAGTGAAGATGTTAAGAAAAGGCTCATCAAAACTTTTATATGGACTAGCTATGTATGGTTCGGAAACATGTCCATTGAAGCAGGATGATAGATGTAGATTGGAGGCTTTTGAAATGTGGGTGTGGAGAAGGATGAATACCAAGTATAATGATTGGCAGTGGGATTTTGAAGACTTTGATAGAGGGGAGAATGTTAGGTAAACAAGTAAGGGGCAGGATTAGGATAAGGATATTGGACATAATGAAGAGAGGAAGGAAGTATACGATGATGAAGAGGGGCTTGTTGTAGAGTAGGATGTAGGGTTGTGTTTTGTTAGGAAAGAAATTATTTGGCCATTGTGTTCATCCAGAACCTACCTTAACTGATAAATTACCTATTATTATTTTTAATATAAATTAATGATTAAAACCCTGCAAAAACAGGAGGAGGAAGTTTGAGTATAATTCAAATGGAATAGTTGAGAAATGAGAAGAAAGAATAAAAGTGGAGTGAAATAACATGGAATTATAGAAGTGATTAATAAAGTCCTGGGTAAGAAGAAACTTGAAACTCGGAAACCTTTGATGACAGAAGAAATTTTAAATCTAATTGAGAAGAGAAATAAGCTAAGAGCAAAGAATGGTATGAAAGAATACAGGAGAGTAAAGAATAAGGCAACCAACAAATGTAGAGAAGAAAAGGAGAGGTGGAAAAAACTATGGCTGAAGGAAAAAGAACAATGTATCCAAGCAGGAAAACAAGATATAGCTTATCAGAACATCAAAGCTCTACATTATCGACAGAGTAAGGTTAACTCTGATAATAAACAAAGTGGGAAGGTTGTTATTAGATAATGAAGAAATGTGTGAACGATGGAATGAATACATGGAGGAGCTATACTATAGCAAAGATATAGCTATAAGAGAAAGTAATATTGAAAGTAGAGAGAAAGCGGGAACAGAAAGTGGGCCCCTAATCATGAAGAGGATATTTGATCATGCCCTTCAAAAGCCAAATGCTGAAAAAACTATGGGTGTGGGAAAACCATGGAAATAAAATGAAAGAAAGACTCATTAAAATAATGCTCTAATGTTATGACAATGAGGGGATACCTGAAGGCTTTGTTAAAAGTGAAACTATTATGATACAGAAAGCAATTGAATGCATGAACTACAGAACAATTACCATTCTGTTGCATGCTTCCAAGGTTGTTTTACTGACAATAGGGAACAGAATCAAAAAGAAGGTGGAGGAAAATGTGCGAGAAGATCAATTTGGCTTCTGGGAAGGTAAAGGAACGAGAGATGTTATACCAGCACTGCGCTTGATTCTAGAGAGAAAGCTATAAATGAACTAGAAAGTTTTCCTCGCCTTCATTAATTTGGAAAAAGCCTTTGATACTGTAAATAGGAAACTTATGTTTGAAACCATGATGAGAAAGGGAATAGACTACAAAGACAGGAAGCTCATATATCAGCACTGCCAGGACCAAAGCACATTTTTGAAGTCTAGGGATGTGAGAAAGAAGCGAAGATTAGAAAAGGGGTAATGCAAGGACGTCCACTTTTGCAATATCTATTTAACTCATATTGAAGCAGCTATAGAGACAATGAAGGAGAAAACAAATGGAATAAAGATAAGTGGAAGAAAGATACACTACATTGGGTTTGCAGATGATATTGTGACCAAGGGAGAATCAGCCAAAGATATGAGTAGAATGCTCAAAACTCTGTCCACAGCTTTGAATAAATAGAAACTGAAAATAAATGTAAAGAAAACCAAAGCTATGATAGTTTCTTGAAACAGGACAGAACCTCCTGTGAATTTAATGATAAAGGAATCAATGCTAAGCCAAGTAAAAGAGTTCTGCTGCCTTGGGAGTGTAATTACAAGAGACAACAGCCCCTCTGCAGTGAAAAGAAGAATACCTGTAGCCTGGGTGAAGAAGGCATATGGAAATAAAAAGAATCTTTAAGGAAAGAAAAACATGAAATAGGAAAGTAGAAAATCCTTTGAAAAAATGTCTATTAAAATACATTGTTATATGGATTTGAATCTTGGACATTGGGAAAGAGGGAAAAGGCTTGGTGGGAAGCAATGGAAATGTGAATTTGGAGAAGAACAACAAGAACAAGATGGACAGACTTGAAAAGCAACATAGAAATATTGAGAGAAATTAAAGAGGAAAGGAATTCAATAAAAGAGATGGAAAAAGGAAAATTAAATTTGTTGGACATGGTCTCAGGCAGAACAACTTCCTGGAATATGTAATGGAAGGGAAAATAATGGGAAAAAAGGAAGGAAAAGGCCAAGAAAAATATTTATGAATGATATAAAAAGTACGATGAGAGTAACAACCTATGATTAAATGAAAAGAATGGTAATGGAGGGAGCCCAATGCCTGTAACGACAAGGCTCCGCCTTTGAAAGATGATGATTAAAATTATAATTTAAAGAATTATTCTCAAATGTATTCTTTGTTCAAAATAGTCTGAAAAATGATCAATTCTGGTATTCTTTAAATATTATATATTTTATAACAGTCTATCGGCCAGAAGTTGCCAAAGGTAGAGAGAGACAAAACATTGAGTTCATCTTTTTATGATAGTTTCTTTGTCAATGTTGTTGTTGACCATAGTTACTGAGTGGCAATAGCCTATATTTTTTATAGCTAAATTTGAAATTTTTCTTAACATGATTTATATATTCTATGTAGGTTGGAGGGATTAAAGAAAAAGTACTGGCTGCACACCGAGCAGGTCTTAAGAAGATCATTTTTCCAAAGAAATGTGAAAAGTCTCTTTTGGAAATTCCGGACAATGTAAAGGTAAGTTTCCCAGATTAAGTTTACTGCGAGGTCTCACAAGCCTCGAAATCATGAATTTTCCTCCAAATTTTAGGGACATCTTTAGCGGTGATTTTCTCAAAGCTCTTGTATGTCTGGGAAGAAAAGGTATTTTGGCTGAAATACATATTTTAAGAATAAATATATTAATTTTTGCACATGACAATGGGATGGTTATAGCAGTATTTATGGTTTAACATCCCATCTGACAGACGGCGTACTCACTCAAAATGCTCGACACAATGCACCTCAAGTAGGGATCAGGATACCACTTAAAAATATCTCTTACCTCCAAGATTTGGACCCGGTCCCTCTGGGGGGAAGCCAGTACGTTAGCCACCGCACCATCCCAGTCCCCTTATATTCTATCTTCTTATCTACCAAATCTAGATCTCACTGCTGTTGTGTTATCATGCATGCCTCTACCCATGCTAAACCCAAACTGATCATCCCTTAAGCAATCGTTTGCTCTCCTCATCATCCTCTCATTGATGATGATAAGTACCTCATGTATTGGTATTTTCAAATTGTTTAAATTTGCATATTAGTTGATAAAATCTTTTTCTCATGATACCTTCCCTCTTTTGAGCTAAAACTACAATATTCTTGAATATTGAATTTTGTTTGTATATTCGGCTTTTCTTTAATTGCAGAAAGACCTAATTTTTATCCCAGTATCCAACATGGATGATGTCCTGCAAGCTGCATTTGATGGTGGATGGATTTCAAGTAATGAAAATATTACTCTAACTAGCAAGTTGTAATGTGGTTGGGTACTAAAGTGTCTTTAGTGTGGTAGTACCAGCCATCACTAAAGCTTGATGTGCGCACTTCTGTTTAGAAGAGTTCTGTCTTCTTCTTTTTCTTCTAAGTTGCATACTTCATACATATTTTGTCTGTGATTTTTTTTCTATGATTGCCTTAGCTGTATGTAAAACACCACAAAATAATATATGTAACTTTATATGTATTATTTTGTTGGTATTTTACGTGTAGCTAATTCAATATATGAATGTTGCAACCAGAGATAAGAATGAATACTTATTGGATAGTACCCATGTATACCGAGCTCAGAAGTCTCTTTATTGTGATAGTATCAGCTGTCACAAAAGCTTAAGGTGTATAATTCTTCTTCTAAGTTCCATGCTTCAGACATCTTATATCTGTGATTTTGTATATGTAACTTTTATGTGTGTTACATATTTTGTTGGTGTTTTACATGTAGTTAATTCAATAAATGAATGTTGCAACTGGAGATAAGAATTAGTACTTATTGGATAGTACCTATGTACACTGAGCTTGGAAGTCCCTTTATTGTGGTAGTATCAGCTGTCACCAAAGCTTATGGTGTATACTTCATGCATATGTTGTCTGTGATTTTATATATTTAACTTCATACAGTAAACTCTTGATTATCCGTGCTAATGGATGCATGAAGAAGCACGGATAACCGAAATACACAGTAAATATGGTCGTGATATAAGCATATGTATGGAGACTCATATTTCGTTCCATGTGATTAATTCAAGTTTTTTAGCTTTGGAAAGTATGTTTTTTTCCATTTTCAGCCATTTTATAAGAGTGGAATGGTAAATTTACAAGAACACAAGTACCATCAAGTGAAGAGCAAAACTTGTTTTCCTCGGAAAGCTAATCCAATGATGTAGCCATGAAATAAAATGAAAAGACTGGTGAAGGTTGAATTTTAAAAAAGGATTGTGAATGCAGAATCATATTCGTCCTATGATACCCATTAAAATAATGCATTATAGATAGTTAAAGACTTTTGTTGCTTAGTAAAACTTGGTATTTGCTCGCCGTAGAGATGAATCTGGAATTCTTATGGCAAATGATTGCTTGGGAAATGGTAATGGGATCAAGTGCGGATAGTACAAAATGTTTAAATTAAAACATTATGTACGATTGGCAACTTCTGATTTTGTGAAATGAAAAATTTTTAAGAAAGCCAACGCATTTCTAGCATGTATTTTTGTAAAAGTATATTGAAGTTTTAAATAATTTATTTATCTTTATGATGGTAATTTTTAAATAAAATTTCAAGGTGCTGGGAAGAGAGTAGCAGAGATAATCCACTAAATGGATAATCCGCACACGTATAATCGAGAGTTTAATGTGTATATTATTTTGTTAGTGTTTTACATGTAGCTAATTCAATGAATGGATGTTACATCAGGAGATAAGAATTAATACTAATTGGAGAGAACCTATGTGTACTGAGCTCAGAATTCTCTTTATTGTAGTAGTATCTGTCACAAAAGCTTAAGGTGTACACTTCTTCCTCTAAGAAGACTTCTGTCTTCTTCTAAGGTGCATAGTTCAAACATCTTATATCTGTGATTTTATATATGTAACTTTTATATGTGGTATTTTGTTGGTGTTCTGCATTTAGCTAATTCAATAAATGGTTGTGGCCAGTGGAGTTAGGAATTAATACTTATTGGTTATTACCTATGTATACTGAGCTCAGAAGTCTTTATTGTGGTAGTATCAGCCGTCACCAAAGCCTAAGGTGCATACTACTTCTTTTAAGAAGACCTCTTCTAAGAGTCTCCTTCTAAGTCCATCTTATATCTGTGATTTTATATATGTAACTTTTATATGTGTTACATATTTTGTTGGTGTTTTACATGTAGCTAATTCTATATGTATTACATATTTTGTTGGTGTTTTACATGTGGCTAATTCAATAAATGAATGTTGCAACTGGAGATAAGAATTACTTATTGGATAGTACCTATATACCCTGAGCTCAGGATCAGGTATCCAAAAAAATAACTGGAAGACAGGTCTTTGTCATTGGTGATAATTTATTCGTTGAGTTGAAATTTACTTCATGATATCAGCTTGATAGGACTGGAAGAATGAATTAAGAAAAAAAAAGATTAAAAGGGAGACAAAATGTAGACAGATTGATGTTAGAAAAATGGGAGGGGTAATCTTCAACCCCAGCATGCATGCATCTGAAAGTTTTGGTGGGAACATGGACTCAGAAATTTAGGGACCTACATAGTCCTGGGGTCATTGAAGCAAAAAAAACAGCCCATGACCTTAACTGGGTATTATATATAGATACATGTATATCTTAGAAGTTTTTGATCCCATTGACCTTGCCCATTCAATCATCCACCCCATACTTGCCAAATCTGAGGGTGAGCGGTGCTCATACCTCACATTAAATGGTTAGTTGATTATATGTTTACAGAAAGAATGTTCTTTATGTTTTGTAATGACTTTCATTAGTTCAATGTCAAAGTTGTTGAGGGAAGGAACCCATTTACATAAATGGCACAAACATGAAGAGCTGCAGAGTATTTTTATTCCACCTTTATCAATTTTATAGCATAACAGTTTTAAAATAATATCAAATGCACCAGGGTGGAAATGAGGTATCCCAGAAGAAATCATGTTTTGGGGTTAGTATCTATGACATTGTGTGTGAGGCAGATGCACTGCCGGCCATTGGGGGTGGCAAGTGATGTGTCAGCACTGGGCCCAGGGCCCCGCTGAGGCCCTGTGGATGTCAATTACAATCACATGAGAGATTTTGTGAATTCGCGAGAGCCTCACAGAAAAAGCCATGGAATGTATGAATAACTTACAGGCTTAACTTACTTAACCTGTATAAGAGATAAAGCTTGCTGCACCCTTCATCTTTGCGCAGTTATTATTTACTGCCTTGTCAAAACCGAAATGTTCCTGCTGATCACATTGTTACTGCTCCAACTACATTTTAACCACAATATCATGCTCCGCTTGCCAGTAAGGCCACCTCTGGGCAAATGTGTGGTACAAATGTTTATTAAAACATTGTGACAAATTTGTAACATTAATGGGTTTACATTTTTAGTGTGAATCAACTAAAAAATGTAGAGAAATCACTTCACACCTCAGTTTTTGGCTTTTGTTATGTTACTCTCATGAGCTTTTTTGGGTGTTTTGCAGAGGCTTAAAATTAGAAATATGAGCACTGCCTCTTGTAATCTAATGGTGCATAAGAGGCAGAGCAAACAAATGATAAAGGCGCACAGGATTTCAAAAGGTAGGACTTTTTGAAAAGAATATCTTTTAGAAAGGAACATAAAAAATGGAAGAGTGGCTCTAACTGTGATGGAATGCATATCTGGAATAATGTTGATGGAATCAAGAATGAGAACAATGGAATGGTCAAAACAGAAGATGGATTGAGCATTCTTTAAAAACAGTTGATGAAAGTTATAAATGAGACGATAGAAACAGTAATTAGGAGAAGGTTGAAGCAATATCTATTTCTCATCTTTCCATACTATTTAAATGATAGTATATTTATGCATTCATCCAAATTAATATACAAAATCAGAGTGTATGAGGGGTGCTTTTTATATTTTCAGCATAATAATGAAGACTAATTCATTGTCGAAAATGGCTCTATTGTTTCTCGAAGTATTCTCATCAATTCTCTTTTTCATGTGCTCGGAACTATTTTCGTAACTTTCTCAACTCCGATTGAGGCACCTCCAACACATGGTTTTTGAATGCATAAACGGCTTCTTCAGGCACCGGAAAACGTTAGCCACGCAATTTTTTCTTGATAAACGGGAATAAAAAGACGTCATTTGGTGCTAAATCAGGGCTCTACGGAGGATGACCCATCAATTCGACGTTTTGGCCAGTCAGTCAAGTAATTGTTTCAGCCGATCTGTGAGAGATTGCATTGTCATAATGAAGAATGATCTTTCGTTACCGCTTCTGTTCCCGTATTTCACCAAACACTTCTGGAAAACAAATGCTCGTGTACCATTAAGAATTCACGATTCTACGTTTCTCTAATGGTACGGTTGCCACATGACCAGTTATTCCGAAGAAACAGGCGATCACTTGCTTCGATGTGCGTCGTAGACGAATCACTCTTGTCGGATTTGGCTCTCCTTGGAAGACCCATACAGAGAATTGCTGTTTTGTTTCGGGCTCCTACACATAGATCTAAGATTCGTCACCTGTGTAGATGTCATCCACAGCTTTCATACACCGCGATTGTATTTGTTGAGCATTTTTTGGTACAAATTGACACGAGCATCTTTAAGAGCTTTTGTCGAATTATATGGGATCCAACGCAGGCCATTTTTGTCACAGCTTTAGGGTCATACAATATCTTATTGATGCTCATCATACTAATCCCCAAGGATGCCTCAATCTCACAATAAGTCACACGACGATCTTCCTCTACTAGTTCCTGCTCATAATCAATGTTATCTGGCTCAACAACTGATTTTGGATTACCTTCACTACTTTCGTCGCTAAGCGAACGGCGGCTATGATGGAATTCATTATACCGGCGTTTCAGAGTGGCAAAGTATGGGGCTTCATCTACTAAAGTGGAAGTAAGTTGATCGATCCACTCCTTCTGTCGATGATCGGTGCACTTCTGTCTTGATAATCCACGTTGAAAGTCATAAAAATTCATCGAGCGAAAGTTTTCACGATTTAATCCCAATTTTTCGCTGAGACAAAATTTTTGAGCCACTATAAACAACACACGTTATGATCAAACGAAATGTTTTGAAAATGCTAGCGTTAAAAGGGTCAACCTATCATATAAAAACGTCAGATGGCGCCTAAAGCACTTAATATTTTCATGGCTCAAAATATAAAGCGGAGGTTCTAACAGGTGATTGTGCATGATAACTACAAATTAACTTTTATGCCAAACTAGTGCCTTCACTTTGATTTCTACAATGACTACAAGTAGAACTACCTAGTCTAATATTTTAAAACAAATTAACGTAAATTATAGAAGTAAAGACTGCTTTTAACATTTATATATAGATTTTTTAAGGTAATCTAGCGCGTAAGGTAGGTTTTGCATGGTCACAACTGCAAAATAAATATTTTGTTGATCCTAACAAAATGCAACCTAACATCCTACACTGCAAGAAATCCCTCTTCATCTCTTTGAACTTCCTTCATCTCTTCATCCCATCCAACATCCCTATCCTATTCCTGCCCTTTCCTTGTTTGCCTAACATTCTCCCCCTATTCCGGTCTTCAACATCCCAGTGCTGATCAATATGCTTTTAAACCATTTTTCCTGCCTCCTTATGATTTCTGCAAACAATCCCCTCTCCTCATGCACCACACCTAGCACTTCCTCATTTGTTAACCTTTCCGTTCCAATAGTTTCTTATGCAGCTTTCAATATTCCTTTTTTGATATATTTCCTATTTTCCTTGGTAGTACTCAGCTCTTTTCCCTCATTGATGATTTTCTCTACAGCCTTCTGATAATCCTACCTTGTCAATCCAATTAATGCTTTTTCATCCCATTTCCTATCCGCCATCCTTGCCTTATCTTTTTGAAATGAACACGCTACACTGCATGGCAACTAAATTGTGATTAGAGTTCACATCTGCTTCTGGAAAGCAGTGCAAACTGATGTTACTGTTCCTAAACCTGTGCCCAACCATAATACAATATAAATGATACCTTTCTGAGTCATCTGGTATTTTTATGTATATCAATGGCTTTGGTGGTGTGTAAACCAAGTTTTGGTGATGAGAAACTCCTGTCTCCTACAGAATTCAATTACTTTCCTCCAGCAGTCATTCCTTGTACCTAAACCATAGTCCCCCACCTCATCACTATCTCTTCCTTTGCCTACCATCACATTCCAATCCCTCATCTTTATCAAATGTTTTTGTACAGGAACCTCCAGGATGGTTTCCTGTAACTGGTCTTTTATCCTATCGACTTATTCCTCCTTCCGCTTGGTGGCAAGAATACCTGAACAATGACTAAGTTTGTCGGTTCTGCTTTTATCTGTACTAGTATCATTCTATCTGTTACTTGCTCTATGTTGACTACGCTTCTTGCTACCATTTTATTCAACATTATAGCAACCCCTCGTTGGCTCTCTTCCCCTCCCCTTAATATTATTCTATGCTAATAACCCTCGTGATCCCTGCTATCCTACCACCTCACCTTGCATAGACCTAAAATATCCCTATTTCCTCTTCGCATCGCTTGGTTTATATACTCTAATTTTCCTCTCCTCAATATTGTCCTAACATTCCAAGTTCCTAATTAAACTTATTTGGTCTTCTTTCTCTGCTTTTTTTGTTCTGCTGCTGTCCATTTGTTTTGCAAGGTTTTCGTGAGATGATGACTGTGGAAGCCTTGCCTCTTCCACTTCTGGACACAACAGATGGCCAATTTGGCCAAGTCCCATAATTGCCAGGACTTATATTCCCTATAATGTCATCATAAGGTTTTGGAAATAATAACTGAGATGGTTTTTCATTGCCCTCCTCAATAGTGTTTTTAATGTGCCATCATCACTCAATGGCTGCCCCAATGGGGTCAGAAACATTTGCAGCCACCTCACTGAGGAACAGATGCCACATGGACTACCTTATGTCTGGCTCCTAACCTTTCTGGCATGGGTACTTCTACCAGGAGCAATTATCATGACTCCTGCCAGCACAGCTGTAGGGGCCATCGGAATGCACAAGCTCTTCCACCATGTCAAGGTTATAGTCCATGGGAGGGCATAAATAGATGTCATCATATATTTTCCTGGGATTTGTATGAGCTGGAACCTGTTACCCATGCATTAACTGCAAGTTTGATATGCAATAAAACTCTGACTAAATTTGAGCATTCAATAGCCTAAATGGTTTTGCAAACTTACAAAGTATGGGAAAACAGTTCAATGGAAAATGAAGTTCCAAAAAATAATGGATCCCTAAAAATGTGAGAGGATGCGGATCTGAATCAAGAAATACAAAAGAATAATTATCTTATGATGAATTTCATGAATGTTTGCTACCATTTTTACAATTAATTTAATTAAATAAGATTTTTCCTTGAATTCATTTCTTTCTGGAAATATTACGACAAGTTTTAAGCATAATATAGATTTTTCATTTAAAAACCATTTTCTTCCAAAATTTGTTGGAACTAACTATTAAAAAGTCACCTTCACTTTACTGAATGGAGCCAAGGTTCAATAAGGAATTTTTAACAATATATACATACGAGGGGCATCATAGAGTTTTAATTATTACTACAAAATAATTAAGATAGAAACCAAATTTTTATTTATTATTCTTAAGACTTATCCATGTAGTCACCATCCAGTATTATGCATACAAGTTTATATCTCCCAGAGTTTCTTGACCTTTCAAGGGCCGTCATTATAGAACTCAGCAGACTGCATCAAAAACCGTTTTTCTACCTCTGGTATGATGTAATTTGTGCTGCCAAATATGTGGTCTCACAATGGTTTTTTGGGTTCTAGGTTTAAGGAAAAGTTGCTTGGGATGACATTAGGAGAGTAGGGAGGATGTGACAAAATTTCAAAGCCACGTCACTTTGATTCCTTAACCGCACCTTGAGATGAGTGAGCAGGCATATTGTTGGCAGGAAGGGGTATGATTTTGGTGAGCATACTACAGTGTTTCTTTTCCAGAGCATCACGCCATTTGCTCAGCAGTGGAGAATAATGGGCACCAGTGATGGTCTGACCCTTCTCCAGCTAGTCTGTTATGATGATTCCATCATAATCCCAAAAAAGACTTCTGCACCTTAGCCTTCTCAGGTGAGGTGAGTCCTTGTGCTTCCACTCCATGCCCATCTTTTTTGTCTCTGGATCATATTGACAGATCCAAGATTCATTAATTGGTGCCAGAAGACCAATCAAGATGGTGCGGTGGCTATTGTACTGGCTTCCCACCCAGAGGGCCTGGGTTCGAATCCCAGTGCCATCGAATATTTTTCAGTGGCATCTCGATCCTTACTTTAGGTGCTTCGTGGAGGGCACTTTGAGTGAGTACACCATCTGTTGGATGAGATGTAAAGCTGTGGACCCCTTGGTGCCTTTCGTTAAGAGTAGGCTAATTCTGATGCAAGGTTTCTCTCTATCCTTTCCATCCTTAATGGCGCAAATGACCTTAGCTGTCAGTTACCTCCCCTAAATACTATCTTTTTCTTCACTGTAGCAACATCTTCTGTGAGTGATGCTCTTCCAAATTTTGGATCATCTGTGAGGGACATGAGGCCAGTTTGAAAATCCTTTTCCACCTCACAACTGTGTCATATGATGGGCTTTCATTTCCATAAACAGCCATCATTTCACTGTGGATTTGCTGGGCATTGTAACCTTTCCAATGAAGGAACATAATTACACTACAAGCCTTTATCTTTTCCACACTGTAATTACTTAAATTTATGACTTCCTGGAATAAAGCAAATTAACATTAATAGCTGCATTTTATAACATTATGTATATATTGATCAATATATATGCAAAATAAATTTTATCCCGATATCTCAGTTATTCCTAAGCAATAACTACTTAAAAATGACACCCCATCATATACCTACTTCTAGCATATGACTGATGAGAGGATTCACAAGATTTGGGGGTCACAAAGTATAAGCATAATTGTTCCCTTCATTGACCATGTCATCATGGCCACACGACTGGTATTGGCAGCGATTAAATTATCAGAAATGGAAACAACTGTTAACACACAATACCGCAAATGGACACTGGTCCCAACCTTATCCCTGGAAGGTAGGGTATAATGTGATATATTGTGTACCTTACTGGTAGTTTTTCTGTCTTTCAGAGTTTAAGCAGTGAAACACCTATTTTACATACTATTATTGCCACTTGAAAGCATGGATGAAATCTCCCAAGTGAACCTTAGGTACAAGGGAGGACAGACATGAATGTTTCCACATCTGCATACCCAAGGATACACTAGCTTATGTAATATCTATGTAATCAATTGGCATTTTACCAGAGGAGCAAGCGGATCAAATAATAAAACAGTATCACAATGGAGCATGATCAAAGGTTGGTATTAGATGTGAGGGTAAAGCCTACTTCACCAAGCCCCATAGAATATAAACTTCCATTGGGAATACCAAGCTGGCTAAATTTGTTCCTGAGGCCTCTAAGTCAATAACTATAAAATCTACCCATAGATGAAAGACTAATGTGATGCCTAATATAAAGAAGATACTTCTCAGGTGGACTAAAAAGAATTAGTGAAACTGGGAAAGTAGGCGTCATTGAAAATATATTTTTCCTTCAGATTACCAACCTGCCTCCAATACTTTATTTTCACCCCCCTCTCTTGCTAGGAGCCGCATATCACCGGCTTTCTATCACTAGATGGCCTCTTCTACCGAAGGGAAACGTTTGATAGCGGAAAAATCAATACTTATTCTGAAGCCTTCGTACATAATTATACAAGGAATGCATAGCTATTCGGATAGTTTCATGATTTTGAAATTAACCAGCCACAGCAACACCTTATTCCTCATAGGTCATGCTATTGAAGATATGCCATACGAGTTTTATTAATTAGGTAAGAATGACCCACGACAATTTAAAACCTGAACAAATAAATGAGATGCATTTATTCCTACAAATAATGTAGACAGAACAACGCACTAGCGCGGCATCTATGCGGCAAAAGTCGGAATTACTTGTGTGGCGATTTCAATTGCAGAAAATCTTCTGTGACCAAATGTTCCCGCGTAAAATTTCCCATGATTCACTAAAGAAGACATGTCTTCTTTCTCGTTGTGTTCGTTCTCACACAAGAGAAGATGACAAGTGGTTGACTTAGAAGCTGGTAAGCCAGGATTTTTTGTGAGGGATTATTGCTTTGTAATTTTTAAAAGCCTTTTGACACCTTCTGGAGAAATGTCTTGCTTTGAGATTTCTATTATCATGTAGCTGAAAACTGATATACTCACGTGCAATGAGATTATATTACTTTTAACTTGTTTTTGCGAAAAACGAAGATCTTTTTGTTATTCAACGTATGGTTGATGTTACTTTGTTATATTATCAACAAATTTTCATGTGGGTTGATGCTAAAGCTGTATGGTGTGTGTTGTCAAAGTATTACTTTGACAACAGAACTGAAGAATACCCGATTTTGTTTTTGGTAATTTACGTGTCGCAAAAACCACTTTGAATGTTATTACCCCGCCTGCAGATAATTAACCATAAATCAATTTCCCAATATAGGTAAGATAAGACTATTTAAATACGTAGTTAATTTGGTTTCAGGTACTTCAATATGGCCCAAACAGTGAAAGAAAGGTGATAAGGAAGCCAAATCGTTTTCACCACTTAGGCATATCATGTTCGATGATTCTAATCTATGTAAGTAATTGGTTTGGTATCATTCGGTTTTGAAACTTTATTCTCTATGACAAATTGAAAGTTATGTGCCAATCAGTTTGGTACAATGACTAAATCTTGTCAAGGAGCCAATAAAGCGAATGTTTCCAGTGAAGTTTATGAAATATCCCTAATTTATACTATGAATAAGAAGGAAAAGTGTCATTTACCCATGTTACATCCCAAGTGTTAATGGACGTTTACCCGTGTCAAATGTTGAACGTCAGCGGCATTGCCCACTTACTTTACATCTGCTGTGGGGAATAAGACACTCTTTGGGGAAAGGCTGTTTTAAAAAAATTGGTGGCAGTGGTATTCGTTCAACTGAGTTAAGAAGTGATTTCACTTAAAGCCTTTTTGGCGTCAATTTTATATGTCAATGTTATGTGGTTTAGTTATCCTTGTTTAGTTTTGGGATTGGAAATAATGTGGTGTTTATCATGAAAAGCAGTATCGGATGTCATCGAGTATCACTTTGGAGGAATCTAACAGCATTGGCAGTATTCATGACGTTTATTTGTCCTTTAAATTGGGAAAAGGAAGGCAAATCTCTTAAATGATAAAAAATTGTGCTATGATGTTGCTAAGTTCAAATGATCGCTTTGTTATTGTGTTGAACTATTTTTTAGGATAACTATTGCAGGGTTATTTATTTAGAGACATCCAAGGCTATCTATTTCCATTTCATTGTTATTGCAATTCAATGTCAGCGTGTCTAATTTTATGATTGTGGTGGCATCAGAAGATGTCTCCCCATTAGAAAAACGCGAACTTATAAAGTGAACCAATATAAGCTTGGTTTTAATGATATCAAACGTAAGCCAATTGAGAATGAAGCTGAGCCCTTCTTTAATGCGATAGTGAAATAATTTTTGGTTCGAGTTATTCACTAATTAACAATTGTATATGTTATTAACTGCACATTCCACCTTAATTATGTATTCACCATAATTTTCATCCTATTCTTGGCCAATTTGTCATAATTACCCGTAATAGGAAATAGTATTGTGATCAACTACTTGGCATTGAATGATTAGAAATGATTTGACAATTTTTAGCTTTAAACTTTGTGCTACAGAATGCTTGAGAAAATACAAATTAGAAATATTTGTGGTGTTAGAATGAGTAATACAGTTAGACTTTATGGAATGTGTTAATAATACACATGCGAAGGGTCGATTAATTTTAATATATACACCGAATTGTCTAAACAAGATTTATGATACCTAAGAATCTCCCTGTTTGAAAAGAAAATGATTTACATTTCTTGAGTGCCGCATACAAACCCCTTTTAATAGGACTCATGTTTATACAATTTACTATCAGTGCAGTGTAAAGGAGTTTCATATTACTGAATAGGCCATCTGTGTGATTTAAGTGCTGAGTAAAAACATAAGGCATAAATCGCAACATTTTAATAAATGGCTTTACTCAACCCAAATTGGTCCATGACTATTTATGTTGGCATTCTTTTAAATATCTTGAATTTAATGAGAGTCAAAATCTATATAATGTGCCATTATTAGCACAATGCCATTAATTACCCTACTGATTTTTATAATTATGTCATTAATTCAAAGGGGCAATCTTACAAAACAAAAGAAAAACATTCTAAATAACCTTGCCAGTACAATTAATCTGTTACAGTTTAGTCGATATTAAACTTTTTGAATATCTTGCAAAAAGAATTTTATGTTACTTAGGATCATTTATAGCATTTCACCAAGTGAGGGGTCACAGTCGATTCTATTCCTGTGAATGAGTAGGACTTTTTTACCTCCAGGAGCCAAATTATATTTTCTGTTTCAGGTTTTGTGCAATATGGCAAAATGCATATGACCTTCTATTTGATGTTAGTGGAAAGTTAGTCTTCTTGTTCATTTAGTGTTCATATTCTCAAAACAGTTGAAAAAGCAGTGTGCATTTTTGTTTTTACTATGCAGGTTGCTTGGTCATTAATAAGAAGACATATAGTCAGTATCAATTCAAGAATATTGATAATGTATTAAGTTTTTATTTGCTCCATCCATGTTATTAATTCATATTTCAATATGAGAGTGTTGAAGGCATTATGCCATTCAATATTTTATCTTGAAAACTTTTCCCTACAGGCATTGACATTCTTCGAAAACAATTATCATAAAATGTATGACATTATTTGTTTTTGCATAGTGCCTAATAATTGTAGGAAATTATGGAATAAATAGATATAATAAAACTGAAAGTAATTTACATTTTAATTTATTGTGCCCTTATAATTTTAATGAAATATTGAAAATGTAAGAGTGGGTTTTAAAGTTACTTCTCAAAATTGTGCATCTTCAATATTTTATGCCAAAACAAGAATTTTTTGCTGTACGTATTGTCATTGTCTTTAGTAGTTTTACTATCTATTCTAAAGCATATTTTCTAGAAAAATTGAATACTTTTTAGGGTTTCCATTTTTCTTGGTTCTTTATGTTATGATACAGATTATTTTACTCTAACTTTACGAAATTGTAATCTGTAGAGCATCATCCTCATTAAATCGGGTATGTTTAGTTAAGAAAACAAATAGTAAAACTCATATAGAATCAGCCTTATCATGCACATTGCCAACCTCGGTTTTGATTTGAGTATATTAACTTAACCTAGTAAATACATCTATCATGCAGTGACTTGTGCTATGAAAAACAAGGATGACTTAGCAGTAAATTATAGTTACCACTGTCAAAATACCAGAAGATGGAAAGATATACTTGTGAAATCATGAAAACTGTCTATGGTAGATTAAGGACCTACATGTATGTACATAAAATTGTTTAACAATCTGCCTAACCATTTAAAAAATGAGACAAGTATTTCACCATTCAAGGAGTCTATTTACATATCTGGTTGATCAGTGTTATGATATTGTGAATGAATATCTATGTAAAACCAAGTGTACTATACAGCTGCGATGTACTCTCAGTAGTGTACACTTTCTCTGGACAAATAAACATTATTATTATACCGTATCATTGAAAAATGTTAAAAAATCATCCAATTCAGTTTTTCTCTAAAAGCAATAATATTATAAAAACCCTATCATTTAAGTTCCCTGGGCATCTAAACTTCTTATTAAATGGTTGAAATTCGTTAATTGTAACAATATAATTTATATAATTCCATACACTGTAAACACATTTTTCTGCATTTTTTATAAGGGTGTGAGGATTGTGAACACAGTAATGCTGGAGAATGTAACCAACATGGACCATTGCTGGTTGTGCAGGACAATGTGGTGCAGAGCAGAGCTCGCCAATCACTCCCCCACATGCTTTGTATTGGTCCACCCACTAGTGAAAGTGGAGCAGACAACCAACCCATAAGAGATTCAGGTATTTTATTCAATTTAAGAATTTTTATTATTATAATAAATGGTAGCTTACCAGTGAAGTTAGGTTCTTGATGGTGGCAGAAGGGCTAAATGTCTAAGCTTTGTTTAAACAATTTCCATCTATTTTGCTTGCCCATTATTCTCACCTCGATGGCAATCTGTGGAATTCCATTGCCACTCAATACCTTACATCAATTGTCTTACCTTTTTCGTATTTCTTCCAAACACACTCCTGCACCAGCTTTTCATTTGTTTTTCTCTCTCTATATTATTGTTTCCATTCTCGCTTTCACTTATTCAAAGATTTCAATCTATTTTTGTCTCTAGTCTTAATGACAGAGTTTTTGGAGTCATACATAACTGTGCTTTATATTAAAAACGTGTTGCCCATTCTTGCACAGCTTTACTAATGGTTCCTGTAATCCTCTCCTCTTTGCAGAAACCTTTTTAACTAACAAATGCAATCCTTTTAATATACTTATTACTTTTCCCTTATTCATCAAAAGTGCCTACTAAATGGTGATCTACTTCACTTGTTTTGATTTATGCCTCCAACTTTGTGTACCTTAGCCTTCTTATTTTTTTGAATTTCATTGCCTTGATTTTCTTATCATTTGGTGTTATACCAATGTGCAATGCATGGGATGTGCGTGCAATCCATGGAATGACTTTCTTGCTAATGTTTGATCATCCAAAATCTACCTGGTTTTGTGATTTCCTACTTGTCATTTGCACCATTAGGGATGGATGGGAAAGGAAGGGTGGACAAAAACCTGGCTTTGGCAATAGTCTACTCTTGTCAAAAGACAGGGAGGAGTCTGCAATTTAACGTCCCATGTGATGGACGTCGTACTCACTCAAAGTGCTCTCCACAAAGCACCTGAAGTAGGGATCAAGATACCACAGAAAAATATTTGTTGTCTCCGGAATTCAAACCTGGGCCCTCTGGAAGGAAGCCTGTACGTTAACCACTGCACCTTCTGGATCCCTTCATGTCTCTTGGGCTGTCTTCTTCGTATAAGTTGAAAGGGATGGGTTTATGATTCACAGGCCTGGCTTACTCCCAGCTTTCTGCTGGGAATCCTGATTCACCAACCGCTACCTCAGTTTTACAATCTGAAGTGTGTACAGATAGGGTAAATCACCAATCCCTGTGTTCTGTCAATCATCTTCATGAAATCTATGAAGGAAAAAGTATACCCTGATTCTACACTATATACTTATCAGAGCTCTCATTACTGCCATGGCATTACACACTCCCCTACATTTCATAAGTCCAAATAGATCTTCATGTTGAATTCATTTGCCCTCTTTTCCATCTATTTATTGATGCTCAGGAGTATTACTTTTGCCGGAGGTGAAATAAATTTTATGCTCCTATGGTGCTCTATGACTGAGGCTTTTTATTTATTTGGAATCAGTGAGAACTAATTCTGATCGGTCTTTTCGCCATTTTCCTCCCACATTAATACTGAATTTCATTTCCTACAATGCTTTCTTTGTCCTGAAGTAAAGTATTCTGAGATCTCAAGTGTCTGCTGAAAAATAATGTTCCCTATGTCTTAACTTAACTCACCTGATATCTTTACCAACGCATTCTGAAAGATAATGGCCATGAAGAAATCAGTGAGGGTGTTAGGATTGTCTAGAGGAGAGTGGGAAAGTTGCGGTCCACTTAGCTTTTCCCAGAAAATATAGCTTGACTCTACTATTCTCTGTTTGGGGTGGGAATTAATCTTCATAATGAACGTATCCCTCCAGGAACTGTCATCCTCACTATGTTTGATATGTATAATTTATAGTATGCTTTCCTGCTGTGTGTATATAGTATCTTGATCACCATTTTAAATATATTTATACATATATATTTAAATATATACATACTATAGATATTGTTAGGAATGAGCTCTTCCAGCAAGTAGTATTGAAAAAATGAAAAACTAATAGCTGTAAACAGTTAACCTTTCTAAACAAAGTACAAATAAGATTAGTTGGCTAATGCCGCAAGTCAAGGATGGGGTAAAAGGTAAAAAAGAAAGGGATAAGGAAGGTGAATATGAATACATGCATTTCGGCCACAAAGTAGCCCTCTTCAGCATACTGAAGGTTAATCGTCACGACAACACAAGCCGCAGTGAGAAAGGGTAAGGGCAATCCAACCTGCAAAAATTTAGCTTTGTTCTATTTCTATCTTAATTTATAATGTATACATGGTACATGATTCATTGATTTAATTTCTTTTTGCATCAGTCCCAGAAATGTTTTGTCTAGAGAAAATATTGCATATAAAATAGGTGTTCTCAATCTTTGAAGGCTTGTCATTTCTCTCTGGTAGCCTAGCATAGCAGTATTTAAATTTATATAATTTTTACTCAGGATCATCATGGAGAGGAAGGCAAACGATTACTTAGGGGATGATCAATTTTGTTTCTGTAAGGGGAAAGGCACGTGTAAAGCCATAGCAGCAATGAGGTCACTAGTTGAGGGTAACATTAAATATATTTAGGATTATTCGCTTGTTTTGCCAATATAAGGCATAATTAAAGAGTAAATTGGGTACAATAAATGAAAGTATTGCAGAAGGTGCAGATTAAAGAGATAGGCAACTCATACACAACCACTACAAGTCCCAGACTGTTCAGGCATGAATAGTGGATGGAGAGTTGGGATGGGCAGTTTTAGGATTAGGGGAAGACAGGGTTGTTCATTATCACCTGTGCTGTTCAACACATATGTTCAAAGGGGTAAAAGAGGTATGGAAAGAACTTAAGAATGAAATTCAGGGAGGAATTCAGAAAATCAGGTTTGCAGACTTTCAGGCTTTAGTTAACCAGTCAGCCAAGGGATTACAATGATTGTTTAGCACATATTAAGTGTGTGTGATCTATATGGGATGAGAATCAATGGAAATAAAACAATGGCTATGTGGTATTCCAAAAATGGGAATGCTAAGTGAAAAAGTTAAACACAAGTTCTGAAACTAGAGCATTTGGAGAAGTTTACCTATCTTTGAAGTGTTCTGGACCAAAATGGTTGAAGTTTTGGGAAATAAGAGGAAGAATAGCTTTGGGCAAAGAACCTTTCATGCGGAGGGGATGAATGACAAGATGTTAAGACAAAGCCTTATTTAAACTTTGATATGGAGCATAGTTTTCTGCAGTGCAGAAACAAGGTCACTGAAGCAAGACTGTGGGAATAGATTGGAGACTTGAAATGTGGTGCTGGAGGTGGATATAAAAGGTAAAAGGGAAAGAAACAAGGAAGTACTTGGTATGGTGGGAGAGGAAAGGGGACTGTTTGGGAAAAAAGCAAAACACACCGGGAAGATGGGTGCAGAGCATTTTGATTGGCAATTGATTGTTGAAGACTGATAAAGGGGAGAATGTTAGGCAATTTAGGTATGGGTAGGAATAGGATAGGCATGTTGGATGGAATTAAGGGAGGCAGTAAGTATATGAAAATGGAGAGGGACTTTGTTTTGGAGTAGGATATTGGGTTGTATTTTGTGAGTAGACAAAAGATGTATCAATGTACCATTGTATAAGCTGTGTCCATCAAAAACTATCCTAATTGGTAGAATGCCATAAATATAATCTGTAAAATGTATAGGATGCTCTACTGGCTACCTTTTCACTTAATAGTATTTCCCACTTTGAAGGAATGTATGTCCCAATTCTTCACTTCCCCTCAAAACACACTGTGCTCGGGTCATTGCCATTTTCCGTTTCCTGCTGCCGCTCTCACAGGCATGAAAAGGGGACAAGATAGTAATGCAGAAATGGATCATACTCGTAAAATTAGGTGCATGAAAAAGTAGCTTTGTGTCGAAATTCACTTCTCCCGCGATCCAAAAGAAGCAATTTAGGGCATTCCTTCTGTGGTATGAACAGTTGTGAATATTTTATGAATTTTAGAAGTTATCAGAATGATAGGTTGCAATTCACTTAAAGCAAGATGGTGTGGTGCCTACCATGTACTCACTCATAGTAATCAAGAGAATTGAACAAAAATTTTTATCAAAATCAGTATTATTTAATAAAATGTTTTGTGTTTTTTAATCAGTTTTTCTTTGCAATTCCTAGTTTATTTTTTCCTTTAATTTTATGCTTGATATCCTATCTCCTACAGATGGACCCTCTGTATTTTCTCGTGAGCTTGTGAGGAGGAGGACACGTTTTGGACCTCTTCAAGCCAAGGAGTTGGGCTCCAATCCCTCACAAACTACAACCATTGGCAGTCTTGAGTTTGGTCTTTTCTTGGAGGGCCGAGAACCTGTATTTTTAGGCCGAGGGGAAAACTGGGAAGAGTATTGTAATTGGATGGCCATGGTTCGTCCTGCAAGAAATGCTGAGGAGCAAAACCTGGTGGCTTTTCAATATCATGCTGGAATTTATTTTGTCACCACAAGAGTAAGTAAACATTAGGATATGGCAAAGGGGTGCCTGGAACTTATCATTGTTCTTAAGAAGTGAAATTATTCCTTGTGATTTTGTTTCATATTATCTTATCGTGATATCATTTCTTCATCAGAAGCATTTAGCACAGCCTAAGAAGACATTGCCTCTACCCTGAGTGTGCATCAGTTAGTGTTAGTGTGTGAAATATTTTTACTTGAGCACATAGGGATACAAATAGTGGGAAAACTGGAAATGTATGGGGTTCCCTATACATTGGAAAAATAGGAAATTAAATGGTAAATGATAAATGTGTTAATTGCAGGGAAACAAATCTCTCTCAATACAAACAAACAAATCTCAATGCCAATACAGGGTTTATCTATGTATTAATTAATGTAAATAAGTTCCTATAGTAAATAAGTTCCAATAAAACAGGACTAAAATATCTCTAAATATTGAATCATAAATAACTTAAAGGTATATTGTACTAGTACATGGATAGCATAACTTGGCATATCTTCTTCTGTTAAGGATCTTTTTCTCATCTCTTTTTATTGTATTAATATTGGAAAAACTTGAAAATACACAGCAAAGAGATATGAGGTTCAATTTTTTGAAGAATTGAAAAGGGTATAAATTTTGAAAGATAACTGAATGGGAAAAGAAGATGTGTTTATGAATAAGTCAAAAAGAAGAGTTCGTAGTAAAAAAATCACAATTTGTTTTCAATTATGCTGTGCTTAATAATACTTTTTTATGTATAAGTCAATGTCCTCATTTTCATCTTCCTCTTTGTAAATCCTTATTTACCAAGTGCAATGATTTTCCAAATGTGCTCACTAAAGGTGTTTCATCATTCACAATTTGAAAAAGGTGTTGACTTCATACAAATTAAATAATTTATCATAATAATGAAGCAGTTAGTGGTGGATATGAATGCAAACTTCTACCTTTGTTTTTTCTCTATACTTGTTTCATTTTTATCATATTTAGTTTCACATCAAATAACAGCGGTAAAATTGAATTTTTGTTATTAAGGAGACTGTGAAGTGTAGCCTATCTCTGGATCTGCCAAAATATGTATCTGAAAAGACAAAATTTGTTCATATTGTTGGAATTATGTGATTTTTATTATCTATTGTTTGATGAACTCCTTGATAAACCTTAAGTTCACATGCTTAGTCTTGAGAAAGCTATGAAAAAATGGAAATGAACTCGAAATTGTGAAACAGTCTACCTATGCTTAAATGATATACAGTGGAACCTCATAATACGAGTATGATCTGTTCGGCGATCTTTCTTGTAAGACAAAACAATCATTTAGTGAAACAGCTATTTGCATGTAAATAAATGTAAATCGAGCCATATTGTGTTATACTAACCACATTGTGGAATAGAGTACTTGTGGTCCACTCATATATGTGTAAAGGTCAAATAAAATGTTCATGTTCAATCAACAAAGTGATGCTAGCGTTAGAAGTACAAACCCTGATGGGTATTGCCGTGATATGGAGGAACAAAAGATTACTGACGACACTGTTGATGAACATTTGTTCGAAACAGTAGAACAAACCAAAAAGAAAAGACGAAGGGAAGAAAACCCCAAACAAGGGTCTTTTAATATAGGGACTAGAAACAAATACGCGCCATTGATAAATCTAGCAGAGGAGGAAAAAGCGGAGAAAAGTAAATTTAATACTAATGAAAACCAGACAAATCCAAGAAGTAAATGGCCACCTGCGATCATTGTGTACAAAATCCTAAACATAACAGAATTTATCAAAAAGCTTAGAGAACTGGCAAAGGACAAAACCTTCATAATCAAAAAGACAATTGACGGAAATAGAATACAGCTTAAAACCAAGGATGACTACGAAAAAGTTATAAACTTTCTCGAAACAAAGCGAGCACAATTCACGACATGGGCCGCAAAAGGGGAAGGCGTCGTAAGATACGTAATTCATGGCCTTGACCGCGGTATAGATGTCGAGTAAATAAAAGAAGAATTGAATGGGGCGAAAATCATGTGCCTGAGCGTAAAGCCGATTAGCGAGAGAAACGCAGACACCTACGTAGCGACTGTAAATAGAGGAGATAACTTTGACATTAAAAAACTCGAAGAAATAAAATATCTGTGCGCACACTCAGTGACCATATCAGCATTTAAATATAGCAAGCCCCAGAGATGCTACAAATGTAATTGCTACGGACACGGCTCAAGGTACTGTCAGGCCACCCCTCGGTACTATATATGCGCTGGAGATCATGGGGGCATGAATTGCCCCCAATCAAGTCCTGTGTCGTGCTGCAACTGTGGCGGAGACCATGAAGCTTACACCCGGACATGCCCTGACTACATTAGAGCGGCAAAAAAGTACAAACAAAAGAAAACGCCCACAGAGACGGAGAAAAGGGGAGCAAATAGAACCTTCAAACCTGCACCGGCCATCAACCCATGGCAAAAAAAGGCACAAGAACGAGGAAAATCTACGGAAGATGGAAAGGATTTGACAGGTACTATTAGGACCGAGAGCCAGGAAACCGAAAAAATCTACGGACATATCCCCGAAATATCCGACCTTATAAAAACCATGTCCGAGTTCGGGAAAATGATGCAACTACAAATGCAAATGTTACAGGAAATGATGACCAAAATAAGCGGCATAATACTTACAAGCGCCAACTATCATGGAAAATAGACATAAAGATAAACAAAAATTGGTCATTTGTCTGTGGAATGATAACGGAGGGCTAAAGCATAAAACGCCCGAGCTTCTTCATTTCCTCAGAAGGAATAAGGTGCACATATGTCTTCTATCAGAGACGCATCTAAAAACTGACGTTAGCTGGGAACTCCCCGGTTATAAAATAAGACGGAATGACCGAGCTCTTACACAGAGACAAAAAGCTGCAGGAGGCATAGCAATCACAGTACGAGAAGAGCTGACTACCACAGAATTGCCGATTTTAACCTCTAACAATTTAGAAAGCATAGGGCTGGAAATTTTAATGGACAAAGGGAAGATAAAAATATACTCCTGCTACCTCCCACCAAGAAAAAGTATGGTAAAACCAGAATTTGACGCCCTCTTAGACTCTGACGAACCCACAATTATTGGTGGCGATTTTAATGCTAAACATTATGACTGGGACTGCCCGTCAAAGAACGAAAACGGGAAACTTATCAGAAAATGGACAAATGATCTCAAAGCAAAAATAATAGCCCCAAACGAACCGACGAGGGTACATGGCCAAAATGTCATCGATTTCGCAATACTAAAAAATATAAGGAGCCCAGCGAAAGCCATTACCTATAAAAACCTAACAAGCGACCACTACCCGGTATTGTTAAGCATTGGGACTAAACCGATAATAAACCTGGAAAGGACTAAACGACCCTCTTTCGGGTTAGCAAACTGGCCACTCTTCAGGGAATCTATCGTAGACTGCCTAGAAAAGAGCCGCAGCCCAGACACGACTGAGACGATAGACGAGATGGTAGCAGAAATAACAAATGTCATTTTGGAAGGCATGAAAAAAGGAATACCGATGGCGAAGAAACGGCCGTATGATTACCTCAAGCTAAGCGACGAGGTAAAAACCCTCATTAAAGAAAGAAATGCCCTTAGAAGATCATACTATCGCCTAGGCACCCGAGAACTTAAAAATAGGGTTAAAGATCTTAACAAAAAAATAAGGACTTCAATTGAGGAATCTAGGACTGCTAAATTCAATCAGCAACTAGCAGAACTAAATAAAAACAATCACTCCGTATGGAAGTTAGCAAAGAAACTACGGAAATCCCCTACCAGTGACCCAAGTATAAAAACAAAAACAGAGACCCTGACGACATCCCTAGAAAAGGCCAAACATATGGCAAAATTTTATGAAAACATTTTTACGACCAACGACCCGGGGGCCGAAAAAGCCGAAATTAAACCACTGAACAAAAACGACACCGGGTCACCGGAGGGGCAACTAATTATCACACTGGATGATGTTGTTGAAGAAATAGCCAAGCTCCCAAACGGGAAATCCCCTGGAGAGGACAACATCTCTAACGAAATAATAAAAAGACTTCCGGAAGTGGCCGGCCAGTATCTGGTTAGGATCTTTAACGCGTCAATCGCACTCAGATATTACCCGAAAGATTGGAAGGAGGCCTTGATCAAATGTATCCCTAAAAAGGGGGGGAAAACGCTAAAAGAGGAAAACTTGAGACCAATATCCCTCCTCTCAAGCCTGGGTAAGCTCTTTGAAAGGGTTGTAGCACCGCACATCAAGAGATACGCGGAGCTAAAGGAAGTCATACCACAAGAACAGTTCGGATTCCGCCAGGGATATTCAACCGAACCACAGAGTCACAGACTTCATAAGTGACGCTTACAACAAAAAAGAAAAAACCATCGGTATTTTCCTTGACCTATCTAAGGCCTTCGACAAGGTCTGGCATGGGGGCCTAATTCAAAAGATGGAGTTATGGAAATTCCCCAAATGGATGATAAATTGGACAAAGTCTTACCTAGACGGAAGAACTTTTAAAGTCAAATGGGGCGAAGAAAAAAGCGACAATAAAACTGCCAAAGCTGGTGTCCCACAAGGGTCCATACTAGGCCCTCTGCTATTCAACATTTATACAGCCGACTTTCCAAAGCACAGAAATGACTGGCGAAGTATAACTGCCCTCTACGCTGACGATGCCGCAATCCTGGTAAAAGGGAAAAACATGACCTCAGTAAAAGAAAGAGCACAAGATGCATTGGACGAGATAATATCGTGGTATAAAAAATGGAAATTGCAGATAAATACCCAAAAAACCAAAGCAATACTTTTCGTCCACCCAGGATCACGTAAAGCATCTTGTGAATGTATCAGGATTGGACAACAACCGATTGAATGGAGTCAAAGCATCAAATATTTAGGAGTGGACTTAGATGACAGACTGACCTTTAAAATACATATCAAACAGATACGAGATAAAGCGGCCGCAATAAGGTCGCAATTGGCACCGATTATCCGACAAAACGCCACCCCTAAGGAAATAAAAATTCTAATATGCTCGGCAATAATAAGACCAACATTGACCTACGCAGCCCCTGCGTGGATGGGACTACTCAGTAGATCCCTAATGGACAAATTAAATAGCACAGAAAGGAAGACCCTGAGGCTGGCTTTTGGGCTCCCCCCCTGGGAAGAAAATGAGAATGTATACCAAAAAACAGGCATAGAAAAACTCTCAGATCTCCTACTAACAAGGTGTAAAACATACTATGATAAGTTAAAAGAAAACCCAAATGGGGCTATGACATACACAAAAATAAATAAAATAGGCCCCTATGATAAATATAAGAGACCTAATAATGTCACACTCCAATAATAATACGGAAAATAATTAAATAAATATAAAAAGGGCAAAACAACGATGCTGGTGGTGCTCCAGAAAGAAAAAGGAATTATATACTGAGACACAGAGCATAAGCCCAACTAGGCGACCTCTGATAAACAAAGCCGCCTAAAAACGGCAAGGCAAGTCGTCGTCGTCGAAAATGTTCATCGGCTTCCTCTATGACAGTTGTTTTGTTTTGAGTACTATCATGATGTTTGTTATTGCATACTCCTAACTCTCCTTCTTGCTCTTATAATTTTGAATCTTTCTGGAAAATTATTATGCTAAAATCCATTTTGTAACATCTATTTTAGGACATTGAGCCAAATACAGAACTACGAGTGTGGTATGCAAGAGAGTATGCATATTGCATGGGCACTAAACCACTCAAAAGTATTGGTAAGTCATGGCATTTCAATTCGTTTGACTGTAGAAGTATTGCAATGAGTTTTGATAAATCTCATTTTTAAAGTTTTTGTCAATGATTGTTGGAATGTATTATAGGCATTGTTTAGTTTTTTTATTGAGTTTATTAATTTATTTTTTATTGAGACATTTTGCGCTTAGTTTCCTTTGCTGTGTTCTAGTACCCCATTGAAATTTCTTCTTTATGGAAAATTGCAACATAACAGGTTCTGTTCTAATTCTATTTCAGACTGTATAGAAGCAGAAAAAGAAAGAAAGGACAATGGTAGAAAAAGAGATTCACAACTGGGTAAGCTGAGAGAAATGCCAACTTCTCAAGCTGTATGCAGTAGCCGGTCACAGTCTGGAGATTCGAGCAAAGGTAATTCACCAACTAAAAATTATGGCTATCGTGGGCGATCCCTTCGCTCCGAAGGGAGACTGCAGAGGCTAGGTGAAGCTATGCGAGAATGGAGGGAGTCCACGACTCCTCGATCAAGGAAGGGAACTTCGGGGCGCAGTGAAGCTCCAGCATTGAGGGAGTCACCGAGGAGGACAGCTGAAACTCCATCTGGGAAAAGCAAGAAAGTGGTTAAAAATGAGGAGAACAAGAGTACGAAGGAGATGGCAGGGGATTGGAGTCTATGTGGCCGACTACGTTCTGAAGCCAGAGATGCTGGTCAAGGATTGGAGTCAAAGGGATCATCAGATAATGCCCCGCAGATGGTGGAGAGCAAGTGGAGACAGTCCACTGATGCAGAAACAGCTGGTGAAAGTGGAAGGGAGACAGAGCTCCCTCCAAACCCCATTCCTTCTACCTCTGAAACAACACCCAAGAGACACAGATGTGCTATCTGTGGGAAGACTTTTGGCAGTCCAGGCAAGTTGGCTCAGCACTCATACTCACACACAGGAGAGCGGCCATTTGGCTGCTCTGACTGTCCCAAAGCTTTTTCCTCCAAGTTCAAGTTGGAAAGGCACAAACTGATACACACGGGTGAAAGAAGGCACCAATGTGCGACTTGCTGCCGGAGTTTCCGTCGGCGAGATCATCTTCGAAATCACGAGCGAGTGCACCGTACTGCTCTCGGTGAGAGTGTTACCCCCGATGTGAGTGCACCCCCTGTGAGTGTAGCCTCCCCTGTGCTCCGCTGTGATCGCCCCCAGTGCTCGCGGGAGTTCCGTTCAGCTGCCGCCCATGGCAGGCACTTGGCTGGCCATGCTGCCAGGGAAGGTGTCCTTCAGTGTGAAGTGTGTGGGGCCGGCGGCTTTGCTCGTGCCAGTGATGTCCTCCGTCACCTTCGTGAGGTTCATGTGCCACAAACACGGCCATCCACGAGTGTGGGAGACCCAGAAGAGCAACGTCGGTTTCCATGCAGTGATTGTGGTCGGACATTTTTCACTCGGAAAGATGTGAGGAGGCATCTAGTGGTTCACACAGGTCGTAGGGATTTTCTCTGCCAGTTCTGTCCACAACGTTTTGGGAGGAAGGATCACCTTATTCGGCACACAAAAAAGGGTCATGGAATGGATATTGAATCAGTGGGCACAAGTGGTGGTGGGGAGACATCTGGGGGTGCTGTGACTGGGATGAGTGATGCGACATTGAGTACCATCCCCATAATGGACTCAACATCCAGTCTCAAAGGCCAGCAATGTTCTTCCACTTCCCCTCTCCCCATGTCACCTGTCGAATTCAAGACATTTGCGAGTTCTTCAGACTTGCAACCTTTACGATTGGAGGCTATCAGTGAAGGAACTCGAATGTATGATGAAGAGAACAGAGTAGATATAGAGCATTTGCTGTCCCTCATTCCACCCCTACCCTCTTCTCCATCTGGCTCGGAGCCAGCTGCTCTTTCACAAGGTCATTCCCCTTTCTCTCTTCGTCCTCCTGATCGTGAGTCTCCCATGTTGGCCACCCATTCATTATCACTTCTTTCTGAAAATGTTTCTGGAGTCGCTGAGCAAGTTATCCCTCAGCCGGAGTCAACACCTTTGCCGCGCTTTGATCAGGTATTTCATCCACAGCAACCATGATTGATGTGGTTGTTAATTGGTATTTGCAACTCTCTTCTTATATTATCCAAAAGTCAATTTCATGTTTTTTTCTCGTTTGAAGGTTGTCGAATAATTTTGTCATGGAAACTTAAGCCATGATATTAATTTATTTTTGAAATGGGACCTCGATACTCTCAATACCTCGATACCCTTGATGCCTTGATGGTACTGAGGTAAACAATATGGTGCTTCAACTATGGTATTGTGCTCAATACCATAATTTTTTTTTCAAGTCACATTATGAAAGATTTATTTTAACAAAAGATTACTTTTTCGACATTCATATTTTAGATAATAGTTCATTAAATTATGTATTTTGGTTTAGTCATGTGTTATGCCCTGTTGACATTTATAGCTTCATAAGTTGTCACAAAATACTGACTAAGTTGGTAAAATTTACTCATTATTTATGGATTTTAGCATGACTGTTACTCTAATTGGAGAAGTGAGTTGATCTTGTTTAAAGATTTCAAACTTACCAAATATAGTCAGTATTATTTGGTATTAACTGAAAGTTAGTAAGTGTTCTCATGATACCATTATGCCAGCAGATAACATTGTTAGATTGAAATTTTTACATTCTACAGTCCTAATTTGAATTCATTTGGGGTGTTTGAAGCAGAATTATTTTTCCTGTAAAGCAAATATTCAGTGTTTCATTGTTAGTCAAAGAACTGTAGGAAATGTCACAACAGTTTCTTTAGCAGAGCTACCTCTGATTTGCACTATAAACAAGAATTTTGCAACAAAAAATTATTCACCACAGCAAGAGAGTACATATCGATATCTGAACTTACTAATTGGCCTAGTATTACTAGGTCCTGGTTCAAATTCCTAGGTATGCAAATGATTTTTTTTGCTGAATTTCAAGTCGCATTTTAATTTCCAAATAAATAATCACAATACATTTATTTTCATACAAGGCTCATTCTTACCTAAGGATTGACCAAGTGTGACACTGTAAGATTCAGGGAAAAGCTCTTTTAAGGATTGATGAAGTTACATGCTGGGGCTGTAATATGGTATATCGTGCAGTTGATTTATGTTTCATTCTACTTCCCTTGGCATTGAAATTCTAATTTGATGTTCAATCACCTATGAAGGAAGTTTTTCAATGATGAAAAATCATGACCATTGATCTATAAACTACAATAAACCTATAACATAAAAATAATGAGCTATCACATAAAATGTGAGAACTCAGTGATTTGCCCTTTCTTCTCTTAATTTGCTTTTATATAACATATAAATGCTTCCACTAATCTAATGTGCAGCAAGGCGTAACAGCTGCCAAAGCTAGACAGCAAATTGAAAATTTGCAAAAATTTCAAATATGATTCTTAATTACTCTTGAGTGATTGCTTGCCTGGCCAGCTACCAGACGACTTATTGTCCCTTCAATGTGTGGCAATATTTCTCAGAAAATCTTTTCAATCTCCTCGGTAACCTTTAAATTGAGGGTTTGCTAAGGATTGGCCATTTCTCTTCATGAAACTTAAAGTATGATTCCTGAAATCCAGATTTCCGGAAGATCCTACCTTAACCAACTCTGTAGCCAAGGAATCAAATGAACAAAAGGATTTTTCAAAGGACTTTTTCCATATCAATCACATAAAATTATTGTGTGTGATAGTGGAGTATTATCAGATGCAGTAAGGCTATGACTAATTGAGTGTTGGCTACTTTTTCAGTGTTTAAAAGTTCCATTTAATATAAAGGAACTTAAAAAAAGGGAAGAGGAGATTCCAAGAAGGAAAAATTCCATTTAATGAGAAGATTTTTAATGCATTTTCAATATCCATTCCATTATAAATGTAAACGTTTCGTTGACTTGTCAAAAAAATTAATTTTAAAATTTCTCGCTTCATGTAATCAAAAATACATCGTTCATTTTCCCTCAATAAGGCATAAGTCATATGACTGTATTGTCTGGTGAAAGAGGTCCTGACCATCTAATTGAAGAGGGATATTAATTATAAAGTTGATTTTCAGTTGTCTGTTCCTGTTACTTTGAGAACTCTTTTGAAGTATCCAACACTCTCTGCATATAGGGTATAGAATTAAGGTCATCTTTGTATTTCTCTCAGAAGAAAGATCGGTAATTGAAGATTCCTGCGTTCTCTCTTTTTTAAATCATTTAAAAATCTCTCTGCCATTTCTTTTTAGTTCACTTCGGCACATACACTGCATGATTCAGAAATCAAATTAGAAATGAATATATTAGTTTAATCTGTTGCAATGCGATAATACTACAATTTTACATTATTTTTGAAAGTTTTTTCTTGATTTTTTCCACTGAAATTTTTTGCACATTTATGAACCTTTTGGTTTACCAATGGTGGGTATCACTCAATTTTTTAGCAGCAAATGGCAAGCAGTTTTCAGATTTAAGCAAAAAGCAATCATTAATATTAATTCTTTAAAATTCTCATCGGTTTTTAGTGTGACCTCTGTGGTAATAATTATTCTCTGCAAATGTCAGGGCATCCATAAGTTCTATTACACTTAATTTATAATCATGTAATAGACTAGCTTTTAGTAACATGCCTGAAAATAGTACAATGAATATTAATCCTCGAATATTGTCAGTAAAAAAAGGGGGAAAATTATAAAATTGATTGACATCAAATTACTCAATATTTTTATTCTTTTTTGATTGCTGAAATTTAAAAATTATATCCCTTGTGAAATAGAAACCCAAAATCAGTGCCTTGAAGCCAAAATATTAAAATTAAAAATTGTGAAATTTCATATGTGCAAGTGTGTACAACTACTTACAATATTGAGAGAGAAACAAAAGAATAAATATCATATCATAAATACCTCAATGAACCAGTAAAGTGGAAAAAGAAAGAGCTTAATATTTTCGTGTATCTTATTTTGTACTATTGAGATCATTATTGGGAAATTAAGTGGGGAAATCACATCATTTATTGATATTGTGGAGTGAAGGTGAATATTGGCTTCCTTGGAATAGACATGAAACAAAACGTTTTTCAATTCATGTTAGTCAAAGTTTGTCCAAAGACTATTGTAAAAATGTCCTTGTGTAATCAATGTATCCTCTCCATTGCTAACGAAGTTCTCAGGATATTGAGATACACACTATTTTAAAGATGTTTTAGGTACCTGTCATCACAAATCCCATGTTAACATTGTTTGTACAGAGTATCATGTACCTCTGTGCCTACACGCATTAATTCAAGTTTATGGTCTATAAGTTTGTCATGCCAGCAAGTTTCTCTGTATGTCAACTGGAAGTCTATTATGGACTTTCATTCATTCACATTTTGACTGATTTTATTTGTAATTGGTATTAATGATGCTTAGCACACCCCTAATGATCATATTGCATACCAAAAAATTATTCAGGAGCTTTGAATGCCAAGGAACCAAGTGGAATCAAGGTGTTTAGGTTCTTTATTAATTGATCAGCTTTGTTTGTTTCACTAGATAACCGTTCATGTAATATGGGAGTCTTATATAATTTGGCGTCTTCATGTCATTCGATTTATAATTTATCTGTATTTGAAGGTATTCATTAACTTTTTTGGGTTTTGCAGATGTTATATTAGTAATTATTCTTTATTAAGGATGAAAGGTAAAAATACCCTGGATAACCTCAGCAAATCTCCTTCCTAGATGCAATGTAGGCATTGTGGTTTTATTTTGATGTATTCCCTTTGTCCCATAGTGTGAATCTTTTGTAATAATTTAAGGCATAACATTATCTGCTGGCATAACACAGGGTGGTACTGTATTTGTGAACTTTCAGAGATTATTTTTTCAGAGAGCATGCTTGTATCAATTAACAACAATCCATGACCATGAGTTATTTATAATGTGGTAAACTACCCTGATTTTTGTAGACTAAATCTAAATATGTATGAATGGCATATAATTTTTAGTGATTGCTTTCCCCTATTTCCTTTTATGCACCCTCCATTTATGTGATGCTCTTCAATGTGGGACATATTCAGTGTGATACTTGGAATCAAGTAGAAGACTGTATGATTTTCATAGCTTAACATAATGTAAGAGGGCAGCATGGTAGCCAAGTAGGTGAGGGTATTTAGCTATTGATCATAGGGTTCAAAGTTCAAACTTGGGTGATGCCTGTGAAAATTTTTGACCTATTAAACTAATACTTTCGGTACCAGCTCATCCTGGAAATCCTGGAGCAGCATGGTAAAAGGAACAGGATTAGGGAAATTCACCCCTTTATAAGGGAAGCTCTCGTACATTTAATTTCAACAGCCTCATACTTAAATTCCAAAGAAAAAGTCATACTGCAGTGCAAGGCGTATTTTTTCGTGGACTATCCTGATAAATTTGCATCCCAGACAGTTATACCCGGTTAAATAGATGATCAACTGTACCAATACAAATTTTCTGTAAGTGAATTTAACTATGGTATTGAATAGTGTCCTATATTTTGATAAATGTTTCTGCTTAAGAAAAATGTGCCATATATCATAATCTTACCCGATACTTGATTATCTACAGCACATTCCAAAATTGATGCTGTACATAATGACATAGTAAGGCCGGCTTTTGATTTTCATTTCCGCCTGTGTAATAGGCTGCAACAAACAATTTCATCTCTCCCCTATTTTGTATTCAACTTTAATGTGAAATTTAAAGTCTGTGAACTGCACGCCTGATACCCTTGTGCACTACTGTATATGTGATAACGCAGCATAAGTTTGTGTCAGTGGCAAACTTAAACCATTTATTTGGAAAGTATAAAAGAAAATTGCTCCATAGCATTCCATAAGATGCCTATTCAATCTCAATTCAGTCAGTTATTGGTAGATGATCACAAACTCAATCCCAACTCAGTTTCACCTCATGCAGCTATAAAAATGCACCTATTCCCGTGGCAAAGCTAATATGCAAATCTTTTACTTCCTAAACCTAAACTTATGGATTTTCCTTGTAAATTTGTAGATTGGTGAAATAAGTCTAATGAATTGTATGGGAGGATAGGTGTATTTTGTGGAACAGGGAGGACTCTATTCCAAGTTACTCTCATGAAAAATTTGGGGAAGTCAGAGAAATTAAGTATTAGTCGAGAAAACCTGGAAATTCAAGATAGTTGATAAATCTGAATTCTGACTTATATAGATAAAATTATTTGAAAAATCTCTGTAATATTCTTGGCAATGTGGTAGGCTAATAGTTTGAACCTTTTGACCACTGTCTTCAGGACTTCGAATTAACGTACAGGTAAATTTTGGCACTCTCAACCTAACCCTGACTAATTTTTAGGTAACAAATTTCTTGGACTGAAGTTCGAAAGGAGTAGAGTACCTACCCTGATCTGGTAAATTTCACTTGCATTTGTGTGTATAATCAGGTAATTCATTTAACTAGCCAAACATGTATTAGTTTTCATATCGTTCTATTTGAAATATTTCAATTCTGGATTTTGAATGTGATATCTCACGTTAACTGACATTTTCATGAGTAAAAATTAGAATCAATGCAGGGAATCCATACATCTAAAACTCGGACCACCTTTTGACATGCCCCATTGCTTCTAGGACCCCATAGGATTTGGCAGCAATTTTCACAGCGGATACACATGGTTGAAGGTCACTATCTCTAGGATCACCTGAACTAGATCATTTAGACACTAATGTTCTTCTCCCCACTCATTCTTTCTGTGATGTCTCTTACTGAGTCACCTGGTGCCCCCTTGGCTCCCTGCCCATGCGTAGATGCAATGCCTATGACTAGAAGGTATTTGTGTAAGAAGTTAAGTCGGAGGAAAGTTGGAGATTAGGTGTCAGTGGCACCTTACATCTGCTCAGCTAAAGATGTGATAACTCAATCCAGTTGATAGGAAACAATTGGTAAGGAGGAACAAGAATGGCATTTGGGTTGAGTATTTGTGTACTTACATTAGGAATGAGGCAATAATGAAGAGAAGTTTTAATGCAACCGGTATTTGGCCACTAGCAGTCATTGGCTACTGGAGTTCAAACTACTTTTTGGTAGTTGTTTTGGATTAAGGGAACATGCTCAGGATGTGACTCCTCTTTCCATATCAGTAGCTATATTATGCAGGGTGGCAAATCAAAAAAGTTATATTACTCAATTTCTTTAAAAGATGAGAAAGAAGGGAGAAAAAGACCCATTTAAAAAAAAATGAGCTTTTGGTACGCAAATGGGGATTATGTAATAGGAATCAGGAATTCAGGTTAGAAATTATGTTTCTTTTAGTTGTGAGATCAATATGTATTTGCTGTTGACAATCATTCATGCAGGTCTTGAAAAGGAAATAAACTAGAGTAAGACGTACTTCAGTGACACCAGTGGCTTTTGAAAAGAAGAGAGATGATTAAAAAAATAACTATTCAGATTCCAGACATCTGAGAATAATTGGAAAAAAGAATGATACATTCATTGGGAAAAAATTGGGAATGGAAATCCATGAAATGAGTGGCCAACCTGTTATGACATCAAACTAAAACAGTCTCATGAAGCACAAGGTATTGAGCATCATCATTGATACAAGAGTATTATCATTGAGTATCAAGAAAAAAGATCAAATGTTATGTCCCATCACTTTATTTTGTCAGAAGAGATCTATGTATTCGTTGGTTATTGACCAAGGGTTAATTTTGTCAAATTTTTCTTGCTTAACACCTTGCCACAAAGGTGGTTATTTCTTTCTCATGACTATCCATCAACAATGGTGTTTGATGTCTACATTTTTGTACTTCATTTTTAGTGTTACATAATTTTGTCGTCTATATAGTTACATTTGATTAAATGGTTATCTCTTTTGTCTGTGAAAAAGCCATTTGCTCAAATACCCATCTCTTACTGTTAACCATCAAGGCTATTGTCAGAATGTGAACCTCTTTATGTTCATGCCAATAGGAAGGAAAAAACTGATTCTCTGAACTTCTATTAGTATAGGTAAAAAGAGTGCAGGAAGTAAAGGTAAACATGAAGCAAAATGATGCATGGTAATTGCAGTAGGTATAACAGGAATGATGGTGCTGAAAATAAACGTGATGCTGATATTCTGCTGTATTCATTGTGCCTGAAAAATTTACTGTCTTAGTGTTTTTGATGATAAAATAATTGGCTATTTCACTGCATTTTGGCAACGTAAATTAAAAATAACTCCCACATTTTTTTAAACCTCGATTTGTTTCTTGAGGTTTCATTCATTCCAGGTAATATTATATGTTAAATGGGGCAGCCAATTAAGACTTATCGTCTGCATATTCTGATAACTTAATCTTGCTAATCCTATATATTTTGCTTTCTCAGTTCTTTACAACTTCTGCATGCTTTAATGCTGTTTAAAAAAAATGCTATCTCTTCTTCTTTGCTGTTTACCGAACATCAATTATGAACTATCAAAGTGCTTAATTGCTAATTAAAAAGGCTTAATCCCTAACCTTGGCTTATTACAGCGTGAGATCTTTTTCATATCATCTTAATGCAATATTGATTTCTCTCATCCAGTCCTTGGCCCAAAGCTATATCAATCTCACCTTTGCCTCTAATTTGGTTCCAATTTTCTCCTTTTAGGTTTAATATTTTACAAAAAAATATTGAACAAAAACTCATTTTTTATACCTATTTCTTAAAAAGTTGATTTGAAAGTACAGTTGATGTTGCCAAGAGTGAGCAGCCCATTATTTAATGTCTTGTGAGTTGCATTAAGACAGTATATTATTTTAATGGTTTAGGTATTTAATACAGAGAGGTAGTGTGGCTATAAGTCCTTGCTCAAAGATGTTTCTAGAGATTTTATAACGTGCATAGCTGAATCTAATCATTCCTTAAATTCAAATGCATTGACTGCTGGCTCTTTATAGGCTTCAGTTACTGTAATTTCCACAATAATAAAATTGGAAATAATTTAATTATATCAATGAGCCAGGAAAACAGCTGGTTGTTAAGGAGTATGTGAAAGAAGTATTAAGGTGTTAAGAAGAAGGTTAGATCTTAAGGCTGATCTATTATTCTTACTGCTGAAAGGTGTTACCTGTTATGGATGCTTAAAGTAAGGCATCGTGATTAGAAATTATTTTCTTAAATAGGTTTTAATTATTGTGGAGGCCAACTTGAATCATTATGGAATTAACATGAAGTTATAAAATTTCTCAGTTCTTATCTTAAGGCACTTGAGAATGGGATTGACTAGTCTTTCGGAGCTTACATGATGTCGCTGTACCTGACAATTGTGGGAAAATTTTCATTGTTTATTTTAAACAATTGAAAACCTGGGACATAGTGGAATGTCAGAAACATGAATGTAGGCATTTCATAATTCTGTCTTTTCTGAATGCAGTATTTTGTAGAGAAGTTTATTAAAAAAATAAAATCCAAGTGTAGTTAATACCTATGTTAAAAAGTGACTTGTAAATACATTGGAGTGGCATTGTTTATAATTATTTTTGCATGCTACCAGTGTGCGGGTGCTAGGGTCACATTCACTTGCCCAGACACATTGAATTTTATCCTTATAGATTATAATCAGCATATTTATTTATCATTTATAAAATTTATAATCAAGGAATTTCACTTTTGTCTTTTATAATATACTTGTTCAAGGGCTTTACTCCGTTTTTAATGTGTTGTAAGTTTTCACAACAGCTACTCAAGATGTTATGCGTGGGAGTTTTCTACCAGGCTCTCATACTCTTGCACTTACCAGATTTGTTCTCTTTCACTTATGTCTGATTTAATTCATTCCGGGTATTTGTGAAGTTGCTGGATGCTGTGTCCATGTAATTATTTTTAGATTTTGTGGAAGACAAAAAATACCAAAGTTGAATTATTCAATGTCAATAGAGTATATATTTTATAGTTCTATGCATTTTACAGTACTTACTAGGCAAGTCCAATGTCCAGAAGCATTGGTGTGTCATGAGTTATTTTAAAATTGTATGATACCATTGGTGCTCATTAAGTCAATTATAACCAGTTTGTGGCTATGTGTACAGAAACCTTGTATTATTTTGTGCCTGGTGCACCAGAGACACTGTTAATTCTATGGAAAAATGTCAGCAAATGCTGTTATTGTTTTGAATTTTAATATCTAGGAATGTGTTTGTTGATGGATAGAGGAAAGAAGTTCCTTTTTTACTGTTGGGTGATTATTCAGCTGTGTGAATGTTTAGATTTTTGATGCCAATTGAGAGGGTTTTAAGCCCAGTTAATTATATTTTGCTTAACCATATTATGAATCTACCTCAAGAGCAGGAAATGCAGTAAGGCATTTTTTGTTTTACAGTCCTGCTGTTCAGTACAAATTTTGTCTCTTTTTAATGAAACAGAGCGGGCTCTGAGTGAATATATTTTTAATAGATGTCTATGTTTATGAAGTTTGGTTATATTCTATTTGTAGCACTTGATACTGGTTCAAGGTTTCCTTTTAATTGTAGATGTTATACTTGAGAGGCATGTAAATATATATATTATATATAGCCAAGAGCTTTATTCATTTATGTTAAATATTATTTGCCTGGAAAAGTTGTGATTTGGTGAGCTATGTTGTTGTGGTATTTTGTGCTACATGTAGTAAGGAACTGGTCTTAGGAAAATTTCGTGAAATTTGATGATATGAATCATCTATAAGGAACTCAAAGGTCTGTGATTTTTGTGCCTTGTTGGTTAATGTGTTGATGAACAGTAACTATTAAGGTGCTGTGCCTTTGAATATGTTGGATTATGCAGGAAAGTATATAGTTCATTCTGTAAAGGTAATATTTAATATTAATGTTTCCTTGTAGACTAAGTCAACCAAAATATGAAACCATTTCATTTGCCTCACCTAATAAAGATTACTTGTCATGGAGCATTTTGAATGCCATGCATTGACCAATGTGCTATTGCCTGTGGATGTATGTCTTGACATAAAGCCACTCTAACTGGTTTTTATACTCATTGTCATAAAATTGTAAGTGAAAATTACTTATAATTTTCTTGTAATGCACATATAATGCTTTTTGGATATTGGTAATTTCAAATTTAAAACTCAATATTTGAGTGTTTTTATTAGTTTCAATGTAGTTGCATGTCTATTGCTGCTTCACTATTAACCCATGGGTTTTGACTTGTATAGAATGAATTGATAGAATTCATCTTGAAGATTAAGCAATTATTTGAAGACTATAAGGAAATCAAGAAGGAAAATGCATTTTATTGCTTTGTCTTCAAAGAAAGGAAGACATCCTGTAAAAATATTTGGTAGAAAAAAAGTCATCGAAGGAGCCTTTGTATAAATCTTGATTGTATTCAAATTCAAATTTTTGAATAAATTTTGTAGTAAAATATTAGAAATTAATAAGGATTTATTTTTTGATCCTCGTTATCCATGCTCGAAGATGAACCCTTTTATTCTATAGCATCTCCAATTTTTGAGGTATGATGTTTTTTTGATTGATCCACTGATTTTGGATTAACTAATTCACATTTTTATTGTTAAATAGTTTTTTCAATAAATGTGGATTGCTTCTTCAATTTTTGTGGAAATGGGTGCAGGACTCCCTAACAATTATCATGCATGAGTAGATTATATATCTTTTACTGGGATACAACGTATTCCTTTCTTTTATTCAACGTATTCCTAATGACTGCATTAGAGTATGCGCTATCTCATCGTTTTGTGGGGTGTTGGTAGGAAAAGCTTGATAAGTTTCAATAATTTTTAATATAAAATTTTTTGTATGAATTATTATATATACTTTCTTGGGATAGAAATTTGAAGTATTAATTATTTTTATTATTGGTATTCTACCAGTTAGATAGATTTTGGATGGAAATGCCGATACCTTTGTACAAAGATTTATTTACCTGGCTCTCCCAGCAAAATATAACCTGATGTCAGTGCTACAAAAAACCCCTCTTCAATTCTACATACTTATTCCTCCATTTATTCTGCCCCACGCACGTATTCTATTTCTACCCCTTTTTTGCCTAACATTCTCACCACTCACATCCATATTTCCTACCTCTGGATTTCTCCTATTAACCTTCACTCTTCCCCATCATATCCAGCTCCCAATTGACTATTGAATGCCGTCTTTAAATCTGCAAAACAGACATATACATCATGATAGTATTGTATGTTCCTTTTCATTAGTGACCTCGTCACTGCAATGGTGTCACATTCACCTCTCCCCTTTCTTTTCCCAAACTGATTATACAATGAGCAACCATTTTCCCTGCTCTCCATCCTTTTACTGATGATCCTGAGAACCAATGAAGCTGTGGGTGAAATCAAAGTTAGTGTTCTGTAGTCCTCACATGTGGTTGCCTTTCAATTTTTTGGAATAGGAACTAAGACGTATTATGAAATCTTCTGGCCGAATTCAGTCCTCAAATGCTATAAATTAATCCATTTAAAACTTTTCCTCCCTGTGTTATCCGTACCTTTATTTAGCTGGGAATGTTGTCTACCTTCTACCACCATCATCAGTAATTCATGGTTTTCTTGCACTTTTACTATATTTTCATTTGTGGCCTTCCATATGCATTTTTTGATATTTTCCCATCTTATTTCTAGTACTATCCTCCTTATTCCTCATATATTCCCTCATAATTTTCTCTACAACCTGCTGATACTCCTCTATTCGTTCTGGTTAAAGCTTCCATTGTCTATTTCCTAAACCATAATTCCTGTTGCATTCTTTTGAATCTGGTGTCACACTTCATTATGACTAATTTATAATCTGCTTCCAGAAAAGTGTGAATTAATTATGCTGTTCTTAAATGTGTGCATAACCATGATATGGTGTGTTATCTTACAGAATCCCTGGAAATTTTCCATTTATGCATATGCCTGTTGTGTTTAGACCAAGTGTTCCTTTAGATTAAGTCCTGTTTTCTGCAGAACTCTATTATTTTCTCCCTGTAGCCATTCCTTGTTTGTAAACCATAGTCCCCTACCTAACTACCATCTATTCCTTCACCCACCAGTCTAGTTCCAATCCCCCACCATCAAATGTTTCCTTTCATGGAAACCTGTAATTATGTCCTCTTAACCAATCAACCGTCGACTTCTTCCACCCTGTGATTGCTTGGTGGCATGTACGAGGGTCATCCGGAAAGTAGTACCCGTTCGTGAAATAACGACACAAAAGTAAATATTAACAAACATAAAAAATTTTATTTGAAAGAGGATACTTTAAACTACTTCTCAACATAATCTCCAAGCAAATTAAGGCATTTGTCATAACGTGTGACAAGTTTCTGTATTCCTGCTGCATAGTCCTTCGCCGCCAGCTCATTGAGATACGCGAGGGACCCATCTTGCACAAATTTTTGCATAATGCAGATGGTGTTTAACAATTTCATGAACAATTGCTCGAGAAACATTGGGAAAATGCTCACAGATGTCATCAATTGTGACGCGCCGATCGTTCCTCACGAATTCGTCAACTGAGCTCACCAGTTGGTCTGTAATGAGAGACGGTCTCCCCGAACGCTCATCGTCGTGTGTGTTCCCCCTCCCCATGTTGAAGTTGCGACACCACCGCCGAACAGACGACTCGTCCATTACATTGTCTCCATACACCTCCTTTAATTGGCGATGAATATCACATGGGCGAACGTTTCTTGCATTGAGGAATTTAATCACTGCCCTCACTTCACAACTGGCGGCGTTCTCAATTTTTTTAAACATTGTAAACAATCACAGAAACAACACAGGCAATGCTAGCGTCACGCAACTTGGCTCAGAGAAGGCAGACAAGCCACTGAAGCTATCTGACCTCGTCCAGCGGCTACTCGCGTCGTCAGCACTTCATGCGGCACGAACGGGTACTACTTTCCGGATGACCCTCGTATGTGTTTGCATATGTGAACAAAGACCAAATTCATCTGTATAATGACCAATTGGTTCATCTTTTACTATACAAATAATATTTTATAAGTGGCTGGCCTTTTGTTAACTATGCTTCTTCTTACTGTGTTGTTAATATTATTGCCACCCCTAGCTGGGTCTCTTCTACTCTGCTATATTACTCTGTAATTATTGCTCTTGTAATCCTTTCTCTCTGTCCTTCCATCTCCCTTTACACAGACCTAAAATATCTATATTCCCCCTCTATACTTATAAGGACTAAGGCCTTATATTTTCTAATATTTCTGCCCTCAGCATCATCTTATCATTTGAAGTCCCCATGCAAAATAATTTGTTTGTATTTTGTGCTGCTACTGTCCAAGGTTTTCATGGGGTGATGACCTTGGAAGCATTGCATCCTGCTGCTGGGTACCACACAAGGTCAATTGGGCTGAGTCCTTCAGCTGGCAGGAACCATTGTCATCGTAATGTCTATCACAACAGTCTTGGGATAAGTAATTGAGATGGCTTTTCATTTCATTCCTCACTAGTGTTTTAATGTGACACCCCACTGGGGTAAAATGCCTTCATAGGTGTCTCAATGAGGAGCCGAACCAGCGCAGACTACCTTTTGTCTGGCTCTTACCCTTTAATCTATGGGTGACTTTACCAGG
This sequence comes from Hetaerina americana, assembly GCF_022747635.1. Lineage (NCBI taxonomy): Eukaryota > Metazoa > Arthropoda > Insecta > Odonata > Calopterygidae > Hetaerina > Hetaerina americana. The sequence continues at coordinate 46,519,143 of NW_027287095.1, forward strand.
AGCAATTATCATTGTTCCTGCCAGCACATCTATAAGGATCATCAGAATACAGATGCCCTCCCACCATGTCAAGATTTTAGTTTATGCAGAGGGGAGTTTTAATCATATTCATTTTTCATAAATATCTTCTGATTCTCCAATCAGACAAAACTCTAGGCATCAATTGGCACCCTTTTGGCATTCAATTGGGGAACAGGATACAATCATTCCACTTTGATAATGTATTTAATATCATAAATCTTAACAGGAAATTTGTACAATAGGATGAAACAACAGAGTATATATTCTTCGAAATTTCAATGTGTAGCTCATCAAGAATTGAAATTGACTTACCACTCCATGTATGCCTAGAATGGATTTCCCATGACTTAAGTCAGTGATCTCGAGTTGCTGATACCCTTGCTTAAAATTTAACCATGCAATACATGGAAATTTTTTGACAAAATCCAGATGAAAGAGGGTCGATGGTGATTTTCAAATGATGCTATAGTAATCCATTCTAGTCTTACCATCTGGGTTTGCTGTTGCAGACCACTGGGGGAGGTGTTTGTAGATGGTGGCAATGGTCCAAACAGTGTACAGGAGTGCCAACCCTTGATGGACATTGACAGCAATTTGGATAAGGGCGAAGCTCCCACTGGGCATCATACATGGTTTGAAAAATGTCAATGCCAAGACCTCATTTATTTTTCTACATAATTTCAGGGATCTAGTTCACCAAATATTGATGGAGTTGTCTCTTACAATCTGACAAGCCCTGGGATTCAAAACCATGTCTACTTCTAATACCCTATCTCATGCATCATTTTCAATATTCATTATACTTAACTGGACTAACAGTGGCCATCTTAAATCTCTGAGTCAAGGATGCAGAAAATAAACTATAAAAGTCGAACTCATTTCCTTTCTCATTGATCCTTACCTTCTGCCTTAGGAGGATATAATATTCTTATAGCTACCATTCCTGTTTTAAGTGGTTTGGTGGACAAAATAATGAGAGCACAGAAAATTTTGTAGAGGTCAGGTAGACTTAATTCTGTCGGGCACTATCCATATCATCATTGGAGGACCTCGAGGTTGTACATTAATAGTAATTTGACTATCAGTAAAATTCTTAGTTTTCTCATTATATACCTTCCAATAAATTATTATTTATTGTAAGTATTGATATGATTCATCTTATGCTTGGTACAAAGAGTTAACCTCTTGACAGCAGATATTACTCAAAAGAGACCTCTAGTTGGATATGATCAAAGAATTTTGGAATAAAACTCTTCACTAATGCAGATTTTTGAAGGATATCCATGAATCAAAATTATCTTAGAAATGCTATGGAGTCTCCATTTTACATGCACCCATCACATTTAATGAAATTGTCATAATTGAGCTGAATACACACCCTGATCTTACTTCAAACATGGAGGTGCAACTTGCACTTGGCCACCTGATCTAAGGAGAGAAGAGTAATCTAGGATAACTAAATACAACTAGGGTATAAAAATTATCTTGGATATTGTTTCTATAACTTAAATTTAGAATTGTTTTAGTCCACTTTGATAATAAACCTCTATATACCAATCCTGGATTATATCATTTTATGCCGACTAAATAAATTAACTTTATTATACCAATACTAACTACTTTTCGCTTATCATTTAAATCGTGAAGAGGTATTTTCACAGACCCTCTGCTACGAATTTGCACAGGTATTATTATGTTAATGGGAAATAAAAAATATATTGTTTTCCAGCTCTGAAGAGAAACTTTTCCTTAATCCACAGTAAAAACAATCACCTTCATCACACTATAAGAAAACAGGTCATTCATTTAAAGATGAGTTACTAACCTGCTGGAGGAGTAGATTGACAATTGGTAAGAGGAACATTTTATGAATTTACTTGTTCGAATTGATTAGCCTATAATGCATTACTCTCAAACCGACCTTGGGGATAAATACTGTGGTTTTGGTATATTGGTCGGAAATAAAAGTAAACTTGAAAGTATGGCGATAGCGAGTAGCACATAACTCTAGTAAGAGTGAGTGTTTATATTCACTTAGACAATTTCTGCACGGTAGAAAAGGTTTAAACATGAAAAGAAATGATATATTATTGTAAAATTATTTTATTAAACCTTCACATACTAATAATAAGTTAACAATTGTAAAATCCCTTCTTGAGGGAATCTCTCATGGAACAGACGTGTGTATCCTTAATCCATGCATATCCTTAATTTCATCCTTTAAGGCCTGGAAAATACAAACATTCATGAACTAAAGGCAACAACAAATATAACTTCTGCATATTGTTTTCCGTAAACGCGTGTGAAAATATACCCAGAATAAAGTTAAATTAACCAATCAATTAGTAGTAGTTATTACAGCCGAGGTCATTTGCAGCATTAGGGATTGACAGGAAAACCACTCAATTAAATATATAAATTGCATTAATATAAGATATAGATACCTCATTTACTAGCCTGTGCTGCTTGACAATGCTTAATCCTTTGAAATCCAACGAATCGACCGTAATTTCATACATCGCACCACATCCACCTGATTGAAAAGCAGTGATGAACACTGATCCAAAATTAGTAACCATTCAAATTATTTCCATCACTCAAGTTTCCTCACCAGAAATATCTACTATTTCAATGGCCTTAGCATTAGGAAAACAGGCCTTCAGTTTCATTTTCATGAGATTCTCCTTCTCGTTTCTAACATTTTCCCCCTGGTTTTGCGTTCCATACAGCAACCGCGACACCAACTGCGAAGAACTTAATGTTAACAAATACTCGTAAAATAATGATGAATTTCAATGGAATTCCTCTTGAAAATTCTTGCATACAGAAAAGGATTTCAGAGGTGTCACCGGAATCAAATGTAACCTAATCATGGTAAAGAATTTTCAAATTGTTTTCGTCAAGAATTTAACTGAACTTGAAAACTTTGCAGCAGATATGGCGAAACAATTGATACTATGCAAGCGTCTATGAGGAAGTAAGAGGGAGGGAAAAGTGAACCGGGAATTAGTGAAGTTTATGGAAAATTGTAACTACAAGAGATATTCAGTAATATTTTGCGCCTACAATTATGTACGCAAACACAGATATGAGTAGCTAATCATTATTGAAAAGAGAGGACAAAGGAAAAAAAGGTATGTTATACAGAATTATAAAGTGGCATATTAATAATTAAAGAGAAAACACTTGGATGAAGTATAATGAAAACCATAATCACTTATTAATACATTCAAGATGATATCAATTGAACATTACCAGTTCAGATTGGCAATGTAAATCAACCAGTTGACTAGATCTCGAAGATATGAATGAAAGCCATTACGAGCCAAAGGAGTAGAGTAATATGCTGCCAAGATGCTGCCTTGAAACTTAAACGGGATCAGTGATGACAAGGTATGATAAAGTATGCTGTTAGTTAGAATACATTTGACGCTAAAAGACGGATTACATTTTGCTAACCGTAGTTTCTCTTGTTGAGATTATGCATCGTCGAGCACGGCGACTGAAAACATCGTCCATTTGACCACAAAGGTTCAAATTTGTTTAGGTATACAAAAATAATTTACTATTATATTTGTATCGGTGTAATTGCATTTTATAAATTAAATGGCATTCTTGATGAAAAGGCTTTCAAGCTGGAACCACATATAAGGGGATCTGTTGGAATTGAAGATCGCTGCCGCGCGTTTTTTTATTTAACAGGAACATGTTAATATTCTTAAATTGGAAACATTGAGCGCAGGCTTAGGGACAAGTTACTCTCAGAGCACTAAAGATACTAATAATATATTTATAACAGTGTGGTGACGTGAAACTTCAGGTAAAAGTTACTGTGCATGCATACGATGCTCACAAATGATTTTTTATAGTTTCTTGCAAAAAGAAAATGGCATCATGTATCAATTGAAATTAGTTCATCATTATATTAATTAAATTGACTATTTTTTACAATAATTACCGCACATGAATTTTTGGTAATTATGATTTTATTTTATATAAACCTTCTAGGATGTTTCTTTTCTATTGCTTCGGTTAGCAGTACTTTTCTCTTGCTCTCTCCAGCTCTTCTTCATTTGTCACTTTGCTTGTCCCGGGCATTGTTAATACCCTGCATGACCAAAATTTGAATATTCATTTTTTATTACAAGGAGGGCTTTCTGACCTATGGTTCCATATGCCATGCATGTTTTTGTGGAATCTATATTAGTCTATGATCTAATTCATTCTCTTATTGACAATTTTCATATCAAATGCTTCTTTGGCCGGAAGTTTTCTAGTTTTGACTTCCTGCATATTTTTAAATGCCATGCAATTAGGTCTATAGCCGGGATGTCTTGCTATCTTGGACACCTATGTAGGAAGAAAAAAGCTGACCAAGCTATTTTTCTTCTCCAAGCTTTAAGTCTGCCTGCCCTTCTCCATATTCAGTGCATTTTGATGGCTTCATTTTTTTAATAATTACATTTAGTTAAATTCCAAAGAAACTGCGGGAGATGCCGCAACAGTAACTTTTAACGGAGTCATCCGCTTATGTGCATTTTAATGCAACAATTTCAGAGCGTAAAAATCATTCGCCTTGACTGGGACTCGAACCCAGATCCCTCAATATCCGGTCGAGTGCTTTAGCCACTTAAGCTACCGAGGCGTCCTCTTAAACTCTGAAATTTTGGGGCTTTTAAAGGAACTAGATGTTATGACGAAATACCGTACATACAATGTCACATGCATTCGTAGTCGTGCGCGAGGCGCCACTGTCCACGAGGTTAAAGCCAACTTTAAACACGTATGGTGTTTTCCCTTTGACAAATGCCAAAGAAACTGCGGGAGATGCCGCAACAGTAACTTTTAACGGAGTCATCCGCTTATGTGCATTTTAATGCAACAATTTCAGAGCGTAAAAATCATTCGCCTTGACTGGGACTCGAACCCAGATGGGTTCTGGGTTCGAGTCCCAGTCAAGGCGAATGATTTTTACGCTCTGAAATTGTTGCATTAAAATGCACATAAGCGGATGACTCCGTTAAAAGTTACTGTTGCGGCATCTCCCGCAGTTTCTTTGGAATTTGTCAAAGGGAAAACACCATACGTGTTTAAAGTTGGCTTTAACCTCGTGGACAGTGGCGCCTCGCGCACGACTACGAATGCATGTGACATTGTATGTACGGTATTTCGTCATAACATCTAGTTCCTTTAAAAGCCCCAAAATTTCAGAGTTTAAGAGGACGCCTCGGTAGCTTAAGTGGCTAAAGCACTCGACCGGATATTGAGGGATCTGGGTTCGAGTCCCAGTCAAGGCGAATGATTTTTACGCTCTGAAATTGTTGCATTAAAATTACATTTAGTTATAATTTTTCCTTTGATGCAATATTTTGAAGGTTCTAGAGACACCAAGGCCTCTTGTTGTCTATATGTTGTTCAGTACAGTGAAATCTTTTATTTATTTTAACGCGATCAATGTTACTTTTTCTATAATATTTACTTAATTCTCCTCTCTAAGACTTCTTCATTGTACATTTTAAGTAGTAACCTTGATGAACCATAAAACTGCCTTATTCCCTTACACATTTATGCTTCAAGCTGATGCCATCCTGTAAGTACTATCTGGTTCTTTTATGACTGAAAAATAATTCTTTGATCCTTTAGGTTTCACTGGAAATGTCTGAGTTTGTTGGGCGTAACTTCAGGTCTAAACTTATTAAAAACCTTTTACAGGATTGCCTTAATTTAATCAAATACCTATTAAAGCCTAAAACTATTTATTATTCAACTCTATGTAGTTCCTAATTCTTGCATTTATATATTCTATTTCCTTTTTTCATCTATCTTCTTAATTATCTATTCTGTAAGCCATGGTTTCCTTTTTTACTGGTTCTATAGTGTCTTTTATGGCTATTGGTACCACTTTCTTTGAAATATTCCCATCTTGCATCTATGTTCCCATCTCCTGCCCTTGTTCATAAATTTTTCTGCTGCATCCTGGTGCTCCTTCCTTTTAGTCCTGGTTAATGCTTCTACACTCCAAATTCTCATCCTTGTTAGCTGATTAATCCTTTGGAATCTAAATTTTAGCTTCATTAATATTAATGTATTATGTGTATCTGCATCAGCTCCCAGGGATCTGTGTGGACTAATTATGCTTTTACTAAATCTATGCCCAAACATAGCATAGTCTAATTATTATCCCTCATGGGTCCCCAGGCATTTTCCGTGTATACCTATATATATTGCGGTGTTTAAACCAAGGATTCATTATGATTGAATCCTGTCTTCTGCATTACTCTATTGCTTTCTCCCTACAGTCATTCCATGTTCCTAAACTATAGTCCCCCTTCTTCACTCCCATCTGTCCATGCTCTCACTACCAAATTTCAGCTCTACCATTACTATCAAATGTTTCATTCCAGGGATATGCAGTTATTTCTCCTATGATTGTATAAACATATAGTATACATATAAAATAAATCATTACACATATCACTTTATGTAGAGGACATTAAAATTTTTCTAACTACAATTCTACTGTTACATGGCATGTTAATGAGGGATGGGAATGATATTTGTAAAATTTTGTTAGTTAGTGACTTCTGTAATCTCACCAGGAAACATGGTCCCCCTTCTCTGAATAATTTAAATGGATGGTAATATTGGCTAAAAATTGATTTTAACTTGAAAATAATAGCTCTGCATTTAACCAAACGAGAAAATAGTTTCAATATAATTGGACACATACCTACTGAACAAATACTAGGTACTGTTCTAAAATCTTACAAAATCAACATTAATTTTGCTGAAGTGCCCCCACGGAAGTTTTACAATGTCATGGCAAATGGGAAAACACCTTGTTTTCTGAACTTGAATTCTGACATATACCATTTGACTCAGCACACAATTCTGTGTCTTAATTTGAATTTACTCTAAATCGACATGAGTATGCTTCAACATTAAAATGAGCTATTCAAGGAGGTTGCAGATGCCACTTTCTTCATCATATCAAGTTTTAGGCTTTTTGGAAAAATGGTACCTATACAATTGTAGAAATTCTCATACTTTTGGTAATAGGACTCTGTTATTCTAGCCAGCCATTTTTATCTTATTTTTATAACCTGTGCATCCATACTTTTGTTGGTGTGAGCTCTCTTTGGCTCTGGGAAATTAATTTTGTATGCCTGAAGATCAGTATCCTTATTACAATATATACAATTCAATTTTTCAAACAATCTAAAATGAACAAAAATTCAGTTGGCTTGATTCAGCCCAGGAGGTTTAAATTACTGCAGCATCCAGATATGGGAAGGATTTCAATCACTGAAACAGAGAAACAGTCATCTAAAGATTGGCTGTGGGAAGCAGTGTGGGTAGGGATGGGATAATTAAGGATAATAAGAGATTGGGTGGAATAGCGGTGGTTATTCATGCCTAGGCAAAGGGTGGTGGTGCATTTGCAGAGGAGGCAGTTGCATGGTGCGGATAGGGGTGCTCGCAGGTTTTCCATCTGCCTCCATTGCATTGGAAATATTGTGAGGTCAATTAACTCTGATTGCTCCCACACTGTGTGAGCTAATCCTTTCTGAGTAGTCTTGTCCAATATTTATTTAAAGGTTTAGCTGAGAAGCCATTTGTGTGAATGAAAGTGAGGCACTATACTTTGTAAGATACATTTAACTATATTTTTAGAAGTTTTCTCACTTGCAGGCTACTGAGAATTTGTGTACACAAAATTGCACAAAGGTGTTTTTGATAAAGATTTATAATATTTTTACATCATGCCTATGAGACTTGGCACTGCCAAATCTTCAAGTAATTACATTTTTATGTGATTGTGTAATTGAAAACTATCACTTATTTCCATTTAGTGCCCTTCCTATTATGATTGATTTTACATTTGTAGAGTTAGAAGAGAGTCAGTTCAAAACTGAAGAACTAAAAAGGCACCTTAGAGAACAAGTATGCATACCAAAGTGATTCTTGGCTTTGTGGATGTTTATTAATAATAAGTTTTTTCCTTCCCATGTCTCTGCTTTTCCAAAAAGAAAAGTTTGAAATATGAGAGGTCATGATGATTTAAATAGTATCTATAGGGCTCCACATTATTCCATTTCCTTCTCTCTTCTATCTTTCCAATCATCTCATCCATAATCCATGGTTTCCTTGTCATTTTCCTATTTACAATACCCATAGTTTCATTTATGACTTATGATATCTCCATTTTCATTTTCTTCATTTTCTCTTTTACCCAGCTCCCTGCCCCCATTCCTGGTTCTCTCTAAACCTGGCTCATGCTCCTTTCTTGCCATTCCTGTTAATGCTTCCAAATTCCATTTCCTACACCATCTTCCCTGTTTTTCTTTTTGAATCAGATGCTACATGTCATTATTACTACATTATGATGAGTTGGCCCCGGCTCCTGGGAAACTATGCTAATTAATCATGCTCTTCTAAAATCTGTGTCTAGCCATAATATAGCCAACTGATATCTTCATGAATCCCTGGCCATTTTTTTTGTGTACCTATGCCTTTTATGGTTCCTAAAACAAGTTTTGGTGATAATTAACTCCTGTCTCCTGCAGAATTAAATTGCCTTTACCCTGCAGTCATTCCATGTTCTTAAAACATAGTCCCCCGCCTCAGTACCATCTCTTCCCTTGCCTACTGTCACCCCCATAACTATAAAATATTTCCCCCAAGGTATACTTGCGATCATATCCCTATTGACTTCTTCCTCCCAATGATTGGTTGGTAGGATGTATGCCTGAACATTGACCAAGTTCATTGGTTTCACTTTTACCTTGACTAGTAAATCTTTTCTATGTGTACTACACTTCTTTCTACCCTTTTATTCAATGGTATTGCCAGCACTCACTGGCTCTCTTCCCCTCCACTGTATATTTCTCAATAACTATCACTCTAGTATTTTCAATATTTACTTTTTTTTCTGTGAATTTTGACAGTCAATAGTTCCATTCATTGATTTTTAGGAAAATATTAGATCATTACAAGAGTATTTGTATCATCATATATATTGCTATATACTAGATGAAGATGAGAAATTAGTGTTTACCAGAATCACAACAATCACATCTATGAAATTGTTTGGGGATCGAGATGGTGCGGGGGCTAACGTACTGGCTTCCCACCCAGAGGGCGCGGGTTCAAATCCTGGCGGTGTTGAATATTTTTCAGAGGTATCTCGATCCCTACTTGAGGTGCTTTGTGGAGGGCACTTTGAGTGAGTACGCCGTCCGTCAGATGGGACGTTAAGCTGCGGACCCCTTGGTGCCTTTTGTAAAGAGTAGGCTAATGCTGATGCCGGGTTTCTCTCCACCCTTCGTCCTTTCCTATCCATCCCCCATGGCGCAAATGACCTCAGTTGTCGGTCGCCTCCCCTAAAAACTACTACTACTACTATGTAATTGTTGGCCAAGAATGAGTACTACCTTAACAACATATGTTGAATACTTTCAACTACCCAGCTAGAAACCTTGCAATAAGGATTCCAGCTAATCTCCAGATATGATGGTAATCCTATAGCCAATATTGATTTTTAAGAACTATACCGATGCGATATTTTGGTCAACTTGGCGACCATCAACGGGCTGAGAATTTGACAACGGGGAAGAGCACAGTGACAAAGTACTGCCGGATAGGCTGTACTTCATTACATGTTACCTTCCCCGTTGCCAAATCCTCATCCCCGTTGATGGTCATCTAGTAGGCCAAAATATTGATATAGAGGTCTTAAAAGGCAATATTGGTTATAGGATTAACACCTTACAAACTTACAGCTAATAATACACACCCTCTTTGTTTCTAGGTTTGACCTTAAAAAGAAAAATAAATTGCATAATTCAAAAATATTTTTAAATTGTTTGAAGTGGTGATACATTAACTAGCTTTAAGAATTTGACATACTTTTTTCTTATACATGCAATATATTCATTTAGTGTGAGACTTGATGAAATATTACACCGAGATCTCTGATATTTGATACCGATTTCAGAAGAGTGGGGTTATCCAGTATGTATGAATGTACAATGAGATTCTGATTCCTGCAATAAGATATTAACTGACACTTATTTACTTTTAATTTTATAATATTATTATAACACCCTTTTTCTAGGGAAATAAAATCATTTTAAAGTTACAGATAAAGAGTGAAGTTATTTTTGAACATTTTTAAGTCATTAGAAAATGGAAAAAATGGCTTTCCTTGATAGTTGATTTGACATAATTTATTAATAGTTTAAACAGTAATGGGGTGAGATAATCCCCATGTGGTTCACCAGAAGAGACTATAATTGGTTTTGATATAAAATTATGATAATTTATGCAATGAAGTCAATATGTTAAATAACTATGATACCAAGACAAGAATGGATCAAAAATACCAATCCTTAGTAATTTAAATCTCAAAAAACCATGATTCACTCGATCAAAGGCTTTGGACATTGTATATATCAAGTCAACTCCTGAAGTGTTAGAAATAAATTCATACTAGCATAGTAGATTGATGTAAGTAGACCTGCCTTTTGCAAAACCATGCTGTTCTTCGAAAACAAGAGTGCTGTAGGCTGGAGGAATTGAATCCATCACTAATGAAAACAAATGAAGAAACCTCCCTGGAGATAAAGGAGGAACAGCTTGAAATAGTTTATATTGAAACTCCCAACAATGGAAGAAGTAACTGCTCTGAAGAACAATATGACACCTGAAGATCAAATCTTGGCTGAACTACTAATGCAGAGGGGTAAACAAGCAGAAAATATCTCCCTGCATGGCTTGAGCATTATGCTCGTGGCAGTGGGATTATGATTGCAGTGAAAAACATTAGACCTAGACTGATAAATATACCAAATATTGATGTAGAGCATATTTCTGTTAGTATTCAAGTTTGTGAAATATCATTAAAAACTGGTCATCGGTGTTCAACTCCAAGATATAATTCTATTCAATGTATAAATCACTTAAATGTTACGAAAAAATATTTTTTGGTCTTCTCAACGCAATATTCTTGGGCATGATGAATACAAGTCTAGGCTAATGCAGGGACAGATATTATAAGGGAATTAATATGTCGGGGAATGGTGCAATGGTTTTTTAAGTGTTGTGTGTGGGCAAAAGGGAATATGGATGTGATATAAATAATTAAATGTAATAATGTACTTATGACAAGCCCTATGCCACATTTTTATTTGTTTAGCGTTCTTTGATCGAGTGCGTTTGAAAAAAATCGAATAGTTAAATATTTTCGAACGGGAAAATTAACAATTGATGATTTGAAATAGTACAGCAATGTTTTTTTAAAGCTAAAACTGGATTTAGTTTCCTAGGTTTTGAAACATATTTAGTGACCTTTTTCGAAACTCCTTGGGGGTAGGACATTTCCCTCTTATCCCCACCGCGGAATCGCCACCGTTCTGGATTCCTAACTCCATGGCCGAAGCGTGGCGTAGCCGCGGGACTCTATCGCTCCCACCGAATTAAATGGAAGTTATTTATCTCCTTGAGCGAATCATTCGCGAAATTCGACTGCCTTTTTACGTGCACATAACTGTATTTACGGTCCTTTGAACATGCGAGCACAGCAGACACATCGATCTCTGCGAGATAAAGGGTTTTAGCGGGAGGGGAGAGAGGGAAGGCTCGGGGATGGGAGCGAGGGAGGAGTTACGGTCCCGTCGCGGAAATGCGATTTACTTCCACCCTCGTCCCTCCTCCGCCCCCCCTCTTTCCTCCCTCATACTCCGAAAGCCCATTCAATCCTTTTCAATATATGGTCGGCGCGCAACCCACAAAGGAAACGCCGAGGTCCACGGGATGGGCGAGGGGGGAAACCCAATCCGATTCCGGCGAATTCGAGGCACGGAAGGGGGGGTTGGATTTTCGAGGAGGGACGGCAGGAAGTGGAGAGGGGCCGGGGATGGTGGGTGGGGCAGGGGGATGTGCGGTCATATTGCTCACGTGCGTGAATATTTTTTCCCATATCATCAGCGATTTTTGGGCTTGGGCATCAATTACGCTGCTGTGTCAGAGATTTGCCTCTTACCTTCCCCGCCCCCGCTATTCTTGCCCCCATGAGTTCACGGGGGATCGGGCCTTCAGGGTTCCTGATGGAAGTCTTTCGTCAAGATAGCATTAAGGAGTGCGCGGATGGAAGGAATGTAGCGGTGTTCTGGAACTTTCGCTATGGCTCACAGAAAGAAGTGTTGCTATATCTCGTACTTTTTCGAGTACTATTCAGGGTCCTTCTCTCTAGAGATTATTAACGGTAGTCTGAAGTTTCGCGATGGGGAATCAGCTGTTTATAGATCGCATCTGTACCGATCGTTAGCGAAAAGTCCTATGAACGTTATTGGCGTAGGTCTGTTTCCTCCCACTAACAGGTAACCGAAAGGCGTGTCGATTTGCTGTTATTGATACTCCGGTGAAAATAATGCTGGGCCGATTTGATCTGGGCGTATTTTCTTGAGATACGGTTTGGATAAACGAAAGGATTCGGGAAGAGATGACGAGATAAATTCCCTCTTGGCGTTTTCTAGCTGCGGCAAAATGTCAGAATGAGAATATTCCGCTGACACTCGGATTTAGAAAGTGAAACATGATTTGTTTGGCGATGTAAATCAGCTGAAATGGAGGCAACTTATTATCCAGCAGCGACAACTGCGCTGGTTCCCAAAAGTGCCTAGAGATCCCTTATATAGGTTTGGCGCATTATTCCTTCTTTTCGCTCCTTCCCTTTCTCAATTCTTCCTCGTCTCTTTCCATATTCCCTTTCCACATCTAATTTTTCTTTTCCTTCCACTGCGTACCTATCCAAACTGCAACCCTCAATCCTTTTCCTACGGCTCCTCCACCGGGATAGAATTTACTACCGCATACCCTCACCACGGTGACAGCCCAAACTGTCCTCGGCATTAATTTACAGATAGCAATTCCCCAAAACTCGCGAACACAGTTTCTGCCTTTTAGGTTATTTTAACTTTCAGATTTTTCTCTGCTAAGCATAGTGTATTAACTTGAATTACTCTGTAATTCCAGGTGTTGATATTAACGAGGATGTTTTTCAATATCCAATTGATATATTTATTATTCCATGAAAGTTAGTTAAAAGATTCCCACGGTAACCGGGGTCATTGACACTTTCAAGTTGAGGTAGGTTATTAAGACTATGGAGAGGGTAAACGGAGGAGAGAAATTCGGAATTGCGATGCGTCTGTGGCAGACCATTTAGGTTCGCCCTAAGCTATATATTCCAAAGGAATTATAATGTTTGTTAATGCGATCTAAATGATGCTAAGACTCAAACTAGGGAATCCTCTCCCGGAGGTAAAGGTGATTTAGGGGTTGTCTCCAGAGATCTCTGAAGCCTTTTGACTCCTTAAGGTCAAGTAACCCTTCCTTTTTTCCATGGAAAACTAAGTAATTCGAAAAGTTAATTTGCATGAAAATTAATATGTATGCCTTTGGTGGTTTTATGAGTAGACCCAGCAGTACTAATATGAGAACTTTAAAATTAATTATAAAGAAATATTTACAGAAATTGTCACAAACTTAATAAGAATCTCTTTTAATTCCGGAAAAATTAATTTCTTTACAGCCACATCAATCCTCGAAACAATTTTGCTCGTCTGGCAATTTTTAAGATAGAGTAAACATAATCCAAATCATGTGAAGACCATGCGAGGAATGAGAAGAAATTGCCATATTTCATTATTGAAGGATCGTAGTGATTAATGACATTAGACCTTACGTGGTGGAGTTGTTTCGTGCTAAATTTTACGAGAAGTACCGGTAACGTGCTATATTACTGATTTTTATCTTTCACTTTTTAAAATCCTTGCTACACTGGTGATTGAGCAGGTCTAACCGCTTGTTTAATCCCATACAAGCTTGTTAATGCTGACAGAAAAAAAAGTCTGGGATACCTTCTGTATCACGCAATATTTAGGCTAAGTAATACTCCCCAAAATCAGAAGGCATTGTGTTTTGAAAGCCTTCGTTAGGAGTAACTGCAGTGGGGTCTGCGAAAGTCCCTTCACTGTTACTATGCTGCTACACCAGTGCTTTAACTGTATGAGAACTGGAGAGAAGTGCGTAAGAAGTGCTGCAATTTGCGAAAAAGTATAATGTACGCCAACGCTGGATAAAATCAATCTTCTAACCAATTTTTCTAATTTCTTTTAGCCCAATATTTTTTGTTATTCTAATATATTTATATATTTTAAAGAGCATTTTATTTGGAATGCGGGCAGTGTTTGTTGAAAATTCAACGGCTGGGAACCCCCTTAGAAGCCAAGTTGGAGGAACGATGGCTGGGGGAACATACTATACGTACATCAGCAGAAAGAACAAGCAAGTGGATAGTATTCTTTGAGATTTTTAGCCAAGCTGTCGGTTAAGTCCCAAACGTCGAGTTGATATATAAGCTGCAAGAGTGTGGAATAAATGAACATGGTAATGGGCTGAATTCAGAACTTTGCAAGTGGCAAAAAATGGAGGCCGTATTTCCAGCTCGTTCAAGTAATTCCTGAAGGTTCCTTAGGGAAGCGAATTGGGGCGTTATTGTTCCAACTCAATACCATTCGACTTTTCTTTTATATTTTCCAAATTATCTCCACTGAAAACCACGACTTACTCATAAATACCGCCCTACATCTCCTTTGCAGCTCTTGTTGCCTCTTTTTTTAAGATGCTAGCCTATTTACGATACAGTTACGATCCCTTCATCTTCGATTCGAATTTTACGAAGTGGCTCTGGTTATTTTTTCATTTTGTTCTAGTTGAAGCTTCTACAATTTAATTCCTCCATATTTCGTTTTCACTCCGTTAACTTTTAACTTTTATTTCTTAAATTCTAAATTATTATCGGAATCTGTAACTGCTCTTAAGAAACTTAGCGTGTTGAAGACGTTATAAAATGAATCAAACCATTATATATATGTAATACAACCAGATTCTTCCTAGACCTGTTGGCATTTCGTTGTGTTCTACCTCTATGATGCTTCTTGAATCAGGGCCTTATGATATAATAATATAAAAGGGTCGACCTTTCTCCCAAAGTCCATTTGTTTGTCACGGAGGTCATTTCATGTTCCTAAACTCAAGTCCTCTTCCGTCTCGTTTTCAATCAGAAGGCTCTGGATCCATCTTTCCTGCCTCTTTTGGATTTCTCCCAACAATCCCCCCTCCTCCCCCACCTAGCACTTCCTCGTTTGTTTTCCTTTCGGTCCATTTTACATTCTCTATTCTTCTCCACAGCCACATTTCAAACGACGAGCCGTTTCTTAACATCCTTACTCAATGTCTCTGTAATCATTTCCCTCCGCTTTGTGAAAGCTTCCTTACCTAACCCAATTCTTCTCCTTATGCCATAATACTTTGACCATTTTGGTCCACAACACTTCCGAGATACGGAAACTTCCTCCTGCTGTAGCTTTTGCCCACCTATTTTAGCATTAACGTAGCTCAGCTTTTTTCATTCTGGAAAATTATAACCTTTGCTGTTTTACATTTATTCTCATCCCATACCTATAGCGTTGACATTCCAATGCACGAAGCATTTTTGCAACCGCTTGGCTGAATGAGAAACTAAAGCTTGATCTAGCCATAAATCTAACTGATTTAATGAATACCCCACTGACTTTCACTCCTATCTCCAGTTTCTTCCACATTTACCTCACTTTTATAACTGATTTTATAGAAGTGTAAAAGTGGTGGATAATTGTACTCAATATTTACTTGAATAAAATCGATAGTTTTGGACCAAACATACTTTGCTAGGGCTTACTGTTAGTCTTACGAAAAGAAAGAATTGGACTGATGAGAACGGGTTACTCAAGGGGTACGTGAGGAAGATTATCACGTTCGAGAGATGAAAAAAGCGTGAAATCATCTCCATTGGCTAGGCTCGTATTGGCTTTTAATGAAAATACTAATCCAGCTAAATTAAACTCTTGAGTAGGAGAGGAAGTGGAGAGGAGAGAGGGAGAGCAGGGTTCGAAAGGAATTAGAGGAATAGGGTTAGGATGTGAAAAGGGAGAGAAACTCAAGTTTAATTAATAGCCAAAGCTACCCACTTATATGGCAATTGCCTTCGCATTCTTCTAGAGTAACTCAAGGGCCAGAAGGGAACGAGTGTGTTTTTCTTTCTGTTGCATTGGTGTTGGGGGCCAACCTTTTATTTCGTCCGATCTCAGCTTTTTAATCGAAGTTGATTTTGTCTACTCGACTGTCGATGTTTGGATGGGATTTTTATTATTCATCGTGCTGGATGATTCATTGTTTGGTTTGACTTTAATCACTTTGTGTGGACTGAGAAACGGTGCCATGGGGACGGGGATTGGAAGACTGAAAAATTGACATGGTTTTAAGGAATTTTTCTCGGTCCGGGAATCCTTGATCTAACATGCATTTTAACTTAGCAAAAATAAAACCTTTTCATCGGTAAACCTTGCTAAAACTAATTGGATATCATAAAGAAATTTCTTGGTGATAAAAATGTTATTTTTCTCTCTTTATTTTAGTGTTCACCGTTTTTCCTCAATCCCTTTGTCTGGAGGCATCATTGTAACGGAATAATTATCCCTACCAACTGACGAATATTTTAAAGGTGAGTGTGGTAATATTATGTCCGATATTCATTGATTGGCTGTTGATGATTTTTTTCGAAAAACTTCTTATTGACTCTTAAATGTATGAATTAAGTGATGTTATCCATAAGTTATAATATCCAGGCTAAATTTTTCTCGATTGTGCGGGATACTAACTACACTGGAAAGATGAATGACGGCCAATTTTGAGCATCGTGTATTCATTTAGTGCCCTTGTAGAAAATTTCTCCTTCGTAATTTCTTCTATTTGATATTTGATAACCTGGAGGTAATAAATTATTTACCCGCATATTCAAGCATAATGTGTATGCTTACTGTGTATAACGCTGATATATGCATTTAAGATATTTCTGCCGGATGCTTTCACATTTTTTTGTGGGAATGTTTCGCGAGTTTATTATTTTTGGTTTTGCCCGTTCTGTTTATGCGAGATTTTTAAATGCTGATTATTTGGTTTTTTGTTTATATCACGGTTATTAATCAGTACCGCTCCAGCAAACTTTAATTTCGACCCAAAAGTGTGCTTTACAATGTGTACTTCCTACTTAGCTTCAGAAATGGGATACTTTATTCCTCTGTAATGCTCTCGGTATAATTTGTAGGGAAAACGATCACCAATTAGAAGAACGTATTCTAATATTTCTTTGTTTTGGTGAATAAGGGCACTTCGCAAACAGAATTGATATGTCATTCGAAGCTGTTTAGCTTGCTTTTAAACAGGGAAATACCGTCGCTACTTTTTCCCCTCGAAATATATTTAATAGTTTCGGAAAAATTGCCTGTTTCTATCAGATTTACCAGTGTTGAACGCGCCTTGCGGTTATTTATCCTTTCCTTTCAATCGGAAATTCACGTGTTTCAATCATCCGCCGTTTTGGAAAGAAGCCCTTTCGATTTCCGTGCCCTACTCATCCACAACGATCCCCACTTCATCCCTATCACTCCATCCTTCTCCTCTTTCCACTCTTAAATTCCTCCCTTGACTTCTCTTCTCTATTACGTACCTTACTTATGTTACCCACTCCCCCTACTATCCACCGCTCTGCTCTTACCCTTTCAGATCACTCCTCTCCCACCCATTCCCTGCGAAAATATTGTATTTGCGGTTGCCAGGCTTAAAAAACTGTCTCAGATGGAGAGGAGAACTACCGTTTTCTTTCACTGTTATTATTTTTCCCTTACGCTATTGGCAGACGTTTCCATTTCGACCTATCATCCAATTCCTTTCTCAGCTCTCCATCCCCTCCGTTCTCCTAACCGCTTAGTCCCCTCCATCACGCAAACTTATATACATGTCATGTACATATGTGTGTGTGTATATATATATATTTATAAAGACTCCCCCATTCCCTTTTAGCCTTCTTTTTTAAACGAAATCATTTATTTTCTCCCCAGAGGCTCTCTTTCCTCTCGAGCTCACCTCACTCTTTCGTCCTCTCTTTAAATCACACGGGGTAAGATGCCATGCGTTCCAAACTCTCTTCACTCTTCTCCTTCTTTTTTACTCCCCATTCCTCTCTCTGAACGTGCTCCTGAGCTCTCTTCATCATTCGTATCCTTTCCGTGCCATAATCCACTATTTTTCGTCATTCCTCCAAAGGCCTATTGCACTACTCTATGTTACTCGTAATATTCGCCGTCATTGCTAACGGCGAAGCCATTATAAATTTCTTCTGCGCAAATATGCTTTTTGTAATCAAATCATAAATATTAATTGCGGCAATGAATTATCGTATGTACGCGTGTTATCCGAATAAATTCATAGTATCGTGTGCTTGCATTTCCCATCAACTTTCATGCATGGATTAATTTATTTTTTCACGTAATTACTTTTATTGCATAGCCGCAGAAATTTTCTTGTGTGTGTGTGTGTGTGTTTGTATATATCTTATTTGTGCTTGTAGTTATGTCTGTAACTTGAATAAAACACTATAATTTTGAGTATATTTAATGTCTCGATGCTATAATAGTTTTATAATTTTTATAAACTGATTTTCCTAGTTCATCCTAGCTTTATGCGAATTTTATGTGGTTCAATGCTATTCGAATTTCGACGATTTTGCGTAATGCAGAAAATCGCCGGGTTTGGACTGATTTCGCGAGATGGACACTTGATAAATTTTGTGTAGCGACACTCGTGTCTAAGAAAAGTCAGGTTCCCCACAAACATAAATAAGCCCACCTTAATGCGACTTATTTCATTATCGTTTACCCACTCCCTTTCCTTCTCATTTCCTTCCGTTCTATTATTCCCTTCCCATCTGCACGCTCCTTTTCCTCATCTTCTCCTTCCCTTTCCTCAACATCTCGCCCCTTGTCCCCGTCATCCTGTCTCCCTTCTAACCTCCTACCCTACCCCTTCAAAACACTCTATTTTCCTTCCGGACACGTACTCAATTCAGTTCGCTTCATTGATATTTCTCTCCCCGGGACCAGGGCATCGATTATTCATCTGCAGTTGTTTCTCTGTTTTCTATTTTTTTCAAACCGCCGCTCGCAAAACATATTTATCTTGTTCTGCTTCTCTGTTGTAACGCTAGAGTGAGTCATCGATCAAACCTTTCATTTTTCAACCGTTTTGAAACCGCTACGTGGATTCAGAGGGTACGTGCGCGTGCGGGGGCAGGTATGGGGAGAAGGACGAGAAAATAAAGACAGAATTCTTTACTATTAACATGTGGAAGTTCTTTGGCTTTTAGATTCAGGTGATCCCTTCAGGTGACCTTACTTTAAGAATTTGTGCAGTCGCTTTCACTAAAATCATATTTGTTAGTACTCTTTACCCCAAGAGCTAAGGTTTGTTACTTATTCAAGCATCGAGGGGTTTGCTGGAGCATGCTTGTTTTTTCACTGAATATGAATGTAATGCTAATAGCAATTTTCTGTAATTTATCCAATTTATATTGCATAATGTAACATGTATGCTCTAATGCAATTCGGGTTCTGAAGTTTCTAAGGCAAGGTACATTTTGATCATCTAGAGTACCAACTAGCATTTTTTATGGTACTGAGTTTTCCACTGACAACTCCCTTAAGCATCGTCTCTCTTTTTCTTTTGCCTTTTTGAAGGTAATATTCACGAAAAGGCTTTTGCAAGGATTTAACTTGTCATAGATCATCTAATGTTTTCCTATTCACGCTCGTCTGCCTGTGCTTTAATCGTGTGTGCCCTACTATTCTTTATCTATCTTGATGCTGGATAAGAAAAAAGTCATCAAGCTTATGATTTTTTGTCATCAAATAAGTATCTTGTACTCAAAGATAAAGTGGGTAAACTTTCTCGTACCATGGTTTTATGAATGAATTCTAGGCAGGCTAGCCGGTTGTAATGCAGGAAGTATACTTTTCGAGTTGCAAGTTAGGGTAATGTTCGCTAATTGAAAATTTTTGTGACCCTTTCTAAGGATCAAGCCAGCTACTCGGCGGTAGAACCCTATTTCTCCCATCTCTGGACTCTAACAATATCGAATTCAAATACTAAATTAACTTTGATTTATGAACTGAGTGACGTATTTAAATATTGGTCCCGCAATTCATTCATTCAACTTGAAATTTCATTGATAATATCAGCATTACTAAAAGAAACTAAAAAAAAATCAACTCAAAAATTGATTCAACTAGAAATTTAAATAATGCTTATTGGTCTTGTCGGCGGAGTCGAAAGAAAAAATATGTGCGTGAACTAAACACCTAAGCATGAGATACGATGTATTGTCATTAGTACAAGCATACATTTCTCTAGGTCCCTGTAAATAATGTTCCTGGACATAAACGAATCCGTGTTTCCTACGTTTTCATTTTTGGGGCTCACTTTTTTTCTGTTTGCTTTTTCCCTCGAGTTTACTTTTGGACCTGCGACTGTGTATCTCATTCGTCCCCATTCTGCAAACGTTTCTTTTTCGTTATAATCGCGAATCGGGAGCATATCCTCCTTTTCGTCGAGTGAAACCTCCCTTTCCATTCATCCCTGCGGTTACTCTCGGGTGGTCTCTCAGGAGAAGCATCGTGAAAGATCCCCTCTTTCAAAAGAAATAACGAGATGCCGGTGTTACCAACCGTTGCCTTGGGATCTTATTGGTTCCAGAGTGAATATTTTTAATAGTGCTATATATTTCTCCTGAAATGCTACGAGTGTATAGTCTGTCAATGGAAGGCCTGGAATTCGTAGGAGATGGATTAAACTAGGGAATCCTCGGGTACGAACGAACGGACTTTCAAGTTTTAGGGCCGTGTCAGAGGTCAAAAATCCCGACGCTGGTAGACCCTCTGACGCGAGGAGGAGATTAACAGGAATGGCGAGCTGAATAAGTGAACCCGCCTCATTTTTATCTCTCGTTTCCTTCTCTTCCGCTGGATTGAATTGACGGCGCACGCAAAATGCGACAAGTTCCCCTTCACTAATTTGATACCAATCGCTTTCACCCCTCGCTGAGCATGTTTATCGTTCGATTTATTTATTCCGGCATTCCGACGCCCTCTTCACCAAGCCCGCCTGCGGGTGATATCAGCGGGATAACGGAGCGATTGAGAGGCGGCGTAGAGAGAGATTGAACCTTTTGTATTCGCATCGCCACGAAGCAAGGCTCGTGGGGAGATGATCGATGGTGAAACGGCGGATTTGTTTCCTTGCTTGACGCTGCGAGGATTTTATCCCATGATTTCGCCTCCCGTAGCGGTAGTCAAATCAGTTTCATTGGTGAAGTTTTTCCGGCGCATGTTTCCTTGAAATTTTTCGCGAATTCAGGCAACTTTGAAAATTGAGCAATCGTTACGAGAAGTTCTCGATGCCAAAAATTTCACATTGAAGCAAAGCGTGCATCACGTGATGAGCGTACAGTTAATGGTTTTTCGTCCAAAGGAATTTGAAACTTAAACTGCATTTGTCTGGTATCAAATAAGCGATTTTTCATTAAATGCGATACAAATTTGTCCGTAGTGGTGCGTTGATCGTCTTAAAAATCGGTATGCAGCAATTTATTCGTGATTTTCTTTTGTAAGCATGTTACAATTACTTTCCCTCAGAATTATAAACGATGCAATATAATACATTTTTAGAATCTCTTTCTTCAAAAATTCTTACCTTCTTACACATGGAATGCATACCTATGTAATTATATTATGCGTTGTTTATCGGTTGGTTATATATATCGGTGTAGTGTGGTGTAATTTTAACGTTCGTGATTTTCTGCAAGACTCAGGAGAACCAATAATCATTTTTTGGAACTATTTAACCAACAAAATGTGTCTAAAAAGGACATTTTTATAGATATAATCATCATGCATGAAAAATTAGTCTTGATGTTAAAACTTAGTAAAAGTATTTGCGCAGTAATGCAGAAAATTTGAAAGTGTAAAAATCATTGGTCTTGACCGGGTGGGTTCCTGTCATCCACATATTAGCGGATGACTCCGTTAAAAGTCACTGTCGCGGCATCTCCCGCAGTTCTTTCTATCTGCGTTAGGTTTTCATTTCTTTTCGAGAATTCCTGATAAAATAGAAGAAAGAAGAGTATTTATTTTTATAGAGATTGCTCCTTTGTATTTATAGGATAATTAAAATAACTTAATTGTAATTGATATCCTCATGAAGTAATTGGTCTTGGCTGCCTTATTTCACCAATGGCCCCCGTTTCTTTTGAAAGCGCCTGTAAATGTTAAGGCATTGCGTAAATCAATCTGGAAAAATCTGAAGCATGCACTAGAAATCTGGCGAAGAATAATAATGCTAAAATTATTATTTTTCATATTTTTATTGTTACCGTCATACAGATTATATTGGAAGGATGGTCGAAATCAACGGTAGGCAAAATGCCAAATCTCACAGTACTGATGTAAAGACAACGTAAGTACGTAATGTCGTGACGTAGGCAATTTCGTCATTATTTAATTTACCGAGTCCTATTTCACCCGTTACTATTCCCATAAGCACGCGTATTGAATAAGTATATTTGATACCGAGATAACATCTGACAGAAGTCTATCAAAGGAGAATTTCAGTAGTGGGAAGGGAACAGGGCACACGATAAAAAATTGAGGGAGGAAACGCGAATGAAAGAAAAATGACTTTCATTCCTTATTTACCTCTTAACGTAAAAGTTGGGATGGTTTGTGGTCACAAGTGGGAACCGAAGAAACCGATGAGATCCACAAAGCTCTCTCTCTTTCTCTCTCTCTTCGCCCTCCTCCTTTTTCTCTTCATCCCTCTTGGAAACGCGTCCGTTCCATCATTTAGGTAAAGCTTTGCTAGAACTCTTTGCCTGCAAGCATCGCGCGATGATGAAGGGGAAGGGTAAAGCAAGACATAGAAGAGCGGTGTAAGGTTGGGTTCGGAGAGATGGAGATGAGTGAGAAAGGAGGAAATGAGGTAAGAAGGAAATATGTTCCGCGAGGGGAAAGAAGGGATTACCAAGACCAAAGCAGAGTAGAATGCGATGTAAGGAAAACTCAGGAGTAAAAGGATGGGGAGGCGGAGGAATCCGCAACAGAGCGCTCCACCACTTAATTCGTTTGTGGGTTTAAAAATTTTCCGTTCTTACAGTATTACACCCCACTGTAATAGAAATGAATCTGGGAACGCTGGCAACGCAAATAGTTTGTCTCAAGCTAAAATAGTTGCCAAAAGTAGATGTACGTAATAAAGCATTTTTAACTTCCTACCGCGTTTAACGTTCATGTGTAAATTTTGTCAGGTGCTAAACATAGCAGTGACAGTGGGCAAGAATTCAAGAGAAAATCAAGTTCTTTTAAACTGCGTGAGGAAAATAAATGTCAGAAGTACGATAATAGCAGTATTGTGAAATGAAGTTTATTGTAGAGATGGCAATCTCTACGAAGCGCAAACATGTATGCTGTTTAGAATCTGTGGATATATTGGGAGTTGAATTTTATCTGCTCATGATTAACTTATAATTTTGAGTGAATCATGCTGCGGTTTCACAAAAAAAATGTCGTCTGACTATAATTAATCTTTTTCACTTCAGAATTTCATGTCGGTATTTAAAATTATTTCCTTTATTTTATACGGTTATTCCGATCGATTGTTTGCAAGAAAGGCAATTATTTAATCGTATGGCTCAGAAAAAATTACTATTGATGGTGTTTTTTTATGTTAATTTGAAAAATTTGTATCCTTTCCCAATATTACGGGCTATCTTTATGACCATAAAATCAATTTTGAATCATGAAAAAGCGAGTAAGTCTTTGTAGATGCGTATTTTAAACAGTAATAAACGGAGAGTCTAGCGGATTCCGGAATGTACTACGTACAAGCATACAGGGTTCGTCCGGAAAATAAGTGTACTGAGCTTAGGAAAAAAAATTTATTACACTTTTACATATCTTAAGCTAATATTCCTCAAAATAGGACCCTTGTGAGCCGATACACTTGTTCCAGCGGCGTTCCCATTCCTGGAACGCTCCCGCGAAGGCATCATCGGGAACCTCTCGAAGACTCGTCGTCGACCTCTTCTCTGCCCTCCACGAACATCTTGTGCCACCGAAAGATCATGTTTCTGGACATGGCTGACTCCCCGTAAGCCTGGTTAATCATACCGACAGTTTCGGTAGACGATTTCCCAAGCTTTACCGCAAATTTGATGGAATAACGCTGCTTCGGCATCGCGTTCCGTGACGTGGGTCGAGCGTGGAGGTTCGCGTTAACAGAGCTCCTCACTACACCACAGCTCAGAGCCGACTGCCTTTTTCAGCGTCGCTTGCCAACATACCCCCCTCCAATCGCAGCCCGTCAGAGCGGTGCTGGGCGCGCCTGGAGCGGCGCGCCCAGCCCAGGAGTCAGTACACTTATTTTCCGGACGAACCCTGTATGTTGATGTACTTACGATGACTGAATTTATTATTCATTGTACTATGCAACTTGAACATAGTCACTGAATGCAAAATTGGATATGCTTTTCAGAAATGTTCATCTATGGGCAAAATTACTATTACTACTGGTGATATGATAGCCTGAAGTAATTCTGGTGTTGAGTGGAGACTTCCAGGTTCAAAACCCTGTTAGTGATGTCTTTGTATTTCCCCTGCTAGAATCCAGGCGGTGCGATTTTCTGGGTGTCGGATCATTGTGGGAAACCGAGGATTGAATTGGGAAAGGAGCTTGCCCTTTACCCTGAATACGTGAAATCCACATGCCTCCCTCATGATTTATTTGTAGTTGAACTAGGTTATCCTCATATGAAAACTAATGTAAAATCAATTTGAAAATAACTCACCGGGTTCATTACTTTGAATGGGCATTTGCCTTGACTTTAGTTTGAAAATCCAAATATTACTGATTTCCTAATTCAAATGAATTTCAAATTTACGTGTTTATTTAATATAAATGTTTCATGGAGTTATTTTTATGATAGTGGGTGAAACGGTTTTTAGTGTAATGCATCAAGGAAAAGCTGGCAAAAATGATGTACATTTTGTTCGTCAAAAGAAAATGACGCGTACACAGGTACAAAAGTCTCGCGTTTCGAAAATGATTAATTTGACCAGCAAGATACATTTTGCGCACTTTTGGTACTCATGCGAGCGTTAAGCATCCATTGAAAAAATATATCCCAAATTGGGACGAAATTATTACGCGCGTGTTTAAGGAATTTCCTGTGAAATTCAAATTTTTACCTTTGTCCTGCATATAAATTTCCGTGTTACCTTTTTTTTTAAGTCTTTCGGTGGAAAAGTTAACTTAGTAAGTGAAGTGCGTTTAGAAGTAGTTCATGTATGTGCGTCGGCTGATACATTTGTGTTTCATTAGCGGAAAAAAATCTCAAAACCCAAATCATCTTGGAATTTAAAATTTCGAACAGGTTGCCCGGAATCCTAACCACCAGAGGAATATTCCCTCCATCTTATGGAATAAAATCCTATGTACTCAAAGAAAACTATACGCTGAGATGCCCAAGAAGTTGTAATCCAAGGGAGCCCTGTAGCCTTTTAATGATTTTGATATGCATGGTAAAATATCGAATTATTATCATTACAACCATACTTAATTAATACTACCACTGCTACTTAGAAAATCAAGCTATATAAGACGTTAATTGTGCCAGTCTGAACTACGTATCGTAAAGTATGGAATATCTACGATAAGTTTCAAACAAGAAAGCTTCACGTGTATTTGAGCGGGAAGTTTTAAGGAGGATTATATGGTCAGATGAGAAAGGGCGAAGAACGGAGAATAAGAACTAATGGATAAAAGTTCTCAAAGGTGAAGACAGCAACGTTCGCGAAGGCCCTGCGACTGGCTTGGCTTTCATGGCTAATGTGGGACGGATTTGGGAGAATAAAATTCCATGATAGTTGCTACATGGGCATATGGAGGAAAAGAAGCGAGAGAGAAGACAAAGGAAGAGATGGCTTTAGGATTTGGAAGAGTATTTGACGGTCATACGGGTAATCGTATGGTGGAAGAAGGAGCAGAGTAGAGAAAAATTGAAGTGCACGGAGGTCGGCCAAAGGCTATAAGCGCCGAGGAAGAAGTAGTTTTATTGATGCACTGACGTAAGTGCATTTATATCTAGCCCTGTAAGGCGTCTCAAATTTTTAATGGAAATGAGGCAATAGGTCCCAGTCATTATGTTTATTGGTGATTTGTTACATTAGGCATAATTTGATTTTCTGGTGCTTCAAATTTTTGTTCGAAATTCGAAAATTAGCTTTCTACTGTTGTGGTTCCAAGTTTTGTGAAATAAATGGATATCTTATATCGGCCTGTTTGAAATTCAATT
Source organism: Hetaerina americana (assembly GCF_022747635.1). NCBI lineage: Eukaryota > Metazoa > Arthropoda > Insecta > Odonata > Calopterygidae > Hetaerina > Hetaerina americana. The sequence continues at coordinate 46,545,505 of NW_027287095.1, forward strand.
TTTCTTAATTTCTCGTGGTGGTCTTACGCACAAAGTAGTAGGCAATGAAATTATTTCTTATTTATCAACGTTAAAATATAATTAACTGTATTCATTCATTAGTTTAAATATAGCTGGCTCTCTACTCCTTTCTACTAGAGTAGAAAGGAGTAGAGAGCCTTTTCCTGTATAATGCATTCACATTGTAATCAGAGGCGCGCATGAATTGGCCAGGTAGTAGAGAGTCGCGAACCCGCCAGCACAGCGTCTTTCTGCCGGAACCGTTTCCGAAGTTGTGTTCAACTATCCATGGGTATTCGAATGCACAATGAGGGATTCGAATTATTCCAGTGTGTCTTGACTGGAAAAGACGAGTCCTACGCGTTGCACGTGTGGTGCTCCTATTTAGCTACTGTGAGATGTTTTCATGTCGTTTATTTTTCGAATGGAATATTGTAGATATCTAAAAAATTATTTCTCAGGTAATTTAGAAATCTTGAATGTTATTTAAACAAATGTCTTGCTACTCTCATTCTGTATGAACGTACATAAAAGCTGTAGGCAAGAACATGGAATAAAATGAAGAATACAGTGTATCTTTCTACTGTCCTACAGTGGAAAGATACATTGTATTCTTCATTTAATTAAAATGAATTTCCACAAGGTTGAGCCGGGAACAATTGAATATTTAAAGAACATGGAAGTTAGTCCGAATAATTTTTATGGTGTTTCTTCCGTTGCTTATAGTAAAGAATCCGCTACATACGCTCAGAAGCTGTCTGCTCAAAAAGTATCACGAATTTTGCATTTTCACGGGTTATGTATATTTTATTTTCGATTTTTTTGTGGCGTTATGTTGGTACTTATGTCTCTTAGTTATGCCGAAAAGTTCGGCCATTTTGCATGTTCATTTTAATGTTGACAGCCGTTTTGCTTGGAATTGTTTTCGATTTTTGCCTGTTCCAAAAAATGGATCAAAGAATCTGTATCAAATATTGCGTGAAAAACGAAATTAGGTGCGCGGATGCACTCCGAATGTTGACTGTGGTATATTTAGAAGCTACCTTGGACCGAAGCAACGTTTATCAGTGGTGTTCTCAGAGTACCGAGAGGATGTGAACGACGAAGAGCGTGCCAGACGCCCGAGCACGTCAACAACAGACGAAAACATTGATGAAGTGAAAAAAATGTTATTGGCCAATCGTCGAATCACCGTTAGAGAAGTTGCTGAGGACCTAAACATATCGATTGGCTCGTGCCATTCGATTTTTACCAATGATTTGGGCATGACATGGGTCGCCGCGGAAAACATACCAAAATTGCTCAATTTCGACCAAAAACAGCAGCATATTAACATTGCTAATGACTGAGTCCGCGATGACCCAAATTTGCTCCAGAGGGTCATAACTGGTGACGAATCATGGGTTTATGGTACTTACGTGGAAAATTAAGCTCAATCAACCCAACGGAAGCTGCAGCACTTGCCAAGACCGAAAAAAGCGTCGGTCGAATGTGAAAGTTTTGCTTGCAGTTTTCTTCAATTGCAGGGGCGTGGTGCATCATGAGCTCTAGCCTTAGGGTAGAAAGGTAAATAAGGAATATTACCTGCAACTTATGCGCAATTTGCGCGAGGCAATCCGCTACAAACGCCCGGATTTGTGGAAGAGCAAAAATTGGCTCTTGCACCATGACAACGCCCCTGCTCACACATCGTTACTTGTGCGCGAATTTTTGGCCAAAAACAACATACGAATGATGCCGCAGCCACCTCATTCCTCAGATCTGGCCCCCAGTGACTTTTTCTTGTTCCCGAAACTGAAGAGGCCCATCGAAGGACGACGCTACGCTACTATTGACGAGATAAAGACTGCATCGAAGGAGGAGCTGAACAAGATCACAAAAAATGATTTTTTGAAGTGCTTCGTGGATTGGAGAAAACGTAGGCACAAGTGTGTAATATCTAAGGGGGATTACTTTGAAGGAGACAAAATGAGTTTATGAATAAATTAATAATTTTTGTTAAAACACAAAAGCCGCGATACTTTTTGAACAGACCTCCTACAGCTCAATAAAAATTCTGAGTATGAATTTGTCTGACTTATGCTTACTCTAAACAGCATCAAGTGGTGATACTATTGTATTATTCACAGATGGCTTATTTTATACTGAAACCAATCAGAAAATCGAAAAATCTCGAAAAAACTTCCCGGGTTCGACTAGTTACGATTACCTTTAATGACAGTATAATATGGGAGAAATTTGGTATTTTCTTGAGTATAATAATAATTATTCACTTTTTATATAGTTATAGGATTGATTAAGACCTGAAAACTGTGAAACTGTGAACTAAAACTATGAAAGGGTAAATGTTTTTAGCATACGAGAAACAATAATCTACCCAATATTTATTTTGTTTTCGTTCGCATCGTTTTCTGTTAAAGGTGAAGTAACTTTTGACTAATAATTATGGTCAAGCATGTTAATAATTGCAAAATTATTGAAATTTGATGCCTTAATTTTGATTATGTCGAAGAGAGATGTCATTATATGCTATCTCCAGGAAGTAGAGAATACTATATATCGATATACAGGTATATCACTACTTCTAAGAAAAATCGGAAATATTATAGTGGTATTTTTAACAGTATTTTCTCCATGACAAATTGATTTTAAATAATATGGAGTATATTTCATTGTCTCATTGGATTTCGTAGATTAAACAATTCCAGAATAAGCGCAGGACTGGAACCTAATTTTCATGTGCAGCCGACATATATAGAAACTCTTTGAAACGAATGTACTCGTATATTGAAATATGGCAACCTGTTTTGATAAATTAGCTATAAATTGGTTAATTTGAAGAATATTACAATTTTTCGAAAAAGATTAATTTTCAAATACTCAAATGAAATGAGACATTTTATGTATTCTCCGTGAAGTTCTCTGTGATACTGTTTTTCGTAGTGAAATAACATTTCAAAGGAGAATGGCGCAGTGAAATAAGAGTTCATAAATGCATCTTGGAATTAGCTAAATGCTTTCAGTGAAGAAATTGCAACGTGTATCCCTGTAATATGTAGTAATTTCTTTGGTTAAAATGGGGTTAAAATGTTAAACCTGTTATTTAGAGATGCAGATATAATTTTCTTTGGTTTAAATAGAGTGATAAACTAAATTGTTACTTGGGTGGTTTGCCTAATGCAAAGTTATATAGAATATGACAATTTGCCGGAAGAGAACTGGCATTTCCAACATCATTCAATCATATTATATTTCGGATTATCAGGTCCAATATAACTACAGAGCTTGGCTATTTCTGAGCGTTTTCTGAGGAGGTCAAATCGTGAGAGTCAGGCAGCTAACAATACGTCTTGTCGCCACACCAACACACTTCTCCTTTAATAGTCGCTGTAATTTGTCAGTGTGAAAATGTGATAAGTAGCGTGAAAATCATTTTAAACAATTGAACCACCGTCATTTGCTCTTGGTCTGCTAAAGGTATTCTTCATAGGGCATATTAATATGAGCAAATCTTTGATTGAAATTAACCGACCTTATGAAACAGAATAATTTAGTTGATCGTTCATCTAGTTTAGGATTCTATCAATTATGCTTCAGAATTATTAAAGATATTTAATCTCTTGCAAAATATTTGAAAGATGAGAAGACTATTTCAAATTGGTTTAGTGTGCAGCATTGCCTTGGTCCACAAAATGATATTCATCTCAGGTTTCTCCCATATTTGTGTTGTAAGTAGGAACATGGGAAATACTAAAATAGGAGTAGCATGCGACTGAAGGCTTTGTTAGCAAGCCGGCAATTGGAATACGGTGATTAAGGGCCGTAAGACTGAAATTCATGTGGTGGATTTTAACCAGAATTTTTATCCTGTTTCTGAGGTTCTTTATTGAGGGAGTGAAAATTATTCAGCTTTATTTTCATGAGATATTTATTTTTAAGCATTCAGTATTTCGAAGGCTCTTGAAAATGAACAAGTAAGGCGGGATATCGGTTTCGATTCTTCTCTGTTTCCAAATGCTACCAAAAAATACAGTGGAGAACCTTTACACGATTTTACGTTTTACTTGAAAGAATTAATATTCATGCAATAAACAAAAGTGCTCGCAAAGCCTAGCCAAATCTTCTCTGAGAGAACGTTGACGCACTTCAGATGGAGTCAATTTCCAACTCCGTGCCTCAGCAGTCATTTCTTTCCACCTACGGAATTAGTTTTTCTTCGTGCTCCTAATATTTTGTTTAATTATCTGAACACTATGCCAATAACTCAAATATAGGGTTAGATAAAGTGTATATCAGCTATTAATATTTGTTTACTATGAGGATTATTTCATCCATATCATAGTGAATTTTGTGTTTCCAAAAATTAATACCCACGAAGAAGTAGATCAAATTGTCACCGAAAAAGTTCGAGGTTTTACAAGGAAAATGAACGTTGTACTATTCTCATATTAGAAGTCATAATCAAATGAAGAAGTTTTTTGTAATCATAATAAGGTGCAAAAAAGCTGCCATTGGATTATATTTAATCTTTTCGAAAGGTAATTAGATTTTTCTCATTTTAGTGCATGCAAATTGAACTATGCAACGAACACCTTTTCAAAAACCACTCATGATATGTTCAACTTGCAGTAATCTTCTATATAGATTTTATGAGGGCTAAATTGACCTATTTTCCATAAATTGGGTGTGTCAAAGTAACCAGGGCGTCATATGAAACTTGTACCAGAGTCAATAAACTTAAAACTATCCATTTCCTCTAGTAAGTAAGAAAGGGATAATATAAAGGCGATATAAATATTTATCCCCTATTCCCGAATCCGTTAATATATTCCAAGTAAATTGTTTTATTCGCTTTATCAACCGGCTCGGTAAACCGAAAAAAACGTCGCACAGAAAAAAATACGAAAAAGCGCGAACATCGCGGAAAACAATGTTGTCCCAATGATCTTCTGCTTTATTCATGGCTCATGAAAATTAGATTCGGAGTCATTTGAATTGGAAGCGCTTTGTGGCCGAGGACATTCCACGGTCCCACAGCATCCTGGGGGTGAGGAGGGAAAGGGGATATAGCGTAGGGGAAGTGAGACGAGGGATGCAAGGGGGGATCTCGTACGAGAGGATTTCAAAGGCATCCATTGGGGGAGAGGAATGAGGTAGCGGGGGAATATTCGAAGGCGGGTGGGGGAGCGAAGCGCGTGTCACTCGGTTTATTTCCACTTGGCGCCTGCGACGGATTTCCTTCCCCCGCGGGGATGGGGGTCTCTTTGGTGGTATCCTCGGGTTGAGAGTGTTCAGGCGACGGATTTTGGAGGAGACGGTCCCGCGTGGACGTTCGGAGCGGGTCCTCTCGTAGGAAAGTGTTTTTTCGCGTCTTCCTATCGTGATCTTGACCGTCCACCCCTTGCAAGCGTGCGTGGCTGGCATCTAAGTTGGCTCTGGCGTCAGGGTCACGTATTCTAGATTTTCTTAAAATTTCAATATTGCATCTCTGAAGTATATTATATCAAGATGATTACAAATTGACTACTTTTCTTTTTTATTAATTCTTCCTTAAAATAGTTGCTATCAGTATGGGCTCTCTGATGTACCACTACCTACTAGAAACCAAAAACATGCCGTTGGAAAGTGAAATATATTAAAGATGTTAAGAAAAACTAATGATTTAATATTTTAATCTTTCATGATATGAGACAAGGGAATTGTCGCTGTACCTTTTGATAATTTGTGCCCATCCAAAACCTACCTTAACCGGTAGAGATAACATATAATAACTAAATAAATAAATAAATATATATATTTATGCAATACTTGTATATATAGTATATGTATAAGTATATTTATATGTATATGTATATATATATATGTATATATATATATATATATATATATATATATATATATGTATGTGTGTGTGTGTGTGTGTGTTACTTGTCAGTGGGGAGAGTAGGGATGGGAAATTGTCTTTGCTAATCTCTCTTTCCATTTATACTTACTTTCCTCCCTCTTTTCTTTATTCTAACCCTTCCCCCCTTCCATACCCCCAACAAGTGAGGTGCACACACTTTACACACATTTCATACAAACACGTACACACACACACATACATACAAGTATATATATGTTGGTGTTACAATAATTTTCTGCCTGAATGGCTGTTGTCGCCTGTCGAAACCGGTTTCCATATTTAAAAAAATTGTGGAAAATGATTAAGAACCGTTTTGTTTAACTGTAATGTGACAGATAAACATGACTATTTTATTCGTTAATCGGCGGAGGCTGGCGAGAACCCGAAGGGCTAGACGGTGCGGAGGTTGAGGAAGTCGTGTCGTTGACCGGCTGAACTGTGGGATGAGAAATAGGAGAGGAGGTGGGCAGAGGGATGGTGCCGAATGAGAGAGAGAGAGGGAGGCCTTAAGTCTTTGTGGAGATTGAGGGAACAGACGGGAGAGGCTTGGATGGAAAGCCTATTGGAGTGGGACGGCTGAGAAGGTAAAGAAGTGGGAGGAGTTGACCCGAGCGGGAAGGGATCATTGTGGGACACCGGTGAGCGGAAGATTGGAAGATTAGGAAAGGGGTGAAGGGGAAGGGGATAGTCCCCGGGGGAGGAAGGGGGGCAAGAGAGGGTTTTCAGAGCTTCGGGATACATGAGCATATGAGGTGGAAGTCAAGGTATTGTTGGGTAAATTTGGGAGAGCCTCGTAAGGTTTACCGAGATAGGTTATCGGAGGAGAAGCTTGGGTAAAGGAAACCTTCTCTCTTTCAAATGAAATAGGGATGGTTCTCCACTCTACCAATATTCGAATTAATTCGCGGGAGTATACTGATTCATTGCATTAAGCCAAGCGTAAACCAGCGATAAAAAGGACTGCAATGAAATAGGGGTTTGCGTCTGATAAAAAATCAGTCCCTACTTCCCTTTTTTCTTCTTTCTTTCTCGACCGGAAGACTTTTCCTTCCTTCATTTTACAGAAGAAACATTTTAAATGTATTTTTTTGTAAATTATAGGAAAGAATAGTGTAAGGTATTTTTGGCTTTCATTGTTCCTCGCGACGGTCAGGATTCATTAACACTTGTTTCCCATGGAGAAGAATTCAGCCTTGGTGGATTTATTGTAAATATAGAAAAACTATAAGGATGGAATTATGGAGAGAATGTGGCCGAGTACTCTCCAGGAAACCATTCTCATAAAAATAGTTACGCTGCACGAATTGCTTCGATACTTTTATTATACCGTAAACTGAAAAGTAAATGCAATTCTTCTAAAGAACGTTCTTAAGAAAACCTTGTTCAAAATCTTCTGAGAATCTTTCCCATGATTCTTAAATATCCTTGGTTTTATTAAGAAGAAAGTTAACTATATATTGAGATGCTGTTTCAAGCTTAGGAGTCGTAATCTTTTCTTTAATTTCCTGCTGAAATAATTTAATTTCAAGTATAGTCAGTATTTCTGTGGAATTTTACCCTGCATTGAAATTTTCTATTCATTACCTGGACTTTTTATGCCAAAGTTCATAACAACCTAATATTAGGGATGTACGACACTTCAATATGTCGAATGAATGTGGATATGAACTTCGATATCGACCTGTTGACACTGACTTAAGTTATCGTCAGCATATCTAGGGTAATATAAATGTCCAGGTCGATAAGTTCAAATTGATATGGTCATCGACGTGGACATAGGCAGATGTAATGTATTTCTTATACGAGAAATATATAAACAATCGGCTTCGTATGTTTCGGAGACAATTTCTACACATTTATGCATTTCGCATAAGGATGGAGGGATTGCGCATACGTCAATAACGACGGCTAATATCTGCCAAACAAGGGAAAGATAAAGAAAATATTGCAAAAACATTTTATGCTATAGGTTATGAATAATACTTAATCCCGTCAGATCTCCCTTTGTTTGAATTTTTTCGGGTACGTACACATTCAAAGTGAATTTCTTCTGTGCTGGTTTTAACACACCGGGCAAATGATAGGATGATTTAACAATGCCGACGCAACACTGGTTGTCAACCTCAACATTTTTTTTTGCAATACCGACATCGACATGGCCTCTGATATCTTCGACATTGACAATTCGAGTAGTGGTCGGCATTGTTCTGATTTCGTGTCACGACATCAAACATCCAACGTCTACATCCCTACCTGGTATTAATAGGATTAAGTTTCTTGCAGAGCAATCATCACGAAAAAGAACATTACGTAAGAAGCAGTAGACATTGGGATTAAGACGGGAACTTGTAAATGAGGATTGACGTCAATGGAAGAGAAGAAAAAAATTGTGTTGTGACTTAACAATATTAAAATATATTTGACAAAAGTGATTGAAGAGCGAAAAGACGTGAAAGAGCAATAGTGAAGAAAATAAGAAAGATAATATGGTCAGAATTTGATATTGCAGTGAAGAAACTATAGATAAAATAGCCCCCGGAATCTTCGAGTTTCTGAAATGTCCACGAAAAAGACTAAAGAAGCATTTTAAAATCATTTTCGATACGCGAGACCCTTGAAAAATATTTTGACTTCCAGAAAAGAATGATTTTCCCCTGGTTAAAAATGAGAAGAGAAAAAAGGTGAAACATTTTTGAACCGTAAACTGGACGAAGATTGTGTTCAATATCTTGGGTAAATTAATCTGCATAAAGATGGAGCATAAAAGCAAGGATTTTCCTACACGAACTACATATGAATTAGTAAAAATTAGTTGAATAAGAGAATCGATTATGGCCAAACTGCTCTTACAGGGAAGAGAATGGAAAATGAGCCGCATGCTTTCATTACATTCGTAGATCCAAGAAAACTTGACAATGTCAATTTATTAAATATATTTTTATTCTGATTGATTTATAATTGTATTGTTATCAGCGAAAATAGATCCAGAGCTTCAGTAAAAGCTGGACCCAGCAGTGACGAAGCAGAAATAAAGAAAGGAGAATGGAACTTATGAGGAATAAATATTATCGTAAATGCGCGAGTGAACGAATAATATCTAGCGAGTAAATAAATCTACAGCGAAAGAAGATAGGATATGATAAGCGAAATATCTCAGCCAATGAAGGCAAAATATCACAGGAAAATTCTAAGCTGTCTTACATAAGATTTAGTGTAAGGAAGCATTCCGTTAAAATGACACCTAGACGAAACATGCTTCTCTATGGTGGCTTGGAAAAAACCACAACAGAGAAAAGATAAATGAAACTATTGTAAATGAGGTGGCTACAGAAGAATGACTGAGATCAAACGGACGCTTATCTGAATTGATGACAATATTTTAGAAATATTAAGAGAAATATGTCTAATAAAAACGTTTAACAGAAGGATTTTGATACGCCTATGTTAATATCTCTTTTACTTGAGGGAGTTTTATCCGGCTAGTTAACAGATTGAGACTATGTGTATGAAGCATTATAACTATTTTTTTATTTAAACAATATTTTTTCGCAAAACTTTGCGTAATGTATGAAAATAAAAAATATTTTCCAATTAAGTGGTCAGGGTACACAATTCTGAGACAAGCGCTACGCTTTCTATAAGGCCTATTTATTAAAGATGAAATACTCAAGAAGGTTCAGGAAATTCTTTTATTTTACTATCGTGAATTGCTGGTTTTATTAAAGCATAAAAATAATGAAATGCAGTAAACGAATGATCGTGGCTTATATCTTCGTTTGCTCCAAATTAATAGTTTTCGGCTATTTTACTAAGCATTTAATTATTATAAAAATTTAAGTATTATTATAATTAAATTCGTTACATATTCGGAAAATTTTGATCTTAAACCCATGTTTTATTCCAAACCGGTTATTCATTCACGTGTATGTAATTTAATGCGAATTTTATGGCGCTATTTTTTTTAATATTCGATAGTAATTAGGAAATTTTGGTTTGTAAACCCACAGAGCTACTGGGAATTTAGATAAAAGGGTTCTATTTTTATAAAATGGCCATGAATTAATCTTCTTGATCTTATTTCTCTCATCGCAGTTTTTAAAGGAAATGGGACGGTTTTCTTTAATTTTAATATTTTTAATAAAGCTATCTTTGATGATCCCTAATTATTAGGGGGGCTATTCAAGACTTAACGTAATGAATGCGATATAATATTTCATATCCCTTTCATTCATCCGAAATCTATCAAGTTTTTAATCAAGCTACTTGGCTATTTAAGAGCTTTTTAGAATTAAAATATTTAATGTATTCTGATCCTTTTTCTTAAGCTGAATTCTTCACTACGCTAACTCAATTTTCCTGATGACGTTTTATCTCGGGCGTGTCAATCCACCAGCCATCAAAGTCAAAGTATGGGTAGGTAGGGTGCCAAAAAAACTAGTGGTCTAACTTAAAATTTTCGACAAATCAAAATATTTGTTCAAAAGAGCATAATTTTCTTCCTTATACGTGTCTTAGTAACCTACGAGGGTCATCCGGAAAGTAGTACCCGTTCGTGTCGCATGAAGTGCTGACGACGCGAGTAGCCGCTGGACGAGGTCAGATAGCTTCAGTGGCTTGTCTGCCTTCTCTGAGCCAAGTTGCGTGACGCTAGCATTGCCTGTGTTGTTTCTGTGATTGTTTACAATGTTTAAAAAAATTGAGAACGCCGCCAGTTGTGAAGTGAGGGCAGTGATTAAATTCCTCAATGCAAGAAACGTTCGCCCATGTGATATTCATCGCCAATTAAAGGAGGTGTATGGAGACAATGTAATGGACGAGTCGTCTGTTCGGCGGTGGTGTCGCAACTTCAACATGGGGAGGGGGAACACACACGACGATGAGCGTTCGGAGAGACCGTCTGTCATTACAGACCAACTGGTGAGCTCAGTTGACGAATTCTTGAGGAACGATCGGCGCGTCACAATTGATGACATCTGTGAGCATTTTCCCAATGTTTCTCGAACAATTGTTCATGAAATTGTTAAACACCATCTGCATTATGCAAAAATTTGTGCAAGATGGGTCCCTCGCGTATCTCAATGAGCTGGCGGCGAAGGACTATGCAGCAGGAATACAGAAACTTGTCACACGTTATGACAAATGCCTTAATTTGCTTTGAGATTATGTTGAGAAGTAGTTTAAAGTATCCTCTTTCAAATAAAATTTTTTATGTTTGTTAATATTTACTTTTGTGTCTTTATTTCACGAACGGGTACTACTTTCCGGATGACCCTCGTATTTCTGAACTTAAATGATGGAAAAGGTGTAGTTTTCCATAATATTTATCCTTTCATCTCCCGGAGTGTCTATAATTTTCGGAGTACACTCCTGCCGACACAGGTCTCGGTGGAAGCTGAGTGAAGGGAGCTTTGAATATATATCATGGGTCTTTCATTTCTCGTAGTAAACCAAAAAATTTTGAAATTGATGGACGACGCCAGCTGTTATAATTATTCTACTGGGAATAGATGAATTTTATGTACACGTTTCCATACACGATTAGATCTTGGAATGGAATCATGTGAAATTGAACTTAAAAAAAATTATTGAACATTTTTGTATCTTGTTGTAGGAATCTTGCGGTGTGTAAATTCTGTTATGATTTTAAATTGATCAGAAGCAAAGGTGTTCATTCAGATATCATGAACATCCCCACCGATGAACTACAAACTTGATGTGGTGGAAGGGCTTGTGCGTTCCGATGACCCCTAGAGATGTGTTGGCGGGAGTAGTAATAATTGCTCCTGGTAGGGTCACCCATAGGTCGAAGGTTAGGAGCCAGGCGAAAGGTAGTCCACGCAGCGTCTGTTCCTCAGTGAGGCGGCTGCAAAGGCGTCTGACCCCAGTTGGGCGCCCATTGAGTGAGATTGTCCCGTTCAACACACTATTGAGGAAGGCAACGGGCAACCACCTCCATTATTATTCTCTAGATTAAAATGACGGGAAAAAATCATGAACATTAATTACCGCCTGAAAATTTCATGACATGACGTAACCCTGGTCGTGCGTAATTATTTTTTGTGGAGTAAATGATTTTTTTGGTTTATTTCTGGATAGAAAATTCACCTAGTGACGCCTGAAACGATAAAGTTAATACTGTTTTAGGGGTTGTGAAAAAAACAACAGTAAAATCGATATTTTTATAAATAATTACGAATATTATACTATTGATTGGTTATTTTACTGATTTACTGACAGTTTATTTATATGCATTGATGTAGACATTTTAGCTTAACAATGTGTAAATTAATTTGGGTTTATAATTAAATTTGGCTCGCCATGTTTTTTGCAGTGGTGCAATTAGTCAATGCCATGTTAACAGCTCAATGTACAATTAGTCCATTTATCTCGAGGGACTGTTGTTCATTGCCATGTTTTTAGTAATGAGAGAAAAATAAGCAGACTAATTTTAGTTAGGAGTACATACAAACCTATCATCAAAACCACCACAAAACCTAGTGTCATGTCAGTACTTTTTGGTGGGTCACAGCAGAATGTTTAGGGTGCAAACAACACATCCTTGTGTGTATACCGCCCTCTGAGATGGACATGACGACAAATAGGGTATCACCGGTGATACGTATAGTATTTAACAATAAGTGCCACGCTTTTTGAGTTGACGGTATGCCACTAAAAGCCATGGTACAACACGAAATTTGCATTCAGCTTAATATGAGGGGGTAAAGCACGACGCATTTTTTAATCAGATAAGATTATTGAAATCGAACCAATAACTGAGGACTCAATGATTGACTAATTACCTTCACCCGTTTGAAGAAAATAAAAAAAACATGCTTATTATTCTGCTGGTTTATAATAAAATCATAATTTGTTTTGATACAACGCTAAGGAATTCGGGAATTTTATTTTTCCTTATGAATATTGTAAATATTTTAATTTTAAGAATAGATCGAATTTGTCCGAAATAAGGGTATTTTTGGGTACAGATCTGAATGTCTCGACAAAGACGGTAGAAGATCCAACACATTTCTCTCGTGAAAATACCTGAAATGTCCAGGATTTTGAAATTCCAAAGCATTTAGTAAATGGTTGTTAATCCGTAGTAGTTACTTAACATAGGTGGCCGAACTATCAAATTGACAAACTCAAACCAATAGGTATATTTCATGAAGTACAGAATTGTTTAAAAATAAATTCTCTAACTATGCTTTAGACAGACTTTGATCATGGGAGGCATATCTGCTCTCCGACCTTATTCGTAAAGGGTTTCTTTCTCTTTGAAAGAGGGGCATTCCTCATCAAATGTAGGGCAGGGAGTAAACAGATTCCTTGCGCTCCTAGCAGATACATTTCACGTTTACCCTTTTCTGGTTCATTGAATTGCCATAATTTGCCATTCTGAACCTTCCTTGCGCTCGAAAGCATTAATGAGGGGGAGTTACTACACCAGTTTGAACTGTAAATCAACTGCGTTCATCAAGAACTCTTGCTCACATCTCTTGATTAGAAATGGGAGATGCAGTGGAGTACTAAGGTATATGTTAATAGTGTGTATAGCAAAAAGGAGGGAGATTAAAGGGTAACCCGAATTGTAGTTGACGGTCTTTTATCTCCCTTTGTATCATCAGCGGTGCGGAGCGGAGGGATACGATTATTTTTAACAGGAACGTTTCAAGTGCGTATTTTTTTATTCTACTCCATCGAGGGAAACATTTGCCTCATGAAAGGAACCCATTAAATGTATGGTGACAGCTCACCCCATCATTGAAATGCTTTATTTTCTGAAGTACATAATGCTCACGAGTTTCATTTTTGCGTCGCAAAATATTCTTGACAGTTTTCAAGCAATGTCACGCCGCAAAACGTTCTTTTTTGCATTTATAGGGAACATTTTGCCAATTTTTTTGTTATATACGCTCTAGCTGGTTCTGTGAACATCGTTGAGCAGAGAGATTTCCCCATTTTGTAATTACATTAAGCGTCCTTCCTAAGTCATTAAATATATTTTTTAAACCATCAGGGCGTATTTTAATCTTCGGCTTTGCTGTTTTCTCTATGGTGTAAAATAATCCGCTAATTTTTCCTTTCACCGGAGGAATCCCACTCCAATTACATTTTTATGCTGCATGCTTTCCCCTATAAACTATGTACTCTCCGGCCTTTTTTATGGTTCAGTGAGCGGAAATATGAATAACTATAGCCAATACTCTGCCACGGAATATTTCAAACGCTTGATATATGCCGTTAAGGATTAATGACAAGGTTTACTGCATTGTAAATGTACTTTTTTATTAATTTTTCCCAAAGGAGTGTTATGGAGTATTCTTCGTGGGTCTTGCAAAACTCGTTAGCATAGAAATTTTACCTTAGAGCAAATAAAGTATGGGTGAACACATCTGGCCTGGTGTCATACAAGCGAGAGGTGATCTTGCATAGGTGTAATGGAGAATTATGACCTTTATGTGGTTCCCTAACATGTCTCAAATCAAAATCGTCATTTTCTCGTTCGCCTTCTGAATTTATTGATTTCCCCCCTTCCATTGCAATTTTCTCGATTCAAAAAAGATAAAACAAATATGCACTCTCACTTTTGACCGCCAGCATGCATTATTTTAGCAGTGTTACAGTTTCATCATTTTTCATAATTCCATTTACCACGTGCGTTATTTGATTGTATTTTCGCTCTCAGGTCGTACCCTGTGGTCCGACTGCCCCTGGGATATGGCAAGCCAGGAGTGGCTTGCCATTAAGTGTCCCAAGAGCCGAACTACCAGAGCTCACCATTTATTATGCCAGTTCAATCTCTGGGATAGACTATGAATAGACTGGAATCGTATGTTCTTTCCTGGTGGATAAAAATGGAAAATGTACGAAATAATATTTTTTCACGAATCACATGTGTATAGCTTAATATTTTCCAACGCAAAGTATAATTCTGATAGTGAATATCTATTTTTATTCTGTCTCTGGCGAACAATTTGTATGTTTCCGCGTGATGTTTGCAAGCATAACAATTATAATATCGATCCTTCACTTTATGTTGGATTTAGCTTGATTTAACTTTTTTGCGGAGGGATACTTTTTAGAAATATTTATTAATTTAACTGATTAGAGTGCTTTTCAAATAAAATTGTTTATCCATCAATTTTTAACTGTAAAACACAATTGGGCAATTTTTTTATTTGGCTTCCCTGGGAAATATTTTGCATTGTTGACATAACGGAAATTAAGGGTTGTTGACATTTCTTGGTATCGATATGGTCTGAGAAACTTTGGCAGTAAAAGAGGATCGCCTTGTTCTCAAAGCAGTGTAAAACAATGCTTGTTAGTTTGGTATAAGCTCTCCCCACAAACTCAGAATATGGTTATGCGTTAATGTACCGCAGATCACGGTACTTTTATCAAATATACAAATTCGACGTTAGTACCTCTTGTGTAAATATATGGAGTCGATTAATTCAGAATCTTCACTCCCCAAATGTTAAATGATCTTCAAGGTCATTATTATCATTGTAGAACTAGATCTTTCTAATATAATGCTTAAGGTTTATCTCTTTGCTGTCATAATACAAAATATTCCAACATATATATTTGACGTCACGCGCTTGTACAGGTATCACTGTATCTCATTTATTTACAATGAAAATCTCGTAATTTATAAAATCGCTATTGCACATAGTTAAATCAGGGAGAACTTAAGATGGTGATATCTGCTGTTTATTATTTGTTTAACTAGAGTTTTTATTTTCCAATTAATTTTTAACCATTGGAAGAATAAATACCGGCGACTTGATTCTGTGTTAATCGTTTAATATATATAACTAACCATTATAGATATGATAAAATTAAGATTCAACAATATTCTTGTTTGAAGTATAACATTATTCATACAAATAGTAATAGTGTAAATGGTTCAAAGAACAAAGGGAAGAAGAACCTCGCTGTTAATGAAAATTCATTCGAAACGAGTATCTCTCTCGAAGACAACTTGACACCAAGCGGCAACTTCACAGCCGGAAAGACTCCACTTGTTATTTAGAAACAAGCTTGATTTGGGCCTTGGGAGACGCCTGGGAAATTTTCTCATCCATCTACTTTCTCCGCGGTACCTTTTCTTAGACTTCTTCCGCTATCTTAACGTCCTGCCCCTATTCCCTTTCCTTCCTCCGTCCCACCTCCTCGATTACCGTCCCGGCAACCCCCATTCCAACCCCATCCCCACATACCATCCTTTCTCCGTTTGCTCTGCCATTCCGACCTCTCGTCCCTTACCTCTCAATATCCAACCTCCCGCCCGGAATAGCGTAAATTTCGCACATCCCCTCTCTCCCCACCCGTTGCCTCTCTTTTCGGCCCTGTGCCATCCATCTCCGCGCCAACTCCTTCCCCCCCATGATTCCCCCACTCCTCTCTCTCTCTAGGGAAAGGGCTGAGAATTGGGGGGGAGGGGCCGTGCAAAAGAAATATAACGTTAGAAAAAAGTCTCGGGCTCTTTTTTCTCGCGAATCTTTCCGAGCTGAGTCGTGAAGGTGGGAAATGGAGGCGAGAAAGAGAGGTAGGGGGAGCGGCGATGGGTGTGGTTGGCATTCGTGGAAGTGGGCATGCAGGGGTTTGAAGGAGAGAGAAAATGAATGGGAAAGAATGGGAAGGGGAATGGGAGTGAGGGGTGGGGGAAAGAGGCAATTCTTTCTCCACAAATCTCGATCTCCCCACCAGTCCAAAATCCACGCGTTCCGACACAAGGGGTCCCCAACCTCTTCACGGGGGAGCGCTCTATTTCCAGAATTACGTACGTCGCCCTGAAGGGGCATCTACTTCTGAGACGAATGAATGCAGATATTGCTCTTTCGGTGGGAAAGAAATCATTTTCCCCTGAATATCCGCAGCGGATCTCAGGACACTGTTGGTCATGTTTTTGGCTGTGTGCCATTTTTCGTGGGTGGCTAAGAATAACTGTTGCATCAATGTTAATTAGGTATATTTTGTGAATTGAAATGTTCATTAGCAGTTTGATAGTTCTGAAGCAATATTTGTAGCAAATCACCAATGACAAAAGGCAAAATTGAATGATTCTAATAAATTGAGAATTATTTTAAAGTTAGTAAGCTTAGCATGCCCCGATTCTTCTCATAAAGATTTAAATTATTTTACCTGAGTTACTTGTCATAAATGAATTACATAATTCCATATTTTCCCAACGTTTACATTGCTATTGATCAGTGAACTAGCAGTTACAATTATTCTTATATTGATTCAACCCATGAGCATTCAATACCGTTCTTGATGCTTCCCTTTTATAATCTTAAAGACTTGTGAAGTTCACTCGCCTTTGCTATTCTTAAAATTTCTCTATTTGGTATTGCATGTATTGTTCTGTTAGCTTACAACTTCAAATCAATTTTGCAGGAAAGAATAATTCATGTTTGTGTATGATTTAAATTAGTATTTAATTAAATATAAGTTAAATTTAAAGACTGTTTTTATGGATTGTGAGCCCTTTCATCTTAAAAATCAATACTTGTATTAATAATGGCTCTTCTTAAGTAATTTTATGTATAATATCCTAATTGGATGTTGACCAAGGCGCTGGGAATACCATATCCATTTAATACTGTGGGTTTGAATCGTGCTTATAGGAAGTTGTGCTTTAATGCTATGAAGTATTTTGTGGCAAACATTTTTTCATTACCTCGATCCTTTATCATCTTCATCACTCCTAGGAATACTTTGCCTCAATTCTCGTGTCTGCTATTCGGTTCTCCCATTTGCTTACAATTTCATGTCTATAATTTTTCCTTTTCACGACATCGTTTTTATTGTTTTATATTTATCCAATCCACGTTTTCTCCTCGATCTTTATCACATATTCCATACTTAACATTTTTATTCAGAAATATATCCTTCCTCATATTGTGATCAATAAACTCCTTGGGTGATTTTCCCGAGGTTCTTTTTTCACGCACTCGCAATGGAACAACTTCAACAATCGTTCTTTTTGCCCTGACCATTTTCTTTCAACATTCGTTACTTAGTATCATTCTCATTTATCACCGAATTTCCAGTGAGCATTATTTTCTCCACTGGCTCAAGTACCGAGCCCTGCATGAAACCAATCTAGAGAGAGGATATTTACCATTAAATCCGTTTACATCTTATTGGCGTCCATTAAGAAAGGAATTAAACAAATTTAGAACATAATGAGAAAACTTGAGAGTTTCGTTTTCTGAAGAAACCAAGTTTGATTTACACGACCGAATGCATCGCGAAAACCGAAAAGAATTGAGAGTGCGATCACTTCTTTGTCAAATGCAAATCTTATGTCATCTATTATCTGGAGGAGAGTAGTCTACGTGATCTATCCTTTTCCAGATCTTGATTTATGTAGGTGACACGAATTATGCAATTCAAGCTGTTCCGTTATGGGATAATAAACTACTTTTTCAAGACATTTTGAGAGGTGACATGGAATAGATATTGGCTGGTAGAAAAATAAAGAGGGAACGATTTTTGAATTTTTTTATTGGACCACCAAAGTGATTTTTCCAAGGAGATAGCAAGCAGAGAGAGAAGTTAATTATTTCCACTATTCCTGGTAAAAGTTTCTTTTTATAGATGGCGGAGATCAAAACAAAGCCTTGTCGAGTTGGAAGTAGACTGATGGATATACTTATTTAGCCGGTCAAGCGAAATGTGGCGGAAAAAGTGATTACTATTTTCAAAAGGTGCTAGTGAATCAATAAACGAATTCCATGAATTGAAAATCACTCGAGGTTGGGTGAGGTGAAAATTATTGATGTAGTTCATAAAAGGAATTGTTTGAAATAAATTTGAAATTTATTTAAGTATCCAAGCTCCTTTATTTCGCCAGGTTTAATTTGATTTGGGGAGTGGAGAGTGTATGTATGTAAGATAGTAATATTAATGTTTAGCCAGTAATATTTGCTACCAGTTTTTGTGTAGTTTTTATATTTATTATTGACAGCATGGGGTCTTGTCCAAATAATCGCACCGCGTGTCCTTCTTACATCTCTCATTTTATTATGTCTTCGGTCAACCAGGAGGCTTGAGTGGCGTTTCAGACATCATTTATTATATTATTATTTATTTATTTATTTTAGAATTACGTTGCAATTAGGCGATTTTCCTGGTGGCAACGGTCAAGTTTGATCAAAGATAACTCTTACAGCGAAAATTACATGCATACACGCACTAGGAAAAAAGATAAGAGACAAAATATTCTTACATGCAATGACACTGCCACATCACATTTCAACAAACTTCCACATCACATACAAAATGCCGTCCACATCACATACAAACAATATTTTAATAACTACAATGAAGTTTATTACCCAGTGTCCCACCTCATATGGATCCCATACAATGGAGGAGTGTTCTAGGATAGGGATAACTAGTACCTTATATGTTTTTTCTTTTGTGGCTACGCTTCTTCCATTTAAATTTCTCATTACCCAATGCAATACTTTAAATGCCTTCCGTGACAAATAATCTACTTGGACTACCCATTCAAGATCCCTAGTTAAGTAAATGCCTAAATATTTGCATTGACTGGTACATGGGATTCTTTCTCCAAAGAGGGTGTAAATTTCCTTTTCTGCATTCTTTTTATTTGAATTGAGGTACTTGTCAACTTAGTAAAGAACATTGTGACGTATTGCATTTAGTTTGACATCAACGTATTCAGTTTTTGAAAATCTATCGTCGTGAGATCAATTAAGCATTGTACATTGTCAATGGCTTTGAGTTTTCTATAGAGATAAGTATATCCTCATAGCACGGTCTGGAGAGCCTATACTTAAGTATAATATGTATGAGATCATAGGCTAAAAGAAAAGGAATTGGATTTGGACATTAGAAATGACTCCATTTGAATGATATACAATAAATATACCTATCCAACCAAGTGTGACTATATATAGTATGATAAGTTGGACGAAAATGCAATGAGGGGAGGCTTTTATAGAAAATTAGGCTTTTTAAATATTTACTGGTATAGCTACTTTATCATAAGTCAATTATTATTTCAGGGGAGATGATTGTTTTTGTATTCGAGATTGAGCTGTACGAAATGGGCTTCAAATTAAGGTCAAAAAGTTGTTTTTGAATACCGATAAGAAGTATATATGAAGTCATTTATGGCGATTTGACTCCAAATATCTTCGTAATTGAAGTTCAGGACGAGAATGGTGTAGGTGAGGTGGGGAGAATATTTACTTCGATATTTCAATGGATGAACATTTAATGCATTAAATCATACATTGTAATGAGAAATAATCACGTTTTACCACATCATCATCAAAATATGGATTCAGCCCAGTTTCAAACGAGCGTATTAAATAGAAAATCAATTAGGAAAACGATCCCGCAATTCATTTGGTTGGCCAAGAAGGGATTTAAAGTTAACGTGAAAATATTTCAAGAATTTTCTTCATAAATGAAATTAGTGTAAATTTAGCACTAATGCCAGAAAAAAACATGCATTGTATATTAATAAATATACAAACGAAGGCGATTTACACTACGTATCTGTCCTACCTTTAATGTTGAACTGTTACGACCTTTGGGCTATGACAGGGAATTCCATGAACCGCTGTAATTACAAAATACCTGTACAAGGAGGAGAATTTAGAAAAGTTGAAATTACTAAAAACTTTGATTATAATAATTAAGAAGAAAATGGAAGCATTTCTCTCGTAATCACGTATGAGGAAGCACACCGAATTGAGAGATGGGATACCACCATCGCATTCTAATGTCTAAATTTGGTAAGCCTAATCAAGATCACGATGATTGATTTATTGCCATACCTATGAGGCTTAGAATTCCCTTATTTAAAGGAGAAACCATGGATGTTAATTCCGTTGTGAATGATTCTTACTCAGTAGCGTAAACACGAAATCCCAAAGCACAAATCGAGGCTCAGTGATCTGTGATTTCAGCCTCTGCTCAATCGAATCCACCACATAATTTGGTAATCACACAACCTATAGATTCATTTGATTTCATCTGCTCACTTACAACTTATTCTCTGAAACACTGGCATTTTCATCATACAATGATTGCTCTGCAGGGATTTCATGCGGTCTAGCAAAAATCAAGCGAAGTCAACTCATGGAATCGGAAGGTAAGAGAAAGACTGAAGATTATTTGGCGATATTTTCTTGAATGACAACCCATCCTGTTCCATAACGCACTTAACGTATTTGAAGTATTATTAATAGAAGGGTAACTTGGCATTAATCAGGATACTTCATATTGTAATTACTGTCCTCATTTCTTGCTCTCTTATCCGTACATGAAAGCATGCAAGCGTCAAGGAAATTGACCGCTTGGATCTTTAGTACGGGTGAATTTGCACTCGTACTAAAGAAGTTATAGGGGAATCATTACAGCTGAATCAAGTATGGACACATATCGTACGCCACCAGAAACTAGATTTGGATTAATGAAGGTTATTTTATTCCGCGAAAATTAAGGGTAGGAATGTTTCATACGGTACAGCAAAGTATCAAGATAAAAAAAAAATAATCAGCTGAAAGCGTTAGTAATGCTGGGAAAGGTAGTAGGAATATGGCGATAGAATTTGTATTGGAGATAAGCATCACGGTATCATGTCTTGAACACATGGCGTTCTCCACAATGTATCTTTATTAAGGTGTCATTAACTATCAGTTGTACAACAGCGTAAGTAAAACCGTACTTTTTGTCATCTCACATAACTCTGGGATCTCTACTTTTTAAAACTGAATTATAGAAATAGCAAAATTTTGTATGGGAATATTTTTACCCTGAAAAATCGACTTTTATTTTTTTCAAAAAGTTTTATCCTTGGCCTGGGGGATACCTTGAGTATGTTGCTTTATAGGCATTGAGAGTCTTCTCTCACTCACCAATTACTCACACGTAAAAATTCACACATCCATGCTCTATTTGAGTCTCCGTTCTCTCTCTCTCCTCGTCTGAGCGTAACCGTCCCGCCATAACAGTTGTTGCTTCTCCATCCACAATAGCCTTTCCTTTTCCTCCCCCTCCAACATCTTCTCATCTCCTCTCTTTTTTCGCCTTCTTTCTCTCCATCCACACATCCATTCTTTAGACTTGATTACTATCCTCAGAATAGCGCTAAGTTCTTCAAAATATTGAATTTTTTGCCAAAAATAATCATTTCCTTGCCATTTGTAAATACAGCGTCATTCCTTGAAATTCATAGCTGTTTTCCCGCTCCAGATTAGTGATTCTGTGAGCAGCATCTCCCTCACATCGTCGTATTGCCCATGAATTGGTAGGCCTATTTATTTATGTATTTGGATATCATGTTTAGGTCCAATAATATTTATTCTTAATGCCTGAGACGGATAAGTGATTTTTTCATTTATTTCACCTGTGATGCTGTGGTTAGTTAAATAATTACCATTTCATCATACTTTACCAAAGGATGGCTTTGCTTCTTTCTTGACAAAGGAGCAAAACATTTTATGAATAGAGCGTCCGCTGGCATGTGGTAATTTTTCATAACTATTATTAAAACCACACTATATTTCATAAAATTATAATATTACGCATATTTGTACATTTTCAAAATTTTGGCTCACAATTACGTTTGCTGATTTTCTGTGCTTCTTCTTTCGCTTTTTCTTCGTTTTTATGAATTAAGGATCCAAATTTAAATTTGAATACATTCTAAATAATCGTAATTACTCTCAAATTATGACTGTTTGTTTAATTCAGAGAAATAATTCTAAATTTAATGAGGAATATGTTGCAGTTTTTTTTCTGTAAATAGATCAAGTTTATTTAACGAGGATACTGAAGGGTTCATAATAAGGAAACAATTGAGTATCTGATTTTCAAATATGACAACAGAATAATGTTTCCGCTAGTCTAAGAGTGTTTAAATAAAATAGACACTTGAATGCAACAATTTCAGAGTGTAAAAATCATTCGCCTTGACCGGGATTCTTATTTCTTATTAGATAATTCTTAGGAATTAGATACTTGAATTTTTATGGAAGCCTGGTTTTGGAAGAGTATTTCTGTTTTAGTTGTGTTAATAAAGAATTTTCCCAAATGTGGATATCCATACCAAATCGAATGACTGAACCCAGGTGCGCAGAAGTTCCGAGGGGATTTTACATTGAAATGGTTGGCAAAGCATAATGAAACCATCATTTTTCTAGTAATTTGTATCCGTAGCGAAATAACAATTTATGGTTGTCTTAAAATTCAAATTCTGTAAATTTCCTCTCCCTGCATTGTAGAAACCACAACTTGTTTTTGGATTCACAAATGAAATCTAATTATTAAATGGAAATGTTTAAGCTGCACTTATCACCCAAGGCCACTGAAAAGCGAATTAATGGATTAGTGCTGGCAAATATTCACAATGGCAAGTCAATGGACGCAAATGAAATTTTAATTGCTTTTGATCGTCGGAAGCTTCGGTAGCTGGATGAGGGAGGTGGTGCCGTTGATTAAACTTTCATTTTCTCCATAATTAGGTTATAATGTAATAGTATAGCCATTTTAGGGTGCTCAATTTAAAGTTAAACGAAGAAATGAAATTAATTTGAATTCAAATTTGACGCAATGCCATTAAATAACTATTATTTGTATTGTTTCAAGCCTCTCAATGCTGGGGAGTTGGGAGTGGTTACCGTTATTTTAAGTTTTTATTAGTTTATAAACATTTGTAAGTTTTCATTTGTTGAAGTTTTATTTGACTCAGTTTATTAATTAATATTTATTATAATAGGATTCAAGAATTTATTTGCGGCTACGAAACGAATATCGAATATTGCAATAAAGCCTACAGAATCCTCATAGATAATTATGTCTTCTTGTATGATGAAATTAAATATGCATATCTCCACATTATTGTTTTAAATTAAAATCAAACATGAGCTTTCTTGGGCTCAGAGGTTTTTCCTAATATTGATATTGAAATTGATATTTTATTTTTCAGCATTCCATCTTTTCTAAAATATTTACAGACGTTGTAATGTATTGAATAATTGCCAATTGGCTCAATGAGTATAATTTGATTGACAAAAAGGTAATCATGTCATGGAAATAGGTATCAGTAGAAGCCACTTATCGTGCGCTGGGAGATGATATTGTCATCTCATTTAGTGTCTGGTCTCGTCGTTCAGTGATTAGCTTCACCCTCGGGTGACGTGAAAAATCAATTGATACTCTTGCTATAATATGTTTAATTCACATTAACAGTTGCTTTCCACAATTATAAGAAACTGGTAATCAGTGATTAGCTTCACTCGCGGGTGACGTGAAAATCAACTGATACTCTTGCGATAATATGTTTAATTCACATTCACAGGTGCTTTTCTTAATTATAAGAAACTGTTAATCAGTGAATTTAATGCACTCCAAAGATTAAGGAAAATGATGAAATGTATTTTACGCCCTTATGAAGACGTTTCTTCCGTAAATGTAGACGAAGATGTACAGAAGTAGAGCCGAAACTATGTTTGAAGAAAATTGCGAATATTATATTTATGTAATGGGGGATTTTATTTACGGAGGAAATAACATTTAAATGACCTGAATTTTTACAATTATTGATGAGAATATTCACATTATCTTCACTGGTAACTATGCAAAAAAACTGTTGTAACAAGGTATAATAATGGATATTGTCTGCATAAACACCCGCAAAGAAAGTAGCTATCGATCGCTATATATTTATGAATCGCTCGCGTTGTACAACTGAAGGTTAAGTATCAACGCGACAAGTTAACGTTTTTCAGCAGGACGCTACTGCAGAAAAAGAAACTAAAATGATTTGTTCTTAACATCTTTAATTATTAGATTAGCCATTTTTCTTTTGCTGATGATGAATATTAATTGAATCATGATGTTAAAAATTTTCAATTCTTTCCAATGACGTCTGCGTTGATTGATTAAAAATATTTGTCGTGGTGATGAAAGAAATATTTGTCCTAAGAAATATTATCGATAATAAGCATAATGTTCTCGTAATTTTACGGTGAAAACATATATTCTTTGAAATAATATGCTTTTATAATTGCTGGTTTGCTAAACCATGCTTGTAATATAGCCATAAACGCGAAATTTACTGCTAAATAACAAGCTAGGAAACAGTTGAACGGCTAAAGTAAATTGCAGTTCTCGTAGGTCCAGTTTCATCTCCAACATCCTATGAGCATTTTACGCCATAATATTTTCGAAGGGCGTCATTAAACAGCGGTAGAATTTGCGGTTCGTTCCATTTTATATAATTAATCATGTTTCATATTACATTGAATACCAATGACGATTACGGCGATGAGAGCTGTTAAAAACTGGCATATCGCCTGGTGCACGTTCATTACGGCGTTGCTTCTCCTCTCGTAACTAACGCGTTTCAAAACCACGGCGTAAACTTCAGGCTGATCGACGAGTAGGAAAGGCCGCAATTGCGGTATTATGATCGTCAAACTTTTTCAGGGTTAATGATTAAGGATAATAATGAAGTTTCGTGTGAAATGTGGCCATCTGTAATTGCTAATACTTAATTTATGATGGTTTTTTTCAAGCTTCCTTATGCATTCTTGACTACTGTCTTTTTTAGCTATCCATTTCGTAACTTCCGCATTTTGCTTCCTTTAGTGAAATAATTTACGCAGTGATCGGAAAATGCAAACACCGACACTGCTATTCATCTATTAAATGTTTCAAAATTGTGGGACACTTGGCGCTCTACCTTGTGGCATAAATTTCCCTGCCATTATTTTTGTTTTATTTGCATTTTTATTAATTTTAGTCTTTTACGTGTGATTTTTTGTACATATTACTATGACATAACTCTTTGCAGTTACATACTGTGTCATATACTACTCATAGATATTGGGTAAATGTTTTGTTCAATGATAATTTTGGAGTTACCTTTTATGCTTTGAGATATTTGAACTTAAATTTCCGCCCTGGGCAGCAAAATTCTTTTCTGCCTCCCACTGTATTATATATTTATTTTAACAAGCAGCATATGAGATACAAATATTGAAACCAGATATGTGGTCTCAGAAAAGTAATCAGCGTACTACGCTTTGTTGATTGCATAGCTCAGTGAAAAAGATTTTATTAAGACATTGACCTCTCCAAAATATGTAAAGAATAAATGCCATTTTGAGATAAATGATAATAAAATTAAAGGTTTTTGGACGGAGTCTAGAAGACGTTTATATAAAACTCTGACTGGAAAAAATTAAAGTGTTAGAACTTTGTTGATTAAAAAGAAAGGTGAACTATGAAGACCAAAAATAAAAGAAGAATGCATACAGGAAGAAGGATATCCAAATGGAAGTTCATCCAGAAGAAAAATATATTCAACAATAGATGGGAAAACCCAAAGAAGAATTGTGCTTTGTTGAAGAATTATGTTTAAATGTGGGCGCCGTGAATCACCAGTGTTGTATGCTTAAGGCAAAGATCTAAAAAAGTGTGTAGTTTGTTGAAGCCGCTGCAAAACTACCAACTTATAATGCATACTCTTTAGGCCTCTTTTAAAGACAATGGAAAGTTAAATGGATGAGAAGAACTAAATGGGAGGGCCAAGATTGGGTTGTATCTATCAAATTTTGAGAAATGTAAGTGTAAGAAGCAATGGACATGCAGGCTAAGGAGAAAGCTGTAGAGTACTGAAACGATTCAATATTGGAGTCTGTAAATGTCGTTGCTTATAATTAAGCCTTTGGGTACACTTGGACCCGATTTCGTAAATTGACCCAAATTCATTAGTCAATATCAAATTCATAAAAACAGGCCCATTACTTTTCTTGAGTTGTTACAAGTGTTTCCACAGAGGCGATGATACACGTACCGACATACTAGTATTTCCCGCTTTAGGATAGGATGGAATGCTTCCTTCATTGCTAACAGATAAAGATCATTTTTTTTCCAATTTCTGGCCAAAACCTATGGAGGAAATGTATCAATTTTCAATTTTATGCCAATCATAAATTACTATTTCGTTAAGTCTACTACCTTGATCAAAAATTTCCCGGAATTTATTCAGAAAATTAAAAATACAAGTTTATTCATCTAAATCTATATTGTCCCCTTCAAAGTAATCCCCATCGACTGCAACACACTTATGCCAGCGCTTGATCCAATCCTCGAAACATTTTTTATATTCGGTTTTCGGTATGTCCATCAGTGCTTCCTGCGATTTTTCCATTACTTCCTCTCGGCTGCTAAAACGCGTTCCCCGTAATGGTTTTCTAACTCGATTGAACAGAAAGAAGTCACAGGGAGCCAAATCAGGTGAATTCGGTGGCTGTTGGATGGTATTTGTTGAATTTTTCGTCAAAAAATTACGAATAATGATAGCACTTATCATGGTGCAAAATCCACGAGTTTTCTGCCCACATTTCTGGTCTCTTTCGGCGAATTGCTTCACGCAAACGTCTCATAACGCCCAAATAATACTCTTTGTTTACTGTCTGGCCTTCTGGCAAAAATTCATGATGCACTACACCGTTGTAATCCATGAAAACCGTCAGCATTGCCTTCTTTTTTGACTGAAAACGACGTGGTTTTTTTGGTCTCGGCTCATTTGGTGAACGCCATTCACTTGCCTGATGTCTGGATTGCGTGTCGTACTCATAAACCCACGTCTCGTCTCCAGTAATGATCCTTTTGATGAATGTGGGATCGGATTCAGCCTCGCAAATCATGTCTTTTGCGACGTCAACACGGTCTCTTTTTTGCATGAAATTGAGGTCTTTTGGCATGCTACACGACGGAAACCCAAATCATTAACCACAATGTCTTGGGCGGATCCATAGGCAATGTTCAAGTCCTCCGCTATTTCTCTGATGGTTAATTTGCGGTTATTGACCAACATTTCTTTTACTTTATCAATTTTTTCACCGACTTTCGATGTCGATGGTCTGCCACTGCGTCCATCATCTTCGATTGACTCACGACCACTTCTGAACCGCTCGTGCCACTGGTAAACGACCGTTTTTTTTAGAGAATCGTTGCCGAAACACTTTTCCAACATTTCCTACGTCCGTGCGCCACTAAATCCGTTTTTTACGCAAAATTTAATACAAGTTCGTTGTTGCAAATTTAAATCCATTTCTGAAATTGTAAAAAATCGCCAACACACACAGAGATAGATGTACTCTTGGCTACGTAACTTTTGCAAATGTCAAGTTATGACACTAAGATTTAAAGGGAATATCAACAACAGATGTACCAATTTAACAAAAAAAACAGAACTCAAATCGGAACGATGGGAGCGCCACACGGTGGTTATTCCGGGAACTTTTTGATCAAGGTAGTATTTCCCGCTTTAGGATAGGATGGAATGCTTCCTTCATTGCTAACAGATAAAGATCATTTTTTTTCCAATTTCTGGCCAAAACCTATGGAGGAAATGTATCAATTTTCAATTTTATGCCAATCATAAATTACTATTTCGTTAAGTCTACTACCTTGATCAAAAATTTCCCGGAATTTATTCAGAAAATTAAAAATACAAGTTTATTCATCTAAATCTATATTGTCCCCTTCAAAGTAATCCCCATCGACTGCAACACACTTATGCCAGCGCTTGATCCAATCCTCGAAACATTTTTTATATTCGGTTTTCGGTATGTCCATCAGTGCTTCCTGCGATTTTTCCATTACTTCCTCTCGGCTGCTAAAACGCGTTCCCCGTAATGGTTTTCTAACTCGATTGAACAGAAAGAAGTCACAGGGAGCCAAATCAGGTGAATTCGGTGGCTGTTGGATGGTATTTGTTGAATTTTTCGTCAAAAAATTACGAATAATGATAGCACTTATCATGGTGCAAAATCCACGAGTTTTCTGCCCACATTTCTGGTCTCTTTCGGCGAATTGCTTCACGCAAACGTCTCATAACGCCCAAATAATACTCTTTGTTTACTGTCTGGCCTTCTGGCAAAAATTCATGATGCACTACACCGTTGTAATCCATGAAAACCGTCAGCATTGCCTTCTTTTTTGACTGAAAACGACGTGGTTTTTTTGGTCTCGGCTCATTTGGTGAACGCCATTCACTTGCCTGATGTCTGGATTGCGTGTCGTACTCATAAACCCACGTCTCGTCTCCAGTAATGATCCTTTTGATGAATGTGGGATCGGATTCAGCCTCGCAAATCATGTCTTTTGCGACGTCAACACGGTCTCTTTTTTGCATGAAATTGAGGTCTTTTGGCACCAACTTTGCTGCTACACGACGGAAACCCAAATCATTAACCACAATGTCTTGGGCGGATCCATAGGCAATGTTCAAGTCCTCCGCTATTTCTCTGATGGTTAATTTGCGGTTATTGACCAACATTTCTTTTACTTTATCAATTTTTTCACCGACTTTCGATGTCGATGGTCTGCCACTGCGTTCATCATCTTCGATTGACTCACGACCACTTCTGAACCGCTCGTGCCACTGGTAAACGACCGTTTTTTTAAGAGAATCGTTGCCGAAACACTTTTCCAACATTTCCAACGTCCGTGCGCCACTAAATCCGTTTTTTACGCAAAATTTAATACAAGTTCGTTGTTGCAAATTTAAATCCATTTCTGAAATTGTAAAAAATCGCCAACACACACAGAGATAGATGTACTCTTGGCTACGTAACTTTTGCAAATGTCAAGTTATGACACTAAGATTTAAAGGGAATATCAACAACAGATGTACCAATTTAACAAAAAAAACAGAACTCAAATCGGAACGATGGGAGCGCCACACGGTGGTTATTCCGGGAACTTTTTGATCAAGGTAGTATGTATCAATCATGTACTTACTATTTTTGTTAATCCTCCTTTTTGAACGAAAAATTCCTTCAGCAAATGTCTCGCGCCGGAGATTCAGCATCTTATGGGTGCTTTTTCGCTAGCATTAGAAGTATTTAGTAATAATTTCAAACCAGATAAATAATGGTTCCCCCAACACATTGAGATTTTTCCCTCCTGATTGCTGGAAATTATGTTTAAAACTGCCAAAGGTAAAATGTTTTAAAGGAAAGACAAATGAAAATATCCATCCACATATGTTAAGCTAGGTACTATTGTTTCAAATTTGAAATTTAACCAAATAAATCTATAAAATTTTAAAATAACCAATATAGAAATGCCAGCTCAGAGTACAAATCAATTTGGAATGACAGATTTGGTGGACAGTCTATAATGATGTTGAAATCTCAATGATTTTCATATTATTAAAAGGGAAATACTATGTCATCAGAATGTTTTTGATTGATCGTACAACCAAAATTGTATTATACATACGCCCACACGCCGGTACACAAATTTGTAAAAATGCTGTTGACGATGTTGAAATCCCAGAGTTGAATTTCGAGTTGAATCGAAAATGATCTTTGTTAGATAATTCTTAGAGTTAAAATCCATTGACTTTTGATTTCCTATGTAGCATTACAATTTTGGACTTACAGAATAATTTTTTTTAATTAGGACAAGAATGGCGTTAAAGTTTATTATCATGGATTAAAAAGCATTAATAATCTTTGACCTCATTTGAATGTTTTCCAGGTAACAAATTGAGTTAAGGAGTTCGATTTTTTCTTTTTGAAATACGGTCGCCTTCTAAGAACCTCTTAATTTGAGATTCATTTTGTCTCTCGTGCTATTTCCCTGTTGATTCCTCACTCCAGATTCTGCTCCGAAAAGAGCTTTCTTTTATCTACTATGAAAATTTAGCCGTGGGCGGAATCTTAAGTGGAGACTATAAACCCACAGGTGTCTCACGCTATACCCTCTGCTTCTTTCCAGCAAAACTTCGGTGCCTCAGTCTTGGCAAAAGATAAGGTTCCGTTTTGGAAAATTTGTATTTTAATTACAAAGAAGTTTCCTTTGCTAATTACCCTTACGAGGTTAGAGTAAACAGAAGTTTTCTATAATTAATAGAGTTAGGTGCAGTGAATTTTATTTTACACGCAATCGGGTAGAAGGTATTCTGAAATCAACAGTGAAATAGAAAAATTATCTCTTCATCCACAGAAAATAAAGTTGTTAAAATAAAATCATAAGTTTAAGCATGATCATTTTGAAAGATTTTCACGATTTGAGAGAATTAAAAGGCTTCATAGAGGATTTAGAAGAGATTCAAATTATTCATTTCAGTTGCCATTTATTTTTATAGCTCTAAAAACTTACAAAAAATAAATATAACAGTTTCAGGTTTAACTTTGTGGGATTCCTTCATGATGAGGGTAAAAAAGAAACTTTACTCTTCCACAATAAAGATTTAATATTTCACGACCATGGTTTCGATGCTGCGCTTCATCATCAGGTGATCCTGTCACAAAACATTACAAAATTACTTGTGGTACTATCGACGTCCATTTTGTTATAAGCAACAGCGGGGGGTCTGAAAACATTTTGAAATCATTTGCAATTGCAGTAAACTTTAATTGGTATATTAGGCGATCTACTATGGAAAGACTATTATGTCAAAAATATCATTTCTATTGTTAGGAAAATTTACAAATTCATAATTCTGATTTTATTCCTTTTTATTTTGAAAGGACGTGGTATCTTTCTCGTGAATGACTTGCCAATGGCATATGGGTTATTTGTGATGTGATGTAAGTTTTCAGTTAATTACAATTTTTCCGGTAAATCGTGTACTCACTTCCAATACACCAGTTGTAACTTTTCCAATGGTTTGTCGTGTTCATACTTTCTATTTTAAATTTCCAGATTTATTAAATATATCATATTTAAATGAAGCTAGGGATTTACGCATAGAGCGAAACTAACCTACACATCTTTATACTTGTTAAGCTGACATCCTAATATTCACGCTAACCCGACGAATTTTGCTCCCGGTCCTCAAACAGACCGCAAAATCAGGATATTCCGGGTCAAACCCTTAGGGGCAAAGAAAACCCGGACCGTGAAACGTAATTAGACTGGGCAAATTTTGGTTTCATCGGTTTCTTTCATCACCTCCCCCTCGCCTCGTCATTCGATCGCTCTTTTTCCCTCCTCCTCCCAGATTCCATCCCCCTCTCTCCACATGTCCCTCCTCTTCCATTCCATATCCAGGGGCAGTCGAGGAAAATAAAAACGAGAACGGGGAGGGAGGCAAGTGGGTTTGGGAGAGTAGTTGTGGTGGGAGATATCGCAAACAAGATTTCCTTTCGACGCCCCCCCTCTCCCGGAATTTGCATCCGCCCACTCTCCATCCCTCTCTCACTCTTTCGAACGTCGGGAGTACGTGCCCTACTAGGCCGTTTGCTTACGGTTTCGTGGGTCGTATGCTGCGGGGTCGTAAGGTCGCCTTTGGGTTATCGGGCGAAGCAGGGAAGCTGCACCATGGGAGGATGCGGCACCTACGCGTTGCCCCGCTCGCACTCCCCCGGCTCGACCCCGTCCCCCGCGGCTTCCCACCCTACTCTCCCCTACCGAACCATTCTCTCTCACCCCCTGAGCTCCTCCCGAACGCTATTCCCGCTCCGTCCACTCCCGAGCACCCCCTCCCTCGCTTCCCACCCGCAAACTCATTTGCCATCCATACAGCGTCGGCGACGTGGAGGATTGAGATGGAAATGGATGGAGTGTGTTTGGAGGGTCCGAGGGCGTCTCTTTCCCACGGTGGACTTCCCTCTCGTGGTTTTGATTGGAAATGATTGCGCAGAGTGGACCCTGAGGGGAGGTGGGTGAGGACTGACCGGAGGGGAAATTTTAGCCCGGCCGCGTCTCTGGATCGGGTTGTAGGTTTTGTACGTACATGCGTGCGTGGGGACGGAGAGATTCTGGACCTTGGCGGTTAAGGACACGGGAGAGATTCACACCTGCTATGACCTAGGCGCCCTCGTACGATTCCGAATGGTTTCCCAGCTCCAGGAAGTATTGATGCCTGATCACGTGCTTTGGAACGTACTGGATATTTATGAAAGGGGTACGAAAAGCCATTGACAAGGAGCGATAAAACGAGACGGTTGAAAGGATTTCGGGTGTCCCTACGGTTTACCACAGTAGTGATAAGTTTTCAACGCGGTCGGTATTTCACGTCCGATTATATTCGCGTAAGTGAGACTTGGCGTCATTTTTAATGGATATTATTGAAAGTAAAGGATAAAGGAATGGGATTTTTCAGGTTCAATAATATTAGTCGTTAATTTTAAAATGCTTCAGGGAAATTTTTCAAATACCGTTGACTTGCGTTCATGTGTCATAGTTTAAATATTTTTAACCAAAAGACTAACCGGTAACTGAACGGTGGCTTACAATATTGATAATTACTTTTGGAGATTGTGATAAAATTTGGGGAAATCATCGTTTCAACAGAATGAACTGTTTAATATAGTTGGTTAATTAAATTTACTTTGGTGTTGGTGAGTCAATACAAATGCAGAGGTAAAGCAAAGGAAGTAAAAATACACAAGTGCCGAGATCATGTAATAAAATATTTATACACAAATTTCTCTTGGCCCTATTATTCAGTAGTAACGTTTTCTCCGGGTATCCCAGAATTCAATGAAAAAATTTCTGTATTTGACAGTAATTCAGTATTTGGCGACCAAGAAATATGGGGGGAAAAATCTCAGCTTCTCTACCTCATTTTACTCATTTTATTTTAACTCGCATGATTTCGTCAACTCCCAACTCTCGGATGTTATCTGTCCATCCAGTTTCATTTGTGAGGCGCACGCTCATAAAATCAGGTGCCGTACAAGTGGAGCTGTTCAATCCCGTTTGTATAGAACCCAAATTACCTCATTTCTCGGGAATATAGATCTAGTCGGTAAGAAAAAACTGGACCCGTAAACGGATTTAGAAAAGAGGCAAAGGAAATGACGTCATAATTATTTAGCTAAATTATGTGTTGTGAAAAATCACGATGCAAAAGACGCCTCCCTAATAAGTCGTCTGCAGCAAGTGCATTATGTAAGTTTTTATAACACCTTTATGATTACCAGTGCTAGAATTCTATTTGATAGGTGTATTAATATTAATATATATATATATATATATATATTAATATTAATACATATATATATATATATATATATATATATATATATATATATATATATATATATATATATATATATATATATATATATATATATATATATATATATATATATATATATTAATATTAATACATATATATATATATATATATATATATATTAATATTAATACATATATATATATATATATATATATATATATATATATATATATATATATATATATATGTGTGTGTGTGTGTGTGTGTATGTATACATAATGTAAATTTTTACCAAGCATTTTATAGATAACTAGTTATGCGATTATGAAACGTATGAATTCTTAGAGCGCACCTTTTTTCAAGATCCAAGAATTAAGATGCATTTTTAGCTTCTGGTTATAGTAAATTTTGTTGAAACAGGAAATATGAAATGATTTTAATATCAGTTAAAATCTCAAGGTCCATTCATAATTTAAAACTTTGAATTTCTAAACTTATATCAAAACTTTAATGTTCATTCTCAGTTTAGAATGGACTTAACCTCTGAAACGTTGATGCGATGATTTTCTATATGTTTTTTAAATTAATTTTCTGCAATAACGCTACATTTTTAGCATTGTTTTTTGTAGGGTATGTTCTGTTTATTGAATTAGAGAAAGGCTGTGATAAAAAAATTAAAAAAACACTTCACTAGTCAGTGAAAATGATTTTTTAACATTATCATTTCCGACTTATGACTGGATAGAACATAATTTCCAGTTTACTTAAGTACCCATACTGTGCAACGCAACTGAAGAGGTTTTAATAAATTTGTAAAATTTTCTTCTAAAAGAATATAGTTGTCTTGTCGCTCATATGTTTTTGGTTTTTATTGTCTTTTTTGGCGCCAGATTATTTTTTATTGCATGTAAAATAAGCACTACTCTAACCAGAGTTTTGATAATACTTTTATTTCGTACGACTCGGGTTTCATTACGACGCAACATCACCGGGTGACGATGTTACGTCGCAATATGGGGCTGTCGATGTTTTGTCCTAAAAAACCTGGCTCGTTCGGAAATTTATGTATTGTGGAAAACAAAGTGAGTTACGCGGTTATTTTACTTAAAGAAATTCCGCCCAGTGACGCCAATTACTGTTAATTTTATTATTCACGTCGATTATGCTGCTGCTGAATCCTTTATAACCACCCAATGAAATTATGATTGTAGCGTGGGTGTGTGTATATATATATATACACACACATATACATATATACATATATATATATATATATATATATATATATATATATATATATATATATATATATATATATATATATATATATATAAAATCTTCGAAATGGAACGCTCTTCGGCGACGCACAAATATATAAAAACACAGATGTAGATTTTTAGAATATAGAGACACAAAGAAAGGACACTCACAATTTGTTATTTGACGTTTCGACAGCACGGCTGTCGTCTTCAGAATGGCGTTCTCGGGGAAGAGCGATGAGGATGTGCGGGGGAGAGGTGGGGGAAGGAGAGGTAAAGGGACCAATAGGAAATGAACAAGGGGGTGGGGGGGATATGTAGGCAGCCACATGATGCATTCAGTGGGCTTGGTTCAGCCCGGGCGGTTTGAATGATTGGGCCACCCAGATACCCAAGAACGCGCCATCTCGCGGGTTCTCACCTCTATTATACTCGCAGATTTGGGAAGGATTTAAATCACCGAAACGGAGAAACAGTCGTCAAAAGATTGATTGTGGGAAGCGGTGTGAGTAGGGATGGGATAATTAAGAAAGGTGGGAGATTTGGTGGAATATCGGTGGTTATTCATGCGGAGGGAAAGTGCGTTCGTGCATTCGTTACGAATGAACGTTCACTGAACGAATCTCCGCATTAATAGACCACCACCTTCAACCAATAGCCACTTCACTCCCTTCTTACATTAAAGACTCGCACCACTTTCTGGAACGTCTACATTCAATCCCAATTCCGCACAACACGACCATTCTCATGGCCACGATAGACGTCACATCTCTGTACACCTCCATTCCCCACAAAGAAGGCTTAGAAGCCCTGAAACATTACCTCTCCCTACGATACACACCACACACCCCATCCACAAATTTCCTCATCGAATTGAGCCAAATCGTTCTTACCAAAAATGCCTTTCAATTCAATGACAAAATATATTTATTAACTGTTTCTCCGACTGTTTCTCCGTTTCGGTGATTGAAATCCTTCCCAAATCTGCGAGTATAATAGAGGTGAGAACCCGCGAGATGGCGCGTTCTTGGGTATCTGGGTGGCCCAATCATTCAAACCGCCCGGGCTGAACCAAGCCCACTGAATGCATCATATGGCTGCCTACATATCCCCCCCACCCCCTTGTTCATATCCTATTGGTCTCTTTACCTCTCCTTCCCCCACCTCTCCCCCGCACATCCTCACCGCTCTTCCCCGAGAACGCCATTCTGAAGACGACAGCCGTGCTGTCGAAACGTCAAATAACAAATTGTGAGTGTCCTTTCTTTGTGTCTCTATATTCTAAAAATCTACATCTGTGTTATATATATATATATATATACTCCGCTAATTTACCTGCGCGGATATATATATATATATATATATATATATATATATATATATATATATATATATATATATATATATATATATATATATATATATATATATATCCGCGCAGGTAAATTAGCGGAGTGGGAGTAGTAGTGTTATCTGGGAGACTACGCCATTCTTATTATTCCATATATGTGGTGGCCTGGTGAGTATCAAGGCTCTGCCGTAGAAACGTTCTTTAAAAAATGAATGATAGTGTGATGACGACGCGGAGGGCTTTTCATAGGCGGTTTGTTTTGACTCGTCATGACTGGGTTCCTTATGCTAAAACCATTTGGAAATGGATTACTAATGTGCGGACGACAGGAAATGCACCTCTTAGACAAGCAGCTTGGCGACCTATAAGTGTGCGGACACCTGAAAATATCGTGGCAGTGAGAGCGTCCATTGAACAGTCTCTATCGCGCATTGCGCGGTAACATGCTGCTTCTCTTGGAATATCCCCCAGAACGGTTAGACAAATTTTACACTCTTACCTTCACTTATACCCCTACAAGATGATGGTTGTTCAAGAATTGAGTTTAGAAGCCAGGGTCAAATGTACAGGTGCTTTAACCTAGGTCTAGCAATTAAGCACATTTTCACCTCTCCGGCTCAGTAAGTAAGCAAAATTCTTGTTGCTGGGCGACTGGTAACCCTCGTGAACTTCACCCAAGACCTCTGCATAGCCCCAAAGTACAGGTTGGTACACTCTGTCCTCTATAGGCATTATTGGGCCTTACCTTTTTGAATCTCGAGGTTCAACTGGTACCGTGAACTCTGTGCGCCTTTGTGAGATGCTGGAGAACATTTAACTCCCCAAAATGGAAGAGTATGGTGATTGATATGACGCAGAAGTCTTTTGGTTAAAACAGTATGGTGCCACGGCTCATACCGCCCGTCGTTCACGCCGATCCCTGCAAGAACAATTTCCCTGATCTCCTTACAATGGGGATGTTCCATGGTCCCCTCGCTCCCCGGATTAAATCCCATGTGAATATTTTCTTTGGGGATGTCTCAAAGCTGAGGTTCACAAAGTTTGACCAAGAAGCTTGGAAGCTCTTAAGGAGGCAATCACAGATGTCATCTTTGGAATATCGCAAGATATGCTGATAAGAGTTTACGAAAACTTTTTTGAACGATTCAACATGTGCATCGCTCACCAAGGTCGTATCCTGGATGAAATAATTTTCCAAGTGTAATGAAAATAAAATGACATTGGATGTTGTTTTCATGGATAAAAACCCTTTTTAATTAACTTGGTTGGTTTTTTTACAATTCATTCGTAAAATTAAAGAGTCCATTCTGCTCCACCCTGTATATTGTAGGTAACTTCGAAATGATATTTATAATGTACTTGCAATATCATTAGCAAACGGTATTTATTGATGTACGTCATTTGGTTCTGCTGCAACATTAATTGGATTTATTGAAAAAGGAGATTGAGATACTGAATGCTTTGGTATTAGACTGCGTGTTGATTTTTTTATTGAAATTTATTCAAGGGGTTGTGTAGGATAATTTAACACTCTTTATCACTAATGTCTACAAGAACTGTTTAGCATGAGCTTGCCCTTGGTATTGAATTGCGTCAATTTGATCCTCTTAAATGGACACGTGGCTGTTATTCTTACACGGTCGCATCTACACGTTTTATCTTGAGTGATGTCGAATCTGACTTTGTATTTCGTTACAACGTACCTGGGTATTTAATTTATATGCTTTTAAATTTGCGCACGAATCAGATGTATCCGGTCATTAATAATATTTTATGGAATATATTAATAACTTTCATAATGTATTACTTAATAGTCGAAAAAATTTGAAATAGGAGCATTAAAAGTCATCAAAATTTACCTCATAGTCTTTTAATCACCTTTGGCTCTTCATTCATACAATATCTGAGCGGTATTCACCAATTTTGCAAACCTATATTTATCTAAATTGGTTCCTTAGTAATTCTTCTCGTCTTTGCCGACATGTCGTGAGTTTTTATTCCGACAAATATAGGTTTCTTGAATTATGCCTGTTCATCGAAGCGGTCCTACCAAATTTTATCTTCTTGTCTCCACGTATAGAGGCACGTGAGTCTACGAAGAATGTCCTAATCAAGGGTACCTTTTTTTTACTTTCTGTATTTGATTAATAGAAGCATAAATGTGTGTGAGTAGGAAGTGCACGAAAATTGACGATAAGAGGTTAAAGGCAAAAAAATATTAGTGGTTGGATGGGCAAGAGAAAGAAGGTGGCGGAGAAGCAAAGCGGTCAATTGACAGAGAAAAAATAAAATTATGGGACTGCAATCGACCAGCTGCCCAGTGGCCATGGTGAACGTCTAAAATAAACCATTTGTATTCCTCCAGTCTCGTCGTTTTAACAATGGAATACTATTAAACAAAAATGTATTATTTCATTAAGTATTGAGAAATAAAAAAAATTTCGCTCACACTTTCGCGTCCATTGAACGTAAAATTCTATTGTATTCAATATTGATCTCTAGCTAGTTCAAATATTTCTCTCACGATTTGCTGTAATTATATGAATCTGCATTAAAACCATTCACTAAGTAAAGCGTCGTCGGGACCTATTATTCAGTGTTAAAACCATTCCTTCAATCCTAAATTTAGTAAAAATGACTCATCATTTTACTGTATACTTAACAAAAGTCCTGAAATCATGTTACATAATTTTTATCAGTATGTATTACAAAGTCTGTTCTAAAGTATAGTCACTTTTATTGAAATTATCTGAAAAACTGTGAATTTGAAATCTTAATTATTTTGCCTATTCATCTTTGATGTACGACATGCATTTGATTAGTCTGTGAAGTGAACACTTTACCGTAAATTTTGCACGTTCAGTGACATAATTCTCTTGTAGAGAGTATTTAACGATGATTCATCATGAGTTCGTTTTTTATTTACCGAGAAACATGTATTATAAATTTTACCGGGAATAATGCAAATGATTTTTATTGTAGCTAATAAGATTAATTATTGTTTTAAGAAGCCTTTGATTGCTGCATTAATTTATATTAAAAAAAAGAATAATGCGTTCCCTACGTGGCATAATCTCAGATATACTTTTTGTTGACAAAAATATATTTTATACTCTAGAGGGTGGTAGTATTGACATAAGAATTCAAGCAGGTACAATACGATGGCCCTTTAGTAGTATTTAACTCAGTCGAGTTTTTTAAAACTATCTCCCGCAATCGATAAAAGACACACCTATCTCCTCTGCATTCTCATCCCACGTAGTGCCTCAAGGGACCGTAGTTATCCCTCCACTCTCCTCAGATTGAGGAAGAAAATGTCTTTGAAGCGACCCTCGTAGAGGTCTGACACCTTTCAAAACCATCTCCCTCTTTCTCTACCTCACCATTCCGGAAACCTTCCTCATCCCCATTCTCATAGGTACGTGCGGCTAATTGGCAACTGGGGTGAGGAGGCCTTCTGGGATGAAGTGGGACGAACGGAGAAAGGGACCTGGGAGGAATGGTTCGTTGGGGAGGAGATAGGGAGGAGGTGGGATTGGGGAAATGTTTGCGTGGGTATTGGTCGGAGGAGGAGGTTTGGAAGGTGAGCAAGAATTTGGGATGGTCGTCTTCCCATTGCACCGATCGCGGGTACGGAGAAATAAGTTGCTGAAATAAAGGTGATGCTACGTCTGAAGGAATTTGGGGGGGGGTGAGGAGAGATGGTTTTAGGGGATGGAGGGACCGTAGTTCGAGGCGGGGGTTGATAGGGGAGAGGTGGAGAAATAGAAGTACGTAGGGGGACGGGGATTTAAATTGACTCTTCGACTGAACTCTCTCCCCGAATCGTCCGTGGTCTCTCTCTATCTCTCTGGGTTGTATCGAAGGGGCCGGGCGGTGGAGGTGGAAGCTATCTCCTCTCGCTTTCTCCTGCTCTCCTTCCTCTCTCACTCGGGCATTTCCATCTCCCGGAAGGAAACCGCTGCTATTTGAGCGGAAGGGAAAACGGGGAGGATAGGGGACGGAGGAGCAAAGAGGGTTTGTTGTTGGGATGCAGGGTCACCTCCCGCGGAGGCTGGGATTTTTTGGAAGGATAATGTATGGCTGAGTGAAGAGAGAGGGAGATTCGAGGAAGAGGAATGGAGCGAAATGGTCGATATCCCTGCAATGAAATTGGGAGTGAGGAAAGGAAAGAGGGGTCGTACCGGTGTTGCCAATTTCTCCGTTTTCGAGGGGCACCACTTTGAAGACAGCTTTTCACTTCAATCGGTCACGTCATTAAAGGTTCATCATATTCCACCCGAGATTGGGATTTTATTACTCTGGTATTTTCGTGCGATATTTATTATACACCCAAGTGCGTATTTCATTGAGGATCGTGTTATATTCCTTAAGGGTTGTTTCCCTTTTAGCTTTAGATTAAGATCCAAATTTTTTGAAAATGCAGATGAGTTGCTAATTTTGAAAATTCATTCCTTTTTGTTTTTACCTTACTATTGCCGACTTAATAAACTAAAAAAAATAATTTGTATTATTTACCTGATATTGGTCACACTGCTAATGTACATCATGTGATGCCATTAAACTTCATTTTTTAAGTAACAAAAATAATATGTAATAGCAAAAACACTAAAATATTAAGTTGATAATGAAACCTAAGTAAAAGGTTCTTTGGCCAGATATCTTATTCATTTGTAAGAATCTTCCCTCTCATTCATTTGTCGAAAAAAAGTTAAGTTCTTATGTAACTTTCAGAATCACATTTTCTCCATCTGATGAAAATTTATTAGCAATAATACACACATTCGCAAACAATGCTAATTAATATAGGTTTCTTTAAATTCAATACTTAATGTAAATCTTACCAATTTTTATATTTATTGGGGATTCAAGCTGGTAATAGACTCCATTGTAAATAAAGAATTTCATCGAAGAAGGCGTAGTAGTCCTCGTCATTGTGTGTTGATTTCAAATACAGATCTGATTAAAAGTTGGCAGGGTTGGAGTAACGAAAAACCTAAGTAAGGGTTACCTAGCCGCTTGCGGTGACATAAATCTAATGCGAAGGAACTCTGTGTTGCAAAAGTTTTGTCTTCAAGATGCATGAATAGCTGATTGGGATCAGGAAGCAGCAGGTATTTCACAAATATCCATTCGTTTCCAACACTATGGAAACATTCTCAGCGTTGGGATAAGCAGGAGAATTATGAATAGGAATAATTTGTGAAAGATGTTTGTGACTAATTGAAGAGAAGAAAAAGTTAAAGATATTCGATATTTACATTCTGATGGATTTACCGGTTTTGAGGACAGATTTACTTAAATAAGACTGGTTCGCTTTATCAAGATTTTTATTCATATTTTACAAATATTTTGTATAATATTTTCTCCTTTTTGTAAATGAGTCCTTCTGAAATCATCTCATTGACGCACTGATCAAGTGTCATATCATTTGTTGATATAACATCACTCGTTTTGTTCAATTATTCAAATCTCTGAGCCAGTTTTCTGATTCTAATAAAAACTAAACGCCCATAGTAGAGATTTTTCGTGTTCAGATGTCACGAGATATGAAAAAAATGTATTTAAGAAATCTGGTCGATTAAGTACTTTACATAAGTGGCTAAAGATTAGCTTTATGCCGAAGAAAACGGTGGGTGTAAGCTTTCTCCGTGACTTGAAATCCCTGAAATTCAGTGAAAATAGTCGAAATAATCTACCTCATATATTATATAAGATACCGATTAGAAGATGTGGTCAAATATGATATAGAAGGATTGAGTTGAAGCCAAAGATTGTTTTATGTTTAATGTGTCCAGTGCTGTTGACGGGAACAGTTCATACGGAAAATTTTCATTATAAACACTTCAAAAGAGGCTCTTTGAGAGCGCAGGCGTTTTATTGGGAAGATATGGCCGAAAGAGACTAACTTAGGCTATCAAATACACTCTATCCAAGAGCGTTGGAGCAACCAAAGCAGTTTTTCCCAGGAACAAACGCCTGATAGGTCCATCAACGTCTTCCCTGTATTGCCTGCTGAGGGCGTCTTTTGCATGTAAATCTTTTATATAATGCGTATAAATCCTTTCGAGGGTCGAATCAATTGAGTGAATTTCCTGCTGAGATAAGCTTTATTTATATAGCTACGGATATTGCGTCCATTGACCATAGAGAGCGGGATTGCAGAGTAAACAAACGAGGAAATCGTGGCGTAGGGAGAGAGAGGGATACCGAGTGACAATCACAGTGATAAGATCATATCGGAGGCTTAAGCTCAAGCATGTGGATTGATTGAAATGGATCCGGGTGGAGACCCGGATATCAATCCAATCCAAAGGGCCGATAGTATTGTTTGGAAAGAAGCGCATGCTCGATTAGTCTCGGGTGATCGTATGAAAGTGTCCAGGGTGGCTTCTGAATAAATACGACTACTGTACCCTTATACTTTAGCTATTACCTGAACTGTTTTTAGTTGCACATGAGGGGTTGCAGTTGAATGAAATTGGTGCATAGAAAGAAGTGGATGGAAAACGCTTGTGTTACAGAATCTGTTGCAAAAGCTGTATCAAACACCTGCCAATGTGGAAAACCAGGATATTACTGATGATTTTTTTCCTATAAATTAATATATTCATTGTGTTGATGTAATGAATTTCATGGATCAGTTTCGAACGTTGTCTTTATTGATGTTTGAATCAAAGGTCGTCGTAATGATTTTGAGTGGTCGTCGATTCATAATAAAAATCATTTTAATTTGTGGTTCAACTTCACACATCTCTTCAGAATAGTTAATACAAGCATGAAACTTGGTTTGAACAATGGCGTTACGAAACAGATGTTAGGTGGAGTTCCAAAACGGTCGTGCTTTGAGGCAGACGGGTGGCGGGACGTGAAAGGATAAAGTCGGATTTTCTGTTGTCACCGATATAGATTGGGCAAGGGATGGGACGATGAAACGATGAGATGGACGTGCGAGATGGAATGGTAGATTTTAATTGAAAGGGAAAATTGATTAGGAAGGAACAACACGCTATTAGTCGATCTGAGAGAGAAATTCGTGTGATTCAATAGGACAGGAAATTTTTTTCATCAGTATTAAAATTTGACAAGCTCTAAATTGAAATCAGTGGGCACATTATTTGCCCGTGAGATTATTTTCAGGAATAATTCTCATTTCTTTTTGGACTCATCTTGAAACAATTGTTTGCATTAACTGGGTTATACGAGTAGTATGGTCGGTCAGGGCAGTGGGTATGAATGGAGGTAAATGCGGTATAAGCGGTAGCGGTCAAGAAATGCCTTGAAAAATTGGGCAGTACCAACTGCTAATTTTTTTAAGTATTGCGAGAACTTCTTTCTTCTTTACGCCAGATCATTTCCTTCGTCAGTTCTTCGTCACTGCTGCCTGCCTACATACTATTTATAAAGCCTACCCTCTTAAATTCTCAGCCTCACTTGCCCTTCGCTCCCCCTTCTACCATTGTCTTTAAATTACATTCACCTTTAAGCATTTCCTCCATCCACTTTATAAGCTTTTCCCCACTTTTCAACGGATTTCTCCCAGAAACTTCCTCTCTTCGCTCACCCTATTTAAAACTTCGGTATTTGTTTTCCTCCATGGCTAACTTATATTCTCAATTCTCCGCCATACCCACATCTCAAAATCCTCCAATCTACGCTTATTCTTTAGCCTCAAAGACCAGGATTCAAATCCATAAAAGATGCCCTCTATATTAAAATATTTACTTATCTTTCCCTCAGATTTTTATTCAGAGTTTCCGTCATCAATTTTCTTCATCTTGTAAATGCCTCTTTCGCTAAGACAATTATTCTCCTAATGTCCCCACTACGATCCTTTTCCTCTAAATTATAGCCCAAATACATTAACTGTGCTAGTTAATTTCTTCTTACTTTACTGTCTAACTTAGCTTCCCCACCCCTCGAGAACTTCATTGGTTTTGTTTTATTTTGGTTATTCCTCATCCCGCACCT
Organism: Hetaerina americana; assembly: GCF_022747635.1. NCBI lineage: Eukaryota > Metazoa > Arthropoda > Insecta > Odonata > Calopterygidae > Hetaerina > Hetaerina americana. The sequence continues at coordinate 46,589,982 of NW_027287095.1, forward strand.
TTCAAAATAACTGCCTTCCCTTGGCTTTCTGACTCATTATTGCTTGGCCATCTGCTAACTAACTTAATTTTCTTGCCGCTCACATTAATTCCCAACTGAAATTATACTGATCTCCTTTTATTCGTCGCATACATCTGCTTCATACTTTTTCGGGACCGAGCTAAAATTGATATAGGAAATCTTCTGGCCATATTCTTTTACATAAACACTGTGTTAAACTTCTAAGAACCCTCTTTTCAATCTTTTCCTAAACTTTATAGTAATTCTGCGGCGGAAATACCCATTATTACTACCTTCCTCGACTTCCTTTCCCTTTGCGCTTTTTCTACCTGGCTACCGAGTAATCGTGGACTGAGGCTATCCTTGTGTAAGTCCACTTCCATTCCTATTCACAAACTGGCCGGCCTAATATCTTTGCCATTAGGATCTTTCACGTATCATTTCCCCGCTCTTTTAATCTCTTCTGGCTCTGTTAATGACTTCCCTATCTTATCTCTTATGTTAAGTATAGTTTTTTCTTGGTACATCTTGACATTTTTCTTACCTTCATGTATATTGCGCTTCTAATTTTCCTTTTATCCTCAATTCCTACATATCATTGCACTTATCTTCCCTTGGGCCTATTATCTTCTCTCCTCAGTTTATGGCTTTGCTCTCAATATAGTATATTCTTTCCTTAATTCCTGTATTTAAATTCTTCCATTTTGTTCCCTTATCCATCCTCTTACGTCTCTCCCCCGTGATCCATGGCTTCCTTGTTCTCTTTTTCTCTACCATCCCTAATTTTTACATTACCTTTTTTCGAACCCTTTCCTAAGCTTCACTCATGTCATCCCACCTTTTTGATTTTCCTAATTTCTTTTAGATATTTAATAAGGTTTTCTTACACTCATTCCTTTTTACTCCGGTTAAACCTGCATGATTCCCCTTTGGCACACTCTTACCCTTGTCGTGAAAGTAAAGGCCATAGTAGTCTGCACCACACCACTTATTCACTGCTGCCTTTGTAAAGATGACTTGCACGTACAACCTTAGGACTACCTATGGAGGGCAATAGGAAACCATCACATTATTATCCCCAGGAGAAGCGGATCACCAATTCCTCTTTTTCGTTTGTATCTTACTAATAACAGGCATGATGGAAGGAGATGGATGGTTTATAATATTCTGTAGTACATTTGTTCCCCCATTTGTATCTTAGGTGGGGAGATTGCTCAAGTACAACGGTAAAATGTGATGAACGATTGGGACCTAGAACTTCAGCACGCTCCTACACGAGCAAGGTTTGCGAATGTGGCGGTAGGATACTTGTATATTGCATAGAAAGAGGTTAGCCATCTTAAGTGACATGCATTAGATAGATGGAGGGGGGTCTTGGAATGGCAGTTAGAGGATTACCCAGAATCCTTAAAGAGAATGGAAATATTCACTAAATTTGGGAGTGAGTAGAGGTGCTGAGGAGTGCTTACATGCAGGTGAAGAGTTTCTTTCAGCAGAGTGAAAAAATTCTATCAATAATTCGACCGAAGAAGTCAAGATCTTTCCTTTACTTCATATAATTACGCTCTCCCTATCTTTTCCCACAAACCTCATTCTTTGCTTAGACTTTCCTCATTTTATTGTACTCTATCTTCACTGTCATATAATTTGAGTATATGTAGGTGTATTCTTAATTGATATATGTATATGTATGTATGTATGGGTGTATATGTGCGTATTTATGTATGTATTTATGTATGTGTATGAATGCATGTATGTATGTTTATGTGTGTATATGTATGTGTGTGTGGATATGTATGTATATGTGTAGGTATGTGTATGAATATAGGTATGTATGTGTGTGTATGTGTATGTATGTGTATGTGTGTGTCTATATATATGTATATACTTTTTTCTTTTCGATGTGCAAATCTGTGTTAATGAATTGATGTCTGTCTATATGTATTTATGTGTACATATTAATGTAATATAAGTTTGATGGCTAATATAATATGTATACGACGATGGGTTAAATGGAAGAAGGGACCATTTGGTCTCAATTTCGCCGAAATAAAGACCACTATCTATCTATAATTATCATCATGGGAGTGCAAGACCGAAAGCGGCACACCAAAAGTGATCTGCTACCTATATTTCCTTCCCTTCTTCGAATTCCTCCTGAAAATCACACTTTTGACAGACTTTGTCTTAGGCTATTGATAGTTATCGGTTAATTTTGGAGGGATACAGCTAATAAAATTCTACAAATATATTCACTTGCGTCTCGTAAGAGAACAACTCCTGATATGACTGCTTTAAGTCCCTCATCGAGTCTGTATATTTCTTCCCTCCCTTCCACCCAAAGCGTATATCCTATTCCTTTCCCTTCCTCGTTTACTTAACGTGCTCCTGTTTCAGAGTCTTCAACACCCCGTTCCTAATCATAAGAATATGAATCCGTCTTTCCTGCCTCCTTTGGATTTCTCTAAAAAATCCCCTCCACCTCACCATGATTAGGACTTCCTCGTTTATTTTTCCTCGTTTGTTTTCCTTTCTATCCATTTCATCTTTTTCATCTTTCTCCTGACCTAAATTTCAAAGGCTTCTAATCTACGCCATTCATCTTCCTTCAATTACCATATTTCCGCGCTGTACAAAACCACGCACCACATTAAATATGACGAACCTTTTCTTTACATCCTTAATTAACGTCCCTGTCATCAATTCTATCCTCATTGTAAATGCTTCCCTACCTTATACAAGTCTTCTCTTTACGTTCCCACTACTTTGACCATTTTGGTTCAGAACACTCCAAATTTAGGTAAAATGATTACCTGGTCTAGTTTATGAACTCCTATTTTAATATTTAACTTAGCCTTCCTCTTTCTCGGAAACCTTTGTTTTTTTACTTCTATTCCCACCCCATACCTATCGCGCTGACTTTCCAATGTATTCAGAAATGTTTGCTCTCCTTTGGCTGACTGGCAAATTAAAGCTTGATCATCAGAAAACCTAACTGGTTTTATAAATTCCCCACCAATTGCTACTTCCAGTTCTTCCAATTCCTCTTTTCCCATTTCCTCCACATATTCGTTGAAAAGCATAGGTATAATGGACACCCTTTTTGTTCTTCCTGATACTTACCATCCGGACTCTCCATTCGCCACTCGCACCTAGCAGTCTCAGACACATACAGGTTACGAATTAGTGTTCTATCCCGCCAACCTGCTCCTTTTTTCTGCAGTACGTATGCTCATTAAATCTACCCAATTTACTTCATGATTCGCTTTTCTGAAATCTACGTAACAGACAAATACATCCTGATTGTTTTGCATGTTCCTCTCTATAAATGACCTTATTATTGCTATAGTATTACACGTGACCCTTCCTGACCCCAAATTGATTATTCTTTAAGTAACCATTTGCCCTGCTCTTTATTCTATTTACCCTTCAGCTGCGTGCAAAAGCAAATTGCCCTGTAGTCCTAAGATATTGTTGCCTCTACGTTTTTCGGAATAGGAACTAAAACTGATATGACGAAGTCTTCCGACCAAATTCCTCCCTCCCACCTTTTGCGAAACCTTGAAGTAGTTCCGCTTTAACCGTGGCTACTCCACGACCTTATTTGATTTCAATTCACTTAATGCACTTTCTATCTCGTCATCGATTAAGCAGGACCTAAGGTATCCTCATCTACGTCATATTCTCTTTTATGCCTAAATTTTTTAACTTTATATCTTTACTGGGACGGTAATCTACGGGTAGAGCGTTGGACTACTGACTGGAGGGCCCGGGTTCGATTACCGGGTAAGCCTCTCTGGGCATCTGCAGCTCCACCCAAGCTATGTGATTTTTCGGGCACCAGATCTAACCTGGGAAACCATAAGCGGCACAGGGAAAGGAACTGGCCCCCTCAACCTGATATACAACCTGTATGAAGTTCGCACGCCGTCGGGCTAAGTACTGGGTGAACTCGACCATCACCAAACTAACCGAGTAGTGGTAGTAGTAGTATTTAGGGGAGGCGACCGACAGCTGAGGTAATTTGCGCCATAGGGGATGGACAGGAAAGGATGAAGGGTGGAGAGAAACCCGGCGTCGGCATTAGCCTACTCTTTACGAAAGGCGCCAAGGGGTCCACAGTTTAGCGTCCCATCCGACGGACCGCGTACTCACTCAAAGTGCCCTCCACAAAGCACCTCAAGTAGGGATCGAAATACCTCTGAAAAATATTCAACACCGCCGGGATTTGAATCCGGGCCCTCTGGTTGGGAAGCCAGTACGTTAGCCCCCGCACCATCTCGATCCCCCAAACAAATCGACCTTCGGGTTTATTACTGTTTATGGTTCTTACGGTACAGTTACTTTATATATTCCTTCCATCTCTCTTGAATCTTCTCTGGTTCATATAATATTTTTTCCGATCTATGTTTGACTGTTTGCAACGATATCCCCTTATATTTACCAATTTCACTCGTCCTCTTTAAATTTTCCATGTCCTCTCTAACTGCGTCTTCCACCACGCTTCTCTCGCTCCATTTGTTTCGAACTTAAGTTTATTATTCAGGTCTTAATACTTCCTTCTATCTAACTCTGCGTTTCTATTCTTCTATTTACTTCTTTCATCTATCTTTCTAATCATCTTGTTCGTAATCCATGTTTTATTTGCCCTTTTTATATTTACTATTCATAAATGTTTTTTGCAATTTTCGCATCATTTTCTGATATATTTCTATTCTTCCTTTATAGTATCCAGGTCTCTTTTCTCACTTATAATTTTCTCTACAGTCTAGGGTCCTTCCTTGTCGATCTGATAAATGATTCGGCGTTCCACTTCCTTATAGTGATAAATAATATTTTGTTTATACCATTATCCCAAACACAGAGGTTTCAATTCACGTTGCTTCGCTGAAAGAAGCTAAAAACTCATTAAAACATTTATCTAAAAGAAAGCATTTATCAATGAGAAACTTCTATTTACCTCAAAAAGCATCAGTTTGTATACAGGAAAAGAGATGACTGAAAACAAAAATGGAGTCTTCCCTGTGTGAGTGTGAAGTCTGGAAGTTAGTATGGAGAAGGAAAGGAGGCTGAAGTCCTTAGAGCGATCGTGCTATATGAAAATGATTGAGTTCAGCCGGTAAGGAAAATAGAAGAAGAGTAAGTGGTAGAATAAAAAAGTGTATCCAAATGCAGGAAAAAGTAATTCCAATTGGAGATGCATTAGAAAACGAGGAGATAAGAATAATAGGACATATTCTAAGCTACGAGAATTTCCTTAATACAATTTTGGAGGGAATGACGGAGATACCGAGACGGACCCCGCCTGAGGGCAATACACCAAATAATGAAAGATGTTAGCTTTACCAATTATAAAGAATTAAAAAGAGAAGAAAATAGAGTCAATTGGAAGATTGCTGTAAACCTATTTTGAGGACTGAACACCAGAAGAACAACTTCAAATAAAGTAACACACGCAACCAAAACAAATACATATACATTAAGGAAAGAAATGGCAAGGTGAATGGAACTCAAAATCGGAAGAACTTCAAAATAAAGTCATGCTCATGCTTAGTTAATCAGCTGTTGGATTGTTAGCAGGTACCACCTAAAGAAGAAAAAATATCCCAAGATTTTTCCGAGTTTATAATTACATAACTGTCGAACAAATATTAATTAACCTATCGCTCTATCCCATCTAGCAGCTAGATTTTTAATTTCTTTTTTATTATACTTTTATAGTCCAATTGCCTTCAGTCTTTTGGAATTTCATTTAAAAGTGGAGGAATAATTATCTACAATTTTAAATAACCTGATTGGTGTAATATTCATTTTAAAATGAATATTGTTTATTTGTGCTGTTTAAATTTTTCCGGCTTGTTATTCACATTTATAACTGTAACAGTTTCCTCTTACAATAAAATAGTTACGCTACCCGTCAACCGAAAATATCCCCAGCTAAAGAAAATATCTCTTACATCTGAAATATTCATAATCTTCAATTAAGTTAATAATTTATTCATATTATTTACAAAAAGGCATGTCAAGAAGTACATATTTTCTTCTAAATATCAAAGTTTCCATATAACGTATCCAATATTACTTGACTTTTAAAAAGTATTGATTGCCTTTTATTTCCCAATATTTAAAATTACGTGACTTGTTTCACTCTACACCATTAATAAGAATCCTCAAGATAAGGATAATTCATTTCTTTAAGGTAAATATCTGGAGAATTCATTCAGAGAATACTTTTCCGAATCATGGGAGTTCCAGGTCTTATACCTTTAAGATAAAACATTCAAGATTGTTCCCATTGCTCTTTTTAAAATAAACCCTCTTTCGGGCCAATTCTGCGAAATATCTTCGGAGCTTTTCTATTCATGCTTCGTATCTATCTTTAGTATATTATCAATTCGACGGTACTTTAGTCGAAGTCTTTCTCTAGAACTCCAATTTTTTTTAAGTGACTGCATTATTTTCTCACTATTTGTCCCAGTTTTCTTCTTACGTCTTGTAAAACTCCAAGAGGCTTCCAAATCCTCCTTATCGAAATCTTCACAGCACCATTGAGCTAAAGAAGGCTCATTCACTGCAATTCCGATTGTACTACGGCTGAATTTTTGGTTAATATCGGGTGATTTTAGATTTAGCTCTACTGCAGTTCCCGGAGTTGCATATCAGAAATAGGTTTCGAGGAACGAATATAAGAAACAATACAAATTCAGCGAAGGCGATAAAGGGCAGCTGTTCACGCGTGATGGCCGGGGGGATTTTTCGCTCCCTCAGTGTAAGAACTTTCATGTGCCTCGATTCTCAGTCCAGAGATAGATAGTAGCAGACATTCCACTTCTTTGAAAAATCTCTATCTTGGTGCCCCCATTCCAGGGCTGATCCATTCCAAGTTTTGGCGTCTTCCACCGATTTCGCTTGTTTTAAGTGCGAACTTCGTAATATTATACCCTGTCCGTTCACTCATTCCGACCGTTATGAGTCAAACTCAAGCTCCATCAAACTATGAATACGGCTTTGGTTCAGTATTAAAAGAAATAGATTAAGATTGACTTTAGTATTTAAATTTATATTTAAATTATATGGCAAAAATTATATATTATCTAAGAAAATTGAAATTAAATAATTACATCTTTGAGTATGGAGAACGTTGTTGAATAGAATTGTTTTGTGATATCCAGTTGATTTCTCACTATCGGTGATCGTACACTAGAATATACCACCCCTGTGGGCGTTACTGTTTGTATTGATCGTAATAGTAAGCCGATTTCGTTCGCAGAAACCTATACTGCTCTTTGAAACATCATCTCTTTACTTTGTATGCATGTTTGGGTCGACTATGTATGCATAGGTTACAAAAATCTTGTTCTCTCCAATGTTCGTCTCCACCTCTCTCTTCTACCTTATTTACCTTTAGTTCTCTAATTTGACACCGGTTTCTTGACGAAGGTCTAACGTTCTCTTCTATATCCTCAACGCCATATCCCCATAATCATCCATCGAAGTGGCCCCAAGGGTAATTAATCATGTAAGATATTTTCCGGGATCACACTAAGGCGCCCCTGGGCTAATGGTTTTGCCGTTTCGTTGCTAAGATGATGAAATTAGTTTTTTATTAAATGTCAAAGGCTTTGAATAACCTTTTCGGAAGGGGTCGAATCCGTTCCGAAAAATAGAGTGAAATTCTGCTGTTAGTGATTTCTGGAATGAATTTTGTATTCCACATGATGAAGAGGACTGTGCTATGACGGACGAACACTACTCAACGGTTGAAATTAGCGCAGCAATTGTGAAGTCGGTCCTAATGCTACCCGTGAGGACGTTAGCGTCGAAAACATTAAATATTGGCGGCCAGTATTTAAAAAAAATCGAGTCAGATATGTCAAGTATTTCTAGATTCGAGCATTGTCCATCCAGCCAGTATATTTTTTCTTTAAATCCAAATTCAACGCTGTGGTGGCTTTTATTATAACCAGCGCAAGATAAGTACGCCATTTTTTTTACTTAAGTGAGGTTAGTTATTTGGTAAGTAAAATCCAAATTATCCATATTCCTACAATTCGTGTTGTATCATAGAGTATACTTGCAGAGCATTTAACGTGTATATGAAATTATGGATGTGTTATCTGATTTAGTTTCTTAGTAAAAACGATTTCTCGGAAGTTGCATGGAATGTGTGTTATTACTGAATACCTATAAAAAGGTTGCTTGTGAGCCATTAAACCGCTTGATTGCCATTCCAACAAGGAATTTAATTCAAGCTTTCAGCTTCACACCCTTAATTATGTTTTATCTGGTATCAGTGATGTTGATTCACGATCTTTAATACGAGGCTACGTCGGAAAGGCTATTAATGGGGTACTGTCTCAGGCGTTACTTGGTGGAAGTCTTTCATACTAGGCGTAAATGAAGGAAGGCTAACTTGGCAGATTACACTAGACTTTTTATTTTTCACGACCATGGTTTCGTCGCAAGGCAATATCATCAGGTGATGATGTTACCTAGCGACGAAACCATTGTCGTGAAAAATAAAAATTCTAGTGGAGTCTGTCAAGTCTTCCTTCATTTACGCCTACTATTAATGGAAAAACGTGAACAGGTAAAAGGCAAAAGAGGGTGTGCAAATTCATAAGGTGACTAAATTTTAATGCCTCTACTTACGGAATAACTAATTTACTACTTTACATGTACTATAGCTGTAGTGACGAAGGGAGATTGATACTACTCCATTTGAAGCGTAGGGTGAAGAAATCCTGAAAATTAATTTAATATCAAACGAAGAAGATGATTAGCCGGAGGAAGGAAGAAAACCTCTATATTAATCTTATATCAGGGAACAATAGAAAGAGGCGAAGAGTTTAATTATCAGTCGAGTCATGTTTACCAGTGGAAGCAGGATAGTGCTGGAAGAAGCGATAGGGCTGATCAGAGCATATCAACGAAAGCAAGTCTTTTTATCTCATGGACCAATCACTATAGACAGATAGTTCTAACCTGGGCATTATGAATTCGTCGATATAAACCTATTAAAAGATTTTAATTTTCCACAGCAGGTTTGGATAGCAGCAGCAAGATATATAAAGGTTTGGTGGCGATGAAACTGTGACGACGCAGAGGAATGTTGTATCAATAAGTAATTGTAATTATTAATGTAACCACTAATTAAGACATTAAAAAGAGGAAGTCATGGATGAGGGAAACTGAAATTTAGGAAAAGATAACGGTTTATGACACGGCGTTTTGTAGTCAATAGTTTTCTGAAAGCCAAAAATGGAAAGGAAAAATAGACGAATAGCAGGGACGGGTTCTGAGAAATAGAACGCGGAAGGCAGGATGTGGATGATAAACTGTCATACAGGTATGTAAAGGATGGGGAAAGCTAAGGGCTTCTACAAGTCCAGTCTAGAATCATTAGCATTTAAAGATAAATTTAAGGATGCCCCTCGACGTCTGGTAGCCCTAATTAAACATTTTAAGGTAAATTTATTGGTCCATGTTTTTGCAACACAAGATCATATGCTTATGGTACCTTTACAAAAATCATACTCTAACTACTTCAGCATAACGTACAGGCTAGAAAATGTATACAGTGAGTCGTAATTACAAATAAAAATCAAATTATAGTAAATTATATACTATAAATTATAGTAATATTTTGTCATGAATATTATTGACATTAAATAAGTTCACACTGCTAATGAAACGAACTCTTATTATGCTAATGCAAAATGAATTGACACTCATTCCTCAAAATTATTGCTATAGCTTCAGAACTACACAAATACAATATAAATAGTCATGATAACTGACTTTAATATCGAGTAGTATGAAATGGGTAAGAATTACTACCTGGTGGAAAGAGCAACAAAAAAAAACGATCTTTATTATTTGAAAATTTGTTCTTACAAGAAATGGCTGCTCTCCATCTCCGAAGGTATGGCTCGGTTTAAAAGTCAACTAAATCTCCTAGAAGTGATAATACACTATACCTAATTAATTGATGCAGTTCAATTATGTTACTATGGCATAAATATGGAGCGTATTAACGATATTCAGTGTGCATTAACTTGCAGCGGTAGTCCAGGCAATGAGGATGGGATTAATTTATATTTTCCTTAAACATTCTTCTTTTCCTAATGTGAAGATGTTTGTTATTTTCGCGAGTATCTGAGTACCCAACGGAGCATCCAGGCACAAAAAAATCGAATCTGTATTAAAAAAAAATATTCGCAGGATAGTCAACTGCGACCGGTAAGAAGCCATTTGCTGTAATGTAAATGCGATTGTAATACTATGTAAGTTACCCTAATTGTCTCATCAAACTGCCGTAATGACAGGATACATAAAAAATGAAAGAATATGCGTATTAAAAATTTTACCTTATACAGTTGTCTTAATAAAAATATTCCATTTCTAGTAGTATTAGTAGCTTTATGGGAGGTGACGGACAGCTGAGGTCATTTGCGCCATTAGAGATGGATTGGAAAGGAGGGAGGGTGGCGATAAACCCGGTGTTGGCATTATCCTACTTTTATCGAAAGGCCCCAAGGGGTCAGCAATTTTAAGTCCCATCCAACGGACGGCGTACTCACATAGTGCTCTTCACAAAGTACCTCAAGTAGGGATCGGGATACGACTTAAAAATATCTACCGCCTCCAGGATTTGAACCCGGGTCCTTTGAGTGGGAAGCAAGTACCTTAGCCACCGTACTATGCCGAACTCCCGGATTCAGTTTAGTCGTTCACTGAATCACGAAGTAAGAAAAACATTTGCATCGTAATAAATTCATGCCATAGGTCATATTCGTTTTCTCTTTTGTAAGACTTCTTACCACCCTTTCCTCACTCTCTAGCAGCTGTTTGCGGGGTGCTTAGTAGTTGTGGGTATCGCGAGAGTTCGATATTAGAGAAATACACATTATCGGGCACTTTTTCAGTGTACATCGTGTCTTGGAATTAATGCTGAATTAAAATTAAATTTTTCGCAATTGTTTGTTAAAGGAATGGCTTTATATGACTACCAATACCCTTAATTGAGAACAACCTTTAGATAACACATTTATCATTCTAATAATCTATTTAATATCATTTCATACATATATTCGCTCTCTTTCACCAACTGTGAGTTGTTTTGGCGTGCAACATTTATATTAAAAAAATATAATTTTGTGAAAAATATTTTTAGCGAGGACTGACGTAAATAATATGTGTCCAGGTTAATATAACGTTCATTCCGCTCTCTTTACCCGGCAAAACATCTGAAAAGTTGCGGCCACAAACGTTTTTGTCCTTTGCGGGTGAGCGCTAAAGGGAATCAAGTCGAAATCAATTCATATCTGCTATCACAACCTTTATAGAAGGAGCGCGTGCGGCTTCGGTCGGCCAATGGTGACACGTTCCCTTTGTGCCGCGCACTGCGTGTGTGGTAAGTGCACGCGCGTTTGCATGTGCGTGTCCAAGTTTAGGTACGCTTGTGATGGGGCGATTCCTTTTGAAGACCCAGTTCGTTACCCCGTTTTCGGGGGCTTTCAGCTTCCACAACCCGACACCTTTTTATAAACGTGAGTGCGGCACATCGACCTGCCAATTGGGCCGTGGAGCGAATGCGCCTCATCATCTAGATTTGCCCTTTTCGACATTTACCATTCACATAAAGTCACCGAGAAAGAAGTGTGTGTGCGCGTTTCTGTGGCGTCCTCTCTCCCCCAGCTTTGCCCTCGTTCCTGGCCCATTTAGTTCATGTGGTCGCGTGGATTAGTGTGTCACATTTTTTCTTCTTGCCCTGCCAATCCTTTTCGAATAATGTACATTGATGACGAGCGGGAACGAATAAAGGGCTATTTTTTACTCCGGCCAACAATGTAAAATTCCTATGACAACGCAGGTGCTAATTGTTTTTTTCAATACCTTCCTCGCTCCTCTTTCCCCTTCAATCCTCCACTCCGACCCCTTCCTTCTCTTCTCTCTTTCTCGCCCACTCCTCTCGTTAAATAGCCCGGCATTGGTCCCGTCACCCCTCCCATACGACATTTACTTCCTCTCGGTCTCCCCCGCGTGGGGGCTACGATCGAGAAAGTTCGTTTTGGGATCTAAACAAAAAATCTCGCCGTCGCGTGGGCGGATTGGCACGGAAATATTCAGGTGAACTTGGCGTTCGTGGTCACCCAGTGGCTGATTAGGAATGGAAAGTTACACAATCCGCCTCTCCCTCCCCCGCGTGATATAAATTATACCACAGAAATTGCGCCGTGAGCGAAAATAGGTAGGAATTTGGAGCGGTATCGATTGTTCGGGTTACGATGCGAGGCAAAAATAGTCTATTGGCGAGAAAAAATCATTTCGGGTTCTATTTGCTAGAATTTTCTCGCAGCAGTTATTCGTTCATTCGATTTTTTGTGCGATAGCTCAATTTTACAGGGGATGATTTCACGGTAGAATTATTATTTCCCCGATAAAAAATCAATTGTAATCATTGAACTTATTTTGCCTCCGCGCTGTCACATTTGTAATTCAATACTGCCTTTTTATTTCAATTCAGGTATTTCGTTAGCACTGAATCTCAAAATAATTATTTCCAGCTTTACTTTCTTTATTTCACCGTAGCAATATAGAATAGTTTTATTGTGCTGATTATCATTCTAAAGTTGTGCTCTTTTGTGCGCATATGAATTGAAAACACATATATCTTATTGAAGAGTTGCCTCATAAGAATTTCAATTTGTCCTTCATGGTTATTTTTAATCTCAAATTTCCCTCTAATCAGTATTTCAAAGTTTCTCAAATGAAAGCAGGTTCCAATTTTTTGAATGATCAAGCGTTATTTATTGATGGCTAAGCCAGGTCTCAATACTTCTAATTTACTTTTTCTATTGCTGTCAACTACTCTGTCTACTGTCAACTTTAAAGCAACGATTTTTCCATCACTAGATGCCAGTTAAACAAACGTAGTTTAAAAAGCGTTTTTAAACTGCTCGCCAAAGCGGCTGTATATGATATGTGAATGACGGCCAAATTTTTCCCGAGTATGAAAATCAAGCAAAGAATGCGTGAACAAAATGAATCATCCCTTTTTTCAATGTCCCAAAGTTCGCTTAAACAGTGTGTTTCATATCCTGATGAAACAGTTTTTACCCAATGTTCTCAATGTTTCTAAAAGTCGTAATTATCTTAATTATAAGTAGGTAATATTAGAATATTGATTCATTAGAGGCTGAATATTCATGTCGAGGTAAAAATTTATTGATTTTGAGGAAACATCTGATTATTTGTCTATCACCACATCCCTGTGAATGTAAAGAAATGTTTTTGAAATTTCACTGCGAACATTCAGGTATGCTTTTTTGTACAAAATACTACCTTGATCAAAAAGTTCCCGGAATAACCACCGTGTGGCGCTCCCATCGTTCCGATTTGAGTTCTGTTTTTTTTGTTAAATTGGTACATCTGTTGTTGATATTCCCTTTAAATCTTAGTGTCATAACTTGACATTTGCAAAAGTTACGTAGCCAAGAGTACATCTATCTCTGTGTGTGTTGGCGATTTTTTACAATTGCAGAAATGGATTTAAATTTGCAACAACGAACTTGTATTAAATTTTGCGTAAAAAACGGATTTAGTGGCGCACGGACGTTGGAAATGTTGGAAAAGTGTTTCGGCAACGATTCTCTAAAAAAAAACGGTCGTTTACCAGTGGCACGAGCGGTTCAGAAGTGGTCGTGAGTCAATCGAAGATGATGAACGCAGTGGCAGACCATCGACATCGAAAGTCGGTGAAAAAATTGATAAAGTAAAAGAAATGTTGGTCAATAACCGCAAATTAACCATCAGAGAAATAGCGGAGGACTTGAACATTGCCTATGGATCCGCCCAAGACATTGTGGTTAATGATTTGGGTTTCCGTCGTGTAGCAGCAAAGTTGGTGCCAAAAGACCTCAATTTCATGCAAAAAAGAGACCGTGTTGACGTCGCAAAAGACATGATTTGCGAGGCTGAATCCGATCCCACATTCATCAAAAGGATCATTACTGGAGACGAGACGTGGGTTTATGAGTACGACACGCAATCCAGACATCAGGCAAGTGAATGGCGTTCACCAAATGAGCCGAGACCAAAAAAACCACGTCGTTTTCAGTCAAAAAAGAAGGCAATGCTGACGGTTTTCATGGATTACAACGGTGTAGTGCATCATGAATTTTTGCCAGAAGGCCAGACAGTAAACAAAGAGTATTATTTGGGCGTTATGAGACGTTTGCGTGAAGCAATTCGCCGAAAGAGACCAGAAATGTGGGCAGAAAACTCGTGGATTTTGCACCATGATAACGCACCGTCGCACAGTGCTATCATTATTCGTAATTTTTTGACGAAAAATGCAACAAATACCATCCAACAGCCACCGAATTCACCTGATTTGGCTCCCTGTGACTTCTTTCTGTTCAATCGAGTTAAAAAACCATTACGGGGAACGCGTTTTAGCAGCCGAGAGGAAGTAATGGAAAAATCGCAGGAAGCACTGATGGACATACCGAAAACCGAATATAAAAAATGTTTCGAGGATTGGATCAAGCGCTGGCATAAGTGTGTTGCAGTCGATGGGGATTACTTTGAAGGGGACAATATAGATTTAGATGAATAAACTTGTATTTTTAATTTTCTGAATAAATTCCGGGAAATTTTTGATCAAGGTAGTAAGTATATAGTCTACCATTTGCCGAACAAACATGAAAAATCGCTTCTACATTCTTTTTGTATACTACAAAGATGTGAATTCAGGGGCTTTCGGGATCAACGCAGGTTCAACTGCCTCCTTTCAAATATCAGATCATCCTTCGGGTTGATAACTATTGATCCTTCTTATCAGCTACTTTTCTGTTTACATATGTATGGCATTCTCATTAATGTTGTTACCTATGTGTGTAGAAAATAATTCGTTTGTCTGCATTAATGGGATAAGGAAAAATAAAATGAAATATTTACAAATACGCTGATAGGGACAGCATAAAAAGACGCAATAGGTACACAGCCTTCAATTCCATAAGAGCATCATGAGAGAGATTATCTATAAAATTTGCTCTACATTTGGTCATCTTTTTTTATTGGAAATTATGCATTTTGCATTAATTATATTTGCAATCCATCTCTATTTTCTTCCTACACTCAATAAATTGAAGCATGCATATTCTCCTACGGACGGTAGTTTTTTTTATTTTCCTACTTTAATTTGAACCGAAATTACTCATGCACAAGTTTAACATTTTTCAGATATATAATCATTTCGAAGATGAAACAATCACATCGGGTTGCCAAGTAATGGATTGACGTTAGCTCCAAAATGTGTTTAATCTCTGTGGAAATTATGCGCATTGATAATTTTGTATTCTCCAGGGTGATTACTTCTGTCATTGAAAATGATGTGGGTAAATTATGTTTTTATCCCCACGAACATGTTTTTGTGGTATATAATTAGGTTACAGTGCATGTTTTTTTCTGTTATTACAACAACCTACCGCAAGTCGACCCATTTAATTTAATGGGTTGCCTTGTAACAGTGCTATCATATGATAATGATTATAAGATTAAGTGGTGTGCGGTGATCTAGGAACATATAACATATAAATAAAATGCACTACTTTAATTGATGTATTGAAATATAATGTAATAGTATTTCAAAGGAAAAACCTAAAAATTATTAAGGAATTATTTTAGGATATTTTGGTTGAATCGTCATTTGCTTACAAAATTACAAATATAATACATAAAAAAACAGGACCTAAGCAATCTATTGTTTTAATCGTCATACACTATATATTGCCATGCAAACTGTTAACTTAAAGTAAAGGTTAATTAAAAATCATTTAGTTTACGGCCAAAAGCTCGAATTGCTTAAATACATTGCATAAAAAGTATCTGGAAATATTTCGGAAAAAGTGATTATGTCAAATTTTGCTACAATGCTTCAAAATTCTTCAAACTACATCCCTTGAGCGTGGACACAATATAGCTAGAGGTTTTGCCACGACTGGAAGGATCCCTGGGAGGCGGATTCCGTAAGGTCTATAAGGGTACGCGTGCAAGCTTCTTAGACGAATCACTCAGGGTCGGTGGTGTCCTTTGGGGGAGGATTTCACTTTTAGGAAAAGGATATAGTCTGCTGAAGCCAAGCCGGGACTGTAAGGGGTTTGGGGAATCATCGTGATGCCGTTTCTGAAGGTCTTCACAAGCAGACACTCGACCCTGCTTTTGATCGTCCGTCTAGACATTCGGTAGGAGTATGGCGCAGATCTTTCACATCGCCAAATTTTCTGTGATAATGGTGTGCACTGCCATCTTATCAATTCCAATACGACCTGATATCATACGCACACTTAAACAGACGGTCTGAATTCAGCAGTTCACGCACACGTCAGGAAAACATTTTTACCGATACTTTTTATACAAACCTTGTACATTGCTTTTCAAAAGCAAATTATATAGTATGAATCGTCACTGTCAATATAGATAATCATAAATACATGTATTGGTTTGCAGTAGATCTCAGTTCTACCACCACTCAGGTATTTATTGGTTGAACGTATTAATGTTTTCATAATTATTCCCTTCAGCGGTTGTCACATGTATCACATCCGGCATCTTTGTATGTAGCTCTTCCCGTTTACTTCTTCCTCGACGAGGACAACGATTTTTTCGTTAAGATAACCCCTGGTTTTTATTAGACTTCTTCTTTCTTCTCCCAATCCTCTTAATACTTCTTCGTTACCTAGTGAAACAATCCATTTCATCATCCTCATTCTCTTGAAGTACATCGATAACAATGCTTTCCATCTTCTTTTTTCTGCAGCTGTTGTTGTCCATACCTCAGCACCATGGAGGGGGAAGTATAGATATATCCATTGATTTACTTTATTGGAAAGCTTTCTTATCGTATTTTCAGGTTAATGTTGGAGGTAATCATTTTTTTTCCTTATAATATAAGTCATCTTTCCCAAGATATTTTGGTAATTATTTTCTGCTTTCTACTAATAAGGTACTAGGTTTGTTGTCTACAGATATTAAAAAGGTTAACGGCACACTTCCATCAATTAAACTGCAATAAGACTAGGAAAATGAACATAAATATGATAATAGTAATAACAATTTTCATAATAATAATCAAGTAAAGTTTAAAGTCCGAAGAAATTTTTCCCAGGTATTTTTGGTAATCAAGGATTTAGGCAGGGGTGCAATCTTTCTGCCGCATTGTTAAAAATCTATTCAGAACTAATATTAAAAGGTTAGAAAAGGAAATTTAATACGATGGACCCACTTATTTGGAAACATTTGATACACATGCTGTCTTAGAAGAAGAATTTTAAGGTATGGATTACATGAAAAGAAAAATTATAGAATTATGTCAAAATTGGGGTGTTTAAATCAACACAAACAACACATTAGGTACTGAAATAAGTAAGAAAAATGGGATACAAATTACAGAAAATGCAATCTTTTCGAAGAACAATTCTCGGCATAAAAAGATGGTGGTCCTTTCCGAATCACCGTTTTATGTGCGTTAAACTATTTGTTATCATGCCAGTAAATAGATTGACATACTCTACCAAATTCCTTCTGTCTTCACTCTCCCTTTTTGTGGAGGATCTACGGCCTTCTCCTTTCTGCAATTGGTGGCAAAGTGTTTGCAAATTTCTCTCGCCAAGTAACGAGATCTTCTATATACTTTCTCTATTTATATATCATTGCTGTATAACCTAAGGATATATTAATCTAGGTTATTGTTCAATCGTGAATCCGCGAAAACCGCAAATTTGCTGTAAACGTATTAATCCATGAATTAATCGTGAATGTCCTGCTCAAATCTGTAATTTTATCATATCTTGCCCCTTGATTATTTTTACTGATTATTTGGGGGCTCCTAACTTGGATTTACTTCGTGCTAAGTTCCCAACAAGGCGCGACTTATCGAAGGTAATATAATGCTTTAAATATGGTAACGTTGTTCATGTCATGTTCACCAGACACTAAAAAAAGCTTGATCCAAAAGCAAATATATGTAAATCTCTATATATGTTAAGCATATATTTTTCGCGGTGGAAATGCCGCATAATGGAAATCGAAATTGGGAAAGTCTTTTTGAATGTCGATGAGACCTAATGGAAACCGTTTTTTATATCGGCGGGGAAAAATTGATTTTTTTATCTTTGTTGTGCCATGTGTTGACGATGAAGAATTAAACGAATGTCTACGCACACGCACACCAACTAGGTATATTAGTTCACCCTCCGGATGCCGCCGTCGTAATCCTCTCCGCTTTATCGTCGAGAGCACTCGCTTAGCTGAAAGTGACCTCCGTATCTTGAGGTAAACCCACCATCCATAACCTGGCGGGCAAATTTGGTACCGTTCGGCGTTATACCAAGGTTAAATAATACTTTTATAAATATTATTTTATTGAAACAAAGATAATCTTCTTGAAATATGGACTCGAAATATGGATTGTATTCGATAATTTATCGAATCTAGGTCATTTAAACAAGAGTGTGATGTCAAGAAGCGTGGGGCAACCTAATGCAATAGAGGAATTTGACTTATCTATAAATATAATTTTTCAAGTCAACATTTTAAGAACCGTTTATGATTAAATTGAAATCGGTAAAAGGTACTGAAATGAATCCATTTCGGTATTCTGTTTATTTTCCTATTTCTACTTAAACGATAGAGTCATCAAGGGCCATCTTCTGTTCCATAAAGCAATACTGTTTTGTGATACACATCCTATAAATTAATATAGCTGGATAAAAGCGCTTTTGATTCGTTGAAAGAGTTTTAAGTTACATATTCCCGTGGAATACAATTTTTCGTAGAATTGGAAATATTTATTTTATCTTGTTATGCGAGCCTCAATATTGCTAGTATACGAATTTCGTTATTCTCCCTCTCAAGAGTAATCGAGCTTAAAGTAAACTTCTCCTAAATTTATCTCAATGCTCGGGACCGAGAGTTAATTTTCGATTGTTACCGTGCGGCGATAAGCGGATTATAGCGTGTTGATATGCTTCGGTCTTGTTTCAGAAGGATTTAATTGATAGAGGCTTATAAGCCTCGACCAGCCCACCGATCCCTGCTCCCTGGCCCATCCCCTTGGATTGTTCCAATTCTTCTCTATGCAACACCCTCCTCTCTCTGCTGCATTCTTCTCTTCCACCCGCTGTCCTACCAAACTCTCATCAACATCCCTCGCTACCCGCTTTCACCCTGCCCCTTTGTCCGGAGTTATTTGCCACAATCTTTTTTCCTTTTCTTTCCTTCCCCCTACGCAGTCACCCTACCTCCCCCCTCCTACGGCAATTTCGTTTTCCCTCCCTAGTATCTCTAGTCCCCATCCAGGTCTCCCATTCCTCCTTCTGGACATGTCATATCTCCCCTTCCCATACCCTCAGCCGTCGCAATGCCTCGTCAACGGGAGCACACGTGGAAATGCCGCGGGAGAGGGAGGGAGAATAGGGAGGATGGAAGGGCAGTTGGAGCGGCGGACGCGAAGCTGATGTAGACCGTAAAGGTCAGGGGAGGGAGAA
The DNA here is from genome assembly GCF_022747635.1 of Hetaerina americana. Lineage (NCBI taxonomy): Eukaryota > Metazoa > Arthropoda > Insecta > Odonata > Calopterygidae > Hetaerina > Hetaerina americana. The sequence goes on from NW_027287095.1 coordinate 46,609,535, forward strand.
CGGGCGAGAGAGAGATGGGCGCATTGCGATCGTTGGGGGTTGACTCACCAAGCATTTGTAGGGGTTGCTCTATACTATAGCGATTGTCTTTCCTTCCCCAATACAGACCCTAGTCCCGGATATTCCCGATTCTCGCTGTCATCTCTTCTCCACCGTTCCCCTCCTCAACCATTTCGCTTTTTCCGCGCTCATATCCTCTCGAATTACTTAATTAAATGTTTCCGATTCTCTCTCCGGGAAGGGATTCTTCCTGGAAATTTAATCGTTGACGTTATTTCATTCCTTAAACTATTAAGGTATATTGTTAGGCGCAAAATTATACTCCCAAGCGCAGTAAACCGCAATGTAATCGATTTATTGGGGTAAATAGAGGTCACTGGGTAATAATTGTAAGCCACACGTACTTGGTTGAAAGAAATCAATCTTTCATGGGGGCCTGGTAAATGCATTTTTCTCGACCGTGTCAGGCTTTATTGATAGAACTATCATTAAAAATATCCGACGGGTTAAATTTATTACGGAGTATTTACAGGTACTATTCTGGAACTTATTCGCTGTCTAACGATACGCAACCTTGACGATCTGCTGCTCCACCCGCTGGTTGGGGGTGTCATGGTTGTCTTTTGGGACTATCCACTAGACTAAAATTTCACCTACATAACTAATCTCTCAATAGTTCATATACTTATGGATAACACAAGAAATGATTTTTTATAATTCCCTGAATTTAGAATAAATATCGTTCCCCAAATATAAACACAAATCTGCTGAATTTGAACGACTTAGTTTCACCGTCGAGGAAATACCTATCAGAATTAATTTAATCCAGTTTACGGATCATATAGTGTAAGAAAATCTCATTGAATAAAAATTAATTTGAACAAATAACTTGCATTTTTGAATATTGTATTCAATTTAAGAATATTACCACAATTATTAAGTGTATTAATGGTATAATTTCACCAAAACTGGACGTATGAAAAGATATTGCTATTTATATTTTAAGAAATTACTCCAGTTACTTAAAATCAGTGAGATAGAAAGCGCGACACCAAGAAACTGAAAATTATGTTAATTAATCATGGATAAAAGGTAAAGGTGTCTTGTTTAAAAATATTTTTATTTATATTTGATGGGATTTTTAATTGAATATTTTGTCGATCATTGAGGTTAGTAGAAATGCCTGGAGGGTGTGTTCATCATTTCCAGTACCTCTTTTGTTACATCTATGGATTTTGATGGATATATTGTGTTTGACATTGCTATTCTAAACTCTGTCGAATAATTGTTTTGGTCAATTTATTTATTTTTTATTTAAGGAGTGGAAGTCTCTACTCACTAGCCAACAGGAATTCACATCCTCCACAAATTTGGTTATATTCCCTTGATGTATCCAACCAAAAGCTTTCCTGTAAGATTTAATCGTTCAAAGGTGAAAAGTGTTTGGATTCTCCCATAAGGTATTTTTTAACGCTTTTCCGGAATCATATCGTGCTAATATTTAACTAATCAACGTTGGTAATAAGGAGATGGGTTCTTAATTGAATATGTTTAGTTTTGGATAACATAAAAATAACTATGTTAATAAAACTGATGAGAGAAGGGGCATATTATGCGTAACTATGCTAAGAGATTAGGAACAAGTTTTGCTGCAAAAACAATCGTACTTGGTCCTATCAACAAACATTATGAAATTGAATAATGGCACATTACTTGAAAATGCCATCCCACGGGCCACGGTTCACACCACTCTGGGTTGTAGCAATCTGTTTACTGTTTCCCACGTCGCATCATTCTCCTCACCTCCCAACTGTCATCCGTTCCCCTTGCCTTCCCCGTCCTATTTCACCAATAACCTCTCCCATCCCAGTTCTGTCCTCTTACAATAGGCCTCATACCTCGTCTGAATTGATACCATAACGCGTTCAAAAATTTTCCATCGCCCTGGAATTCCACCGTTTTGTGCCGTTTATGTGGATGCGCGAGGTGGTACGGGAAAGCGGCGGGGTGGGCCTAGAGGTGAGGGTCGTCGGGGTGTGCAGGGTGAAGGGGAGGGCTCGGGGAGAGAAATTGGTATTCGAGCCGGGGTGGGGTGGGCACGTCGAGAACGGGATTACAAGGCGCAGGAGGGTCGGGAAGGCAGAGAGGAGGTGGAGAGGTGAGGTGGGGCCCGGGGTTGAAGGGGGATGGGTAGTAGGCACAAGGGAATTTTGAGATTGTTATGACGCTGTGATTTTGAAGAGGTGTAGAGACGTGCGATTTGAGTGCGCGTCTATATGTGTGTATGTTTATGTGTGGTTGTGCGATGATGTCGATTGTGTGTCTGTGTTGCGCCTGAAGCTGATTGAAAGGAGAAAGAGAATTTTTTATCGTGCGAGGAGGGGAAGGATGGGAGGAGAGAGTGGGTGTTGGTTGTGTCGAAGATTCCGGAAGTCCAGGTATGGGGGGAGTACGACGCGACCTGGGAAGCATCACAGAGAAGGAAATTCGAGGTGTGAGGAAGCGAAGGGTGACAAGGAGATAGGGAGGAACTAACTCTCTTGTTTTCGGGGAGGAGATGTGCTCAAGCGCCAAGTTTAATGTGGGCAGGGTAGGGAGTAGGGCGTGCACACGGCCTTTGTTGCAAACGTGCAAGTGTGTCGAACGTCTACTTTTCTCCGACTTTCAAATCGGCCAATCAGCGCCCTCGTTATTCATTCTCTCTCGACGTGTTCATCTCTTGACTCGTTCTCCTGATGCTTTCACCATCTCTCCCACGTCCTCAGTTCTTCTAGGTCACATTTAGGATTTCAGATTCATCTTCACAGCGTCCATCAAATGGGAAAATTAGGAGCAACTCGTACGTATCAACTAGTCCATAACGCGCAGCTGATTTTTCAGGGGTAGAATGGGATGCATTTCATGTGACCTATCAATATCTACTACTATTTATGACCCTGGGAAGAGGTATATACTGTTTACATGAATTAGTGAAAATATAACCAATCTCTGCCTTGCTTACGCAAAAATCAGATACAATATTATTATACTTTTACTTTTTAACGCTGTTTGCCATGCCAATTTCAAGTTCTTGTTGTATATACTCGTATATGTCAGATGGTCGTCGCATTTCTCCGAGGTCTGAGATAGAGAGAGGTGTAGGCACGATCGTCTTCTCTTTTAGCTGGGTGTGTCCGGATCGATCAAGATAGAGATGGCAATATTTGTCGATTCTATGTCGAAAAACTAAATCCAAGAAACAATACCGCTGAGAAAACAAGCAATTAATATAACAAGGCATCGGCTTGATCAAAAATGTCTCCTACATTACAAATTGGTTCCAAAAAAAAGCCAAGTACGATGGGGTCCCAGAAGTACCCGGCCTGACCTAGAGATGGCGGCAGTTGTTTGAAAAATACCATGTTTCGGCCAAGTTTCAAATGCCATTTAATTTTTCATCATGTTACCCGTTCCGATTTCAATATCTTGATTTTTCTGGAAAAATTGGTGATAAATTTCAGATAATAGAGTTCATATGTAGCATAGTAATTTCCATTTTTTCCGTTTAGTTGGTGGAGTTTTCGTTCTCAGATTTAGAAAACCTATGACTTTTAAATTCCTTTCTTTTCTCGATGTTCAATAAATTTAAAAAATAAATATTTAACATCAAATCATGAATGTGAAACTTCCATTTATTAAGTTAACTATATTTTTATAATTTTGTCAAAACCTAAATCCTACTCTCGTTGAATGTATTCTCTCATTCCGAAATAAAGTCTTCTGCATGAATCAACACAGTAAAGGATATGGACTAATTAACTCACTATTCTAGGTAAAAGTTAACGATTTCCCTCCTTTTGTTTTTCAAATAATGACAACAAAAACTGTATTTGCCATAAATTATTCCTAAATGTTTCATGTCTAAATATGAATGATTTCTGAATTTTTAACCTAGCGACAAAACAATTGTAATATCGAGGAGTTAATTCTATGGTTTTGAAGTATATTAAACAAAGCTGTAGGCAATGAATATTATTGTTTATAAAAATATTCAAAAAGCAAATTGTTCAGCTCCTCTTGGACTATTTTTTCTGTAATCAGATCATCTGAAAAATTCTAATATCTACTATAGTATACTATATATACAAGGACACTGTTTAACCATGTGTATAGCAACGGATCCAAAATAAAAATACTTTACGATACCATTAACATAGTAATCAACCCGAAGGTCGGTTTAGTAAGTGATGGTAGAGTTCACCCAGTACTAAGCCCCATGGCGTGTGAAATTCACACATCAGGGTAGGGGGGCCAGATCCTTTCCCTGTGCCGGTTATGGTTTCCCAGGAAGATCTGGTACCCGAAAAATCGCATAGCTTCGGTGGAGCTGCAGGCACCCTGAGAGGCTTCCCGGTAATCGAACCCGGGACCCTCCGGTCAGCAGTCCAACTTCTACCCACTGGACTACCGCGACCCAAATATATATATATAAAATATATATATATTTATACCCACACACTCACACACACACACATATATATATAAATATATATATATATATATATATATATATATATATATATATATATATATATCGTTAAGTATTTTTATTTTGGATCCGTTCCTACACCTATTGTTAAGCAGGGTCCTTGTATACATCGCTTGCATGTTATAACCTGGTTTTACTTTTGGAATATTGCTGCAGCGCTACCTTACTCAAATGTATATTCTATGGCAAAGATAGTGCTGTCAAAATTAAATTTACTCTGCAGGAGTATCAGTTAAGTCAATAAAAAATTGCAATTTGAGTGAAAACTAATCATTATTCAACAGTAATACCAAAGATCAAATAAAATTTAAGGATAACTTGTCGGGGAAATATGAGAATTAAGTGAACTTTAATGTATGTAAAGATTAACATTAGATCTTAATAGGTACAATGTATTCCTAGCAATTTATTACGTGATTATTTGTCTTACTGTGTTTTATTTTTATTCAGTTCTTCTAGTTCAGTGGAAGTGATTTTTAAGAAATTAATAGGTGATATTTTAGGTTGTAATATCAGGTTCTTTATTACTATTATTAAAAATACACTACAATGTGCTGATAGACAGAGTCAGGTTGCACACAAGTCCCAAGATATCACGAAAGATAATAGATAAAATCAGTCGGTAAAACAAAAGTTTACTGACAAATGTAATAATTCAGGTTGTATTTTCTGCAATATATTTTCATTTATAAAATTGCTATGATGTTTTCCAAATTTATTGCATTTCCAAGAGATATATTGCTACATACTGTAGTATATAAAATATATGGATTCCTTTATAGTGAATTAAAAGCTACGTTGGCGCGTACGTTTGTGCTTGACTTACATGGTTTCTGTTTTTTGGAATATTGTCACTTTTTAATGTTGCCGCGGTATCGTTAATTCATATGCAAACTCTTCAAGCCATCACTGTTGCATTAGACGAAGTAAAAATATCCACTTATGAAATAATTTCAGGGCAATTATATTCTTTTACTTATTTCCTCTGTACCGTCTTTTCCACACATACTTTTCTATGTCTGCCTTGATACGTTTCATAATTCAGTGATGCTTTTCTTCTTTTCAGGCTTCTGATATTTAATTTATTTTTTTATTATTTATTATTCTATTTTTAAAAAGCAAACATATCTAAATATTCTATCGTATCTCACTCTGTTTTCTTAATGTGTCTCTATCTGAATGTGTGGGAGCAATTATTATTATTACACTACTTATGATTTTAAATAGGTATCAAGAAATGATTACTGGAAAGAATCAGCATGGCGGATATTATATTTCTAAAATGTTTCATTAAATTGAAAAATGACCATTTTGTCGAAGGAATTCCAAACTCTGCTGTTATATTTTAGCGTTGCAGATGAGAGTAATACGATCGAATAAATCTATTCTTACAGCTCTCATTTCAATCCGTTTGGCGTAAATACTCAAATTTCAACCACTATTTTCGGCGCATAGCATGTTAGGATGAATGGAAGGTGTCAATGCAGTCGCAAGGCAGACGGAATTGTGTAGACTCGAATCATATCTTTCGCAGGATTTCGCAAACGCTCTGGGTTTCCTTTTCGTCGCATTTCCTCTCTATTGTGCCGCTAAAAAAGTCTGATTCCCATGCAACTCAATTTCCTACTTGGGAAACTTCGTGCGTTGCACTCCGATACGTCGTACCTACACTGACTCACACAAGCGCTCCTGCGCACCCAATGCGCTCAGCGATGAATTTTTTGACACTCGAACGACTTCCAGAATATCAAAAAATTTTCCGAACACGGATTCGATTTTAGCCCTTGGAAGTGGTATTTGCTGTACTCTTCTCCACAAACTTCCGAATTTCATTTATGGACGCATAAATGACCTTTGATCTATCATATCTTTTGTTCTTTTCCATTTTTTAACAGATGTTTCTTATTTGCACATGAAATGGTTCGGCGAAGAAAGGATCTTCTCTCAGTAAATAAATATAAATGTTGATATCTGTGTACAGTTTTATTAAATTTAAAGCGATTTTAACTGGTCTTTGATTTTTTTAATACGTTGAGCACGGATTTTAAAAATTAACTTGTATTTCATAGCATTGCATTAATTTATTCCGATGTACAGGTTCATATTTTTTTCCCTAACAGTGAGGAAATAGAGCCAACGATATAAACTGTTAATATCAAATTAATTTACTCCATAGTTGATGAGACAAGTTAAAAAATTATTGTGACAAAAATGTTACAGTTTTTTTGGGACTAAAATGCTGTCACACCAATCTCGTTTGTAACTAAAAAAGCACAAAATTTGACCGTCTTGAAAAATCAATTCTAGCTAGGGAAGTTATATTTGCAATTCGATTTAGGCTTTTTCATGTCAAAAAAGAAGATGAAAGCGTTTTTAATTGATAAACATTGATCAAAAACTTCATAACTTAATAGGAAGTTATATATAATTTCAGACTTAACCTTGGCTCAGTATAACCTCACCCTTGATCTACGGTCAGTGGAAAACTTCCAGTTGTATTTTATAAACGACATGGGTAGCTAATTAAATAAAATTAAGCAGTAATCCTCTGTTATTTGAAGTGGAATTAATAAAATATGCCTTTTAATCTTATAATATATTGTTAACGCAAATAGAGAATCATACAAGATTTTCTATTTTAAGCAATAACTTGTATAGCATTGGAATTCTATATTCCTATTTTCTTACTTAGCATTCTGTCCATAAATGTATTAAGGTTAGCCAGTTTTATTTTTATGGAGCTGAATGTAAATTGAAAAAGTTGTGTTTGCATCAGGTATTTGCGTTTGAGAGACTTTGTTATTGGATGAATCTTAACAGCTGCTCAAATTCATCAAATCCTTAGCTTACCAATTCCCATTGGTATCACGTTATAATGAGGATAAACAATGTAAATTACCGATATCGGTTTTATTAACCTTATGCATACATATAAACAGGATACGTGTCACGAGGGCTTTTATACGAGGGTCATCCGGAAAGTAGTACCCGTTCGTGCCGCATGAAGTGCTGACGACGCGAGTAGCCGCTGGACGAGGTCAGATAGCTTCAGTGGCTTGTCTGCCTTCTCTGAGCCAAGTTGCGTGACGCTAGCATTGCCTGTGTTGTTTCTGTGATTGTTTACAATGTTTAAAAAAATTGAGAACGCCGCCAGTTGTGAAGTGAGGGCAGTGATTAAATTCCTCAATGCAAGAAACGTTCGCCCATGTGATATTCATCGCCAATTAAAGGAGGTGTATGGAGACAATGTAATGGACGAGTCGTCTGTTCGGCGGTGGTGTCGCAACTTCAACATGGGGAGGGGGAACACACACGACGATGAGCGTTCGGGGAGACCGTCTCTCATTACAGACCAACTGGTGAGCTCAGTTGACGAATTCGTGAGGAACGATCGGCGCGTCACAATTGATGACATCTGTGAGCATTTTCCCAATGTTTCTCGAACAATTGTTCATGAAATTGTTAAACACCATCTGCATTATGCAAAAATTTGTGCAAGATGGGTCCCTCGCGTATCTCAATGAGCTGGCGGCGAAGGACTATGCAGCAGGAATACAGAAACTTGTCACACGTTATGACAAATGCCTTAATTTGCTTGGAGATTATGTTGAGAAGTAGTTTAAAGTATCCTCTTTCAAATAAAATTTTTTATGTTTGTTAATATTTACTTTTGTGTTTTTATTTCACGAACGGGTACTACTTTCCGGATGACCCTCGTATTTACCTAGTTTTTAATTCGCCTTTCATTTCTAAATCACCCTACAATTTACAAATGACGATGACCAAGAAATTTTACCGTTCTCTTTGTGATGGAAATAAAATGAATTGATTCCCTCATTGGGTGCGATAAAACTTATCCCCAAATGTATCCGAGTTCTATATATTCTGAGAAACGATTTCCTATGAATTTTAGACCCTTCCGTGCCCGATTGATTGATTTCAGATCGGAAGCAGTGGGGAAAAAATATGGTTTCTTATATGAATTATTATTATGGGTATTATGAAAAGGAATAGCTGGGACTGGATATAGGGGATGAACCGATATTTCTTTAATTTCCTGAATATATTCTGCATATTTTGCTCTGCATTTTTGTTACCTGGTTGATAAGTTTTCTCTAGTAGCCCGTTATAAATTCTGATGTATATATTTAGATGTATTATTCATTGGAACCTGCACTGCCAAAGGCGTTTTAATGTATTCAGTGACTAAGGGAGCTCAGATCGAAGCTATCCATTTTGATATGGTCTATAGGTGGGCAATTATAACTTTTGGATAAGTGATTCTGAAGATTTAATTCATTTTGAAGTTAGTGCGGGTAGTGTATAGTGTAGAATTTATTCTGCACTATATATTTATAATTTGTTTATATTTTATGGCCATTAATTACATATAAATGCTATGAAATTATTTGTCTATGTTCTAATAACATTAATTTTAATATGTTATAATCTGAGAAACAGAAGTCTCCTCAAATTTAAGAATTCATCGAGTTCTCAAATTGTTCAATAACTATTTAATTATGTCAACAGGTTCACATTGCAAAAGTAATTTCGTCCATAAATTATAAAATGTGATTTGGATTCATTTTAATCGACTGCGATAGCTTCTCTGGATGGGAAATTGTGAATGTTCATAATTGTATAAGCAAGAGAATTTTACTTCCAAAGAGCTGCGGGAGATGCCGCCGCTGTAACTTTTAACGGAGTCATCCGCTAATATGCATTAAAATTAAGGATTTTTTAGAGTTTGAACATCATTCGCCTTGACCGTGATTCAAATCTGGATACCTCTTGCTCTTGCAAAGCCCCCGAAATTTCGCCGTGTAAAAGGATGCCTCGGTAGTTTAACTGGCTAAAACACTTGGATATCGAAAGATCTGGGTTTGAACCCCGGCCAAGGCGAATGATTTTTACGCTCTGAAAATTCTCAATTTTAGAAGTATACATTATAATTTTGGGTAGGTTGATATTTCAAAGTTAAGTTTAGCATGCCTTTTCTGAGGTTTTCCTTTACCATTTTCTTTTTTTCACGGTATCAACTTTATCTCATACCTTGAGCCGTCCTTATCTAAATCTCATGTCAAGCTTGGCTGACCGCCTCTTGAATGTAATAATATGTAATCGAGTATAACCATGTTAGAAATATATTAAAATGACGAACGCGTTAACCTGAATCATATGCAATAGGGTTTTAAAATTAGATTTAAATTCAACTATTAATTAAGGATAAGGTAGTATATTGACGGTTGCTGAATGAATTCAGTTAATTAAGTTAATCAGTTAAGTAAGAGAGTAAATGGTGAACACTTCCATCAAATGTTTAAAAACCTTTTCAAAATTGCATTGAAAAAGTGAAATGTCCAGCTAAAGGTTTAAGTATGTAGACACCAAGGATATTTCATTAGTGACTGTACCATATACCTATTTGATGTGCCATATATCATAATTAATTGCTTGTGAAATTAAGTAACAAATAAATTATGTAATTTTGAAAAAACTTCTAATAATCAAGGCCGTTATACGCGTTAAAAAATTTGCGATTTACAAAACTGAATGGGATTTACACTGGATGAGCATAATCCATTTTTAATATAAGCTCTTTCCTGATCCGTTTGCCGTCGGACATAGGGCTTTATTTGGAAATGACGGGATGGATAGGTGCTATTGATGACTAGCAATTTGTTCTGAATTCTTTGGTTACGCAACTATTTTGCGATCACACATCAAAAGCAGCTGCGGGAGAGACGGTATATTTTGAACGATGACGCCATGCCTTCAGACAAATGTAAAACATTGATAGGAATTGCAATAGCTTCTCTGTTGATATCCCATTTCTTTTCCATTGATGAGGTATCTATACACTCACAAAAAGGGTAAAAACCATGACCATTTAATTTTCATTTTAATTAAAAACGTATGTGTCAAATGGTAACTAGTTTCTATTGTCGACCTAAGCTCAGTTTTCGTTATCCATATGGAAGAGCCTAGAATTTTATAGCGCCGGTTTATGAAGGTTAACACTACTGCCAGTAGCGGTTCGAAAGAGTAATAATATTAATTTTCACTCAGAGTAGATAACAAATACAGAAATGCACTAAGATAACAAATTCAGAAAATTGAAAGATTATTAGTAAACGTCCAAGAATATTTTTTGTCACATGTTGACTCTCGATATACATGTTTCATAAAATTGCCCTATCTGGTTCTATCTTTCATAAGTTTCGTTCATTCGCTTTTAACATATTTTTATAACACCATATTTGTATCGATCCAGTCTTTTCCACTGTAGTAATCGGCCATTGTTAGCTAACATACATTGTTGGCTAACATTGTTAGCGTACATAACCTGTGCAATCAATATCTCCACACGCGGGTGAACGCCCTGCTTTCTCATTTTCGAGATCAATCCCCGTTAAGTTATCTTGAATTGTTAAGATCTTTCAGGCACTCTTACAGGAATGTTTGCAGATTACGGCCATGTACGAGAATATTCGTATATTTCTTTTATCTTTATCGAGCATTCGTATATTTCTTTTCATTTTATGCTTGTTTTATTCTTCTTCGGGTTTTTCATTGTTATATTTTTTCTTTCCTCAGAAATCAGATGCCCATTAGTTGCTCGAAACAAGTTCTTTTCCGTTTTCCTCATCACAATGTCTTCCCTTGCTTTCACTTTTCTCTTTTTTCATTGTTCCATTTGTATCCAATTTTCAGAAAGAATCTCGTTTTTGTCATTAAGTATTTCCATCCGGAGGATATTTTAGTATTTTTAAAGTTGATATTCATTATTATCAAGTTGTAATAGCTATCGGACTCCATAAAAAGAGACGTTTCAGGCGTGATATGGTGGAAAATCATAATTAATTAAAAATTCCATGCAAATTAAATTAAAATTAATTGTCAATTTTTAATTGATCGGACTCCATACCTGATTATCACTTCCCATCCTTCAATTCGATTTATAAAAATGTAAGTCATAAGAATATATGAATTGAATATTTTTCTTGTGGTATTTTCATCCATAGTCTCTATACTGCTGGTTTAGAAATAATATGCTTACCAGTAAATCACCCTATGATCAATACATTTTTTAAATTTTATTTCCTCTTTTTATGCCCCTTACCGAATCCAATTTGTCCTGGGATCTGAACTTTTGCCAATATTCAACGACCGCATTCTAGTCGCTTATAATTTCATTTATCTATATTAGTCACCTCCATCAATCCTTTCTTGATTTCGTCAACGTACTTTTCACTGTAATCGAATGTGGGCACATATACTTGAACCGCAATCGTACCCTTCCTTTCGGTTTATATTTGGAAATGACTCTCAGCTCCTAGATGATAGCACGGTCCAATCACTCCACGTAATATGTCTCCAAACTCGTTCTGATATTCCTGTAAAATGGTCCCCCCCAAACATTAAAAATTTCTTATTCTTTGAGCTATTCCTAAAACATCGAGGATCATTCTCGTTACTATTTTTAGATTTTTTATATTCCACAGAGACTTCCTGATATCCTCGATACTAATCCGATATTGTTTAATAATTCATTTAATTGTTGCAATTTCAGGATGTCTCCGCCTAATGATCCCATTAAAAGATAATTTAACATAGGCTATTTTACTTGAAGGGTTTCTCAATGGCTGCTGTTAAATAATTGCAAGAGTAATGAAGTATTGAACTGGTCCTCCTTGGTATAAAAATGTATCGGATTTTCTGTGCGATTCACTGGATACGACTAAAAGCATAGAAGAAAGTTTTATAGCAGTCCACGGCTTCTGTGAAATGGATAAAGCCTCACCACTCAGTTAATGTGGGTATCATATTCACTCAAGTGTATAAGGTTATTGTCCGTTTCTTTGTGGTACTAACGGCTTACTGACTTTTGGTATCCACTGTTGAAATTACAACACCTTTTTTGGACCCCGTTTTAGCCCACTATACACAAGGGCTGAACACTTTCCTACCTTTCCTTCTCGGCATTTCTATCCACGGCTTGTTCTTCGCCGAGTAAATATGTTCGCTTATCATTCAGCTTATATCTACGTATGGAGTTTCCCCTTTTACACGAAACCCAAGGGTCGCCCTCGGTATCTATAGTATGACGGTAGCCCCGAGAGAAATACATTTTATCAATAAATTTTAAATAAACGAATTCAAAATCATTAGAAATAGTTGAATGGTGTGGATTCAATCAGCCGACATTCCCGTGGACAAAATATTTTGATTGAATAGGTAAAGGACTCAATAACGGTGAATCTTCAATCAATGTGACAATGCTCTTTTTTATTTTAATTTTTCAATAGCTCGTTATGTTATGTGATGAGACAAAAATAGGGACATATCGGTGTTATAAAACCATCTATTAGACTTCTATTGAGAAAACCACTACTGCTGCCTTAAAAATGATTCGTTTAGTCGGTAATATCAGAGGCTTGGACTTTTAACACCTCTTGGAACTCATCCACCTGACTGGTCACAACGTAGGATATAGATGTATATGAGATGAAATTTAATGGAGGAATCTTGGAAATGAAAAACTGACTCATTTTCCCCGAAAGGCAATACGCGATTATTGGCCAAATTGTTATGGTGCGTGGTCAGGAGGTAAATGGAAAAATTGGGGTATCCGACTAGAGAAGAATAAAGGGAGAGGAGAGAGAGAGAGAGAGTAAAAGATCGGAAAATTGGTATAGAAAATGAGGGTGCGCGAAAGTGTGTTGGGGGCAGCGTTCAAAATGAGGTGGGGAGGAACATCGGGGTCGGATCGTGGGGAAAGGGAGAACAGGAGAGGCGAAGGAATGCGATCGATTCGTTTCAGTGACATCTTTCCTATTTTTTCTCTCATCTTTCCTCCCCTTCCCGCTCAATGTCCCCACACTCTTGCCTCCCCCTTTACTATTTCCTCTGACCCCCACCCCCCGGCCCATCACCCTCCGGGCTCTCTTACCCCCCAACTCTCTCTCCCCCACAAAACCAGCCGTGCCCGCTTTATTCCTCCCCGGATTCCTTCTTCCTCATCTCACCCCCCCCCCCTAAACCTCCTCTGCCCCGCTTCCCCCGACCGCGCGAGGACGAATTGAATCTGCACGAATGTTGATAAAAGATTATCGAATGCTTCAGTCAAACGGAGCAGAACGGAGGAGGATATTGGAATTGAAGTGATTGAAGTGGGGTTCTGGTACGGGGTGGAGCATATATGGGGGAAGGGGTTGAGGGAGGGTCTACGTGGGGAAGGCTGTGGGGTTTGGTGGTAGCGTCGTTGGAAGGGGGAAGGGTGGAAAAGCCGTCAGCGAGTTGGGGGTTGGGGAGGTTGAAAGGGAAGATTCGCATTTGCGGTGAAATATCTTTGTTGCCATTGCTGCCCCGGGACACAAGATTAACTTTTATCGTCTTATGCCTTCCTTATTATGGAAACGCCTGGATGATGAGAGAGGCGGAGTCGAAAGTATCTTCAGCTAATGATTTCTTCCTGTTTTTGTCGACGAGGGAGAGGGATGGCTCGAAACCGTTATTAATAATTCCTCATATCTGGATTAATTCATCTCACATTTGAATCATCATTTTGCGGGGTGACGATTTCAATTTTCAGCAAAGAGTGCACAGTTCTCCTAGCCTGGTTGCCAAATTATCTTTTAGTAAGGAAATGCCATTTTTTTTAAAATTACTTCCTAATTATTTTTATGACTGTATTTTTTTAATTAATTTTATGTTTACACACAGTGCAACAGTATGGGATTTCAAGATACCCAGCAAAGGCGGGCTTAATGTGCACGGTATGCTGGATAATTTACGTAATAATGTTTGAATTAATGGCTCATTGATGATTGACTTTTTCAATGAGTTCTTATTCAATTTTACTTATGCCCTAATTATGGGATATACTAGTATATATTTAACTTGATATGGCTCGAGTTCTTATTCAGTTTTACTTATGCCCTAATTATGGGATATATATATGTATATGTATATATATATATATATATATATATATATATATATATATTTAACTTGATATTTCAGTCAAATATAATATTGAATTGTTATCTGTAATTATCTTTTCTTTAGCTGATTAATGTAATAAGATGGACAAAAATTTAACAAGACAGTCAATGCATCTGTAATAAAGTTAACACATTAAATATTGACCAGTCTAGAAAAAAATGTATTATAACATAAGGCTAATCTTAATTTATTCGTAAAATATCTTCAACTGTGACAAAATGATCGCTCATATTTTAGAAAAACTAATTTTAGTTGATAAATGAGTGACTGCATTGGAAACGCTGGATAAACGTGTAATATGGTTAGTGGTATCTAGTTATGAAAGTTTTCGTGAATCGATTATCCACCTTTCTAGCATTTATGGTGCAGATTTAGAGTTGAAATTATTCGTTTTAATACGTACGTGTTCGGCCTTATTTTACGCTTTTTAATTCTAAATGCTTTTTGTAGTCCTGATGCCGATATGCAAACCCAGATTTTATAGGTAATGAGTTATTACCGAGGACTCAGAGATCACGTATGGGCTAGCTATAAAATCCGTAGTCAAAAGGTCAAGGATCATAGCACGTGCTCGGGGAAAATGTCTTGTCCGCATGTTCTTTACTTTGAGAAGCTCTGCATATTTTTGCTATTGTAAAGATGAAATGAATTATCTGTTGACGCTAAACTATGCCCTCCAGTCAGTAATTTCAATACGCAGAATGTCTTCATCTGGTTACTTCTTTGAAAACTGTAATAATAAAATATTGGGATCAAGATGAAAGATTTTTTGTTAGTAAATGGTGTTAGCAGCGAGAACCAGCACCAAGCACCTTATTCATTGCCACTGAAATGGATTAGATACGTGATGTGCTCTATGCATCTCTATTCACATTCTGTTAATCATACAACTTGACTCTTCCAAACATATGTTAGCTGGTAAGTAGTTATTTTCACTCATTTGTATTTGCCATCAAATACCATTTCGTATTTAGCAATGAGTTTTTAACCAAGAAACCGCCGCCACATTTACAGATTCTACTTTGTAGGAAGAAGTTGCTCGCTGCCTAAGTTTCTATTGCATCGCAGCTTATAAAATACGTCTAATTGCATCTCTTGAGAATGGGAAAGTAAAATTTATCTTAGCAGCTATTGAACAGTTTATAATTTTTTTTGTGGGAGGCTTGAGGAGGATATAGGAACTTATTATTATTTGAAGCAACTTAATCTGAAATTATAGGAACTTTTTCTGATCGTATGACTGGCCTCTATAGTAAGTGGTCCTACTTACTAGGCTCACTACAGGTCATCTCAGTTGCCGAGAAAGGCTAAGGCTTCGGTAGTTTTTTGCCATTCTACACGAATGAAAATCAACCGCACACGAAGCCAAAATGAATGAAAATCTTGGATTTTTATTAAATGTGACTCGTCTCAATGTTTTAACAAACAATAATGCAATATTTTGTTATTTATACTCCCATCATGCAGGTATTGATATAATCGGCATATTAATATGTGTAAAAAACCCATATATTATTTTTGTAATGTCAAAAAAACATCTTAAGTTGACCACATTTTCCTTTCCTCGTTCAATTGCCTAAAGGATTTTATGTTTAATATGAATAGGTACATTAATGGCAATAAAGTTTTCATAAGCTATTATGAATTTCAGCGAGGGAGAAGAATTAAGACTGGAGGTGAAAGCATAATTTTAGTAAAAATAGACTACTATAATAACCATTCCTAGGACGCGTACAATTGAAAAGTAATTCATAAATTTGAAATTTTCGATGTCAAGGATGTTTGGTAGCCGTTGGTAAAGATTAACCGGAAAAATATAAGTTTCCTTAATCTCTAAGTTATCTAATTCCAGTGCAGGATCAAATTTCACACAGATGATGGACGATTCTCTACTTTAAGCCGCGGAAATTCCGAATCTTGATAATATGTGGAGGCGAGTTCAATTTCCATTCAATTGATTGGGACAACTAATGTTGGCGTAGCCAGAAACCTCGAGTTCTCGTGATACTCTTATCATTTGATGAAAATATCTGGAGCGCTTATATTCTAATCATCCCTTAGGAACTAAGCAAATCGAAATAAACATGATGCTAAACGTGGAGGAAGAAATTAGTGGTTATATAACAGTTTGCGCTGAACTACCAACTGCAATGCATGCATTGATATTACCAAAACGAAGTGTTTGTAGTTAAAATGAGTTTCGGCAGTACTTTAGGAACCATTATATGGAAACGGACACACAAAAAAGGCAATAGTAACACTTTATAGTTAAGTCATTACATTCAGTCACTTCTCGTATTAGTATTAATGCTCATAAGTGTCAAGTGTATTCCTAGAAAAACTTAAAACTTAGGAACGAAACTTAACGATACATTGGCAAAGTCAGAATTTCCATAAGAAAACAATTAGCATTTAACTAAGCATATAAAAGAACATTATTTTTAGGCTTTCAGAGATAAAACATGGGAAAATTTCGGGCACTGCCTAGGATCAAGAAAAATCAGGTGTGATGCATGGGAACTCATTTAATTAAAGAAATATTAATTGAAAAAATTGCAAGCCTTTTTCTTCCCATTGTGGGACTATTTCACCGAATCATCCTTAATAAGTTAGATCTAATAGTCAAGGGCAGTACACAAAAAGCAGACTTTTTGAAGATTTATTCCAAAACGTCTATACTGCCGACCTGAGAGAACCGAGTGAAGGACCCTCGTTTCTAACGCGAGGTTTTGCGAACTTATCATATTCTGTAAAGTTATCATTCAAGAACGCATTAAAGTAAAAAAAAAATCCACCGAAACGGTGGAGGTCCCGGTAGACTTTCTCAAAGAGCTTGCTAACGATGATACGCTATCCCTCGAAAACAAGATTTAACAAGCTGATTTCCGAAGGTGTAGTTATCCATGACTGGATGATAGCTTATTTCACCCGGCCAACAATTACCGGCCATTCTTAAGCAATATTAGTACCATATAAAATATTAGACCATATAATTATAAGAAATCGAATTATATTTTACGGCGGTAAAAATGTATATCTAACAGTCAGTCAAAGCATCATTTGAGAAAGAGGTTTTTTTCTCCGCAATATATCTAAAACCAAAAGTAGAAGCAAACCCTCGATAGGTGTACAATCTTTTTTGATTAAGACAAATATAAATTCTCAGATTCCAACTTGATTTGTAAACTGCGGAATAAATACTGGTAATATGAGTGGAATAAATGAATAGATAAAAAAATGGATTCATACCTTTCAAATCACAAACGAATGGTTAGTAATATACGATTCAATTTTCCATTTTCGTAGAAATAACATCCAGTGTCATTTAGGAAGTCTAACAGGGTCCTTATTATTCCTTCAAACATAAAATATGGTCATTAAAAACTAACATCAATGCTTTTTCTCGAAGTAACTGACGTCAAAGACCTTTTGTATGATGATAAAGTTACATAAAGAGAAATAACGAGCCTCGTAGATGGCGAAATTCATGCACGCGATTAGTTCGGCTTCCGCGAATTCTGCATTGGATTTGAACTAGAATGAAATAATAGAAACTGATTCGGAATTAAATTCTTAGAAAGAAGAGTAGAACTTAACCTCCACGCTTCGGAGGTGCTATAATGATGCTGATCCTTCAAAATGGTATAAGGGTAACAAAATCGCATCGGGCCAAAGTTCGGAAAAAAAATAATGCATCCCCACCGTTGTTAACATTTTTTAGGCGCATATTTTGAGAGTGTAGCGATAACAAACTGATTTTTCCCTTTGCTAAACCCTACATTGAATATGTTGAAATAAATTTTGGTCCAAATCAGCGGGAAATTCTAAATCAATTGAAAAAAAAGAAAAATAATGGAGAATTTATGAAAACCTTCAATGTGAGGACAAAGAGTGTCACGTAATTATCGCTACAGCTTTCGATGAGAACCTGTGGGTGCTCGAAGACTCAGCGTCAGGTAGAATGCATTGTTACCATGCGATTTTACGCTGACTACATCGAAAAGAAAACCTAAGTCCCCATGCTGCGTGGCCGCGATCATCATTTTGGTAGTTAATGACAATGCCTTAGAGCATCGATATTTCAAATGTGATCCAAAATGTCAGTCATCCGAGCACTCTCCGTCAATAAACACCACGGAAGATATGTGTTGGTATTAGTATAGAAGAATTGATTTCGTTCGTTAGAATTTCGTTGGGATAATCGAGCCTCCCCTGTATCTGTGAGATGATATTTCCAAGCAAATTAATTTTATAAACCCCCCTCAAACAGTTCACGTTCACAACACAATCAGCGATGCGCTTTAGAAATGCAATATAAATCCTCATTTGCAAGGTTCTTCCTTCACATTTTCATGGCTGCTGTCACCAACACCCCCCGCCAAACGTCCTTTTGGCGGCTCCCCGGGATACCTATGTACCTAGATGTGTGATTGTCTCCTGCGTATTAACGACGCTCGTACTTCCCCCCCTCCCGAATTGTTAATTCGTGTATTGCAAGCTATCTTTTATCATTCTCATTGACTTGAAATTCCCAGCGCCACCGAGAGGAGATCGTGAGTCGATTATTAGACTCCCGGGAAGAGGGATGAGTGAAGTATATCGAATGCAAGTGCCCATGTAATGGCCTATCGATGTTTTAGTATTTTTAAGCCACCTCGGCTTTGGGACCAAGCTGATTGTGAATCTGGAAGCGATGAAACGGAAACGTATTTCCTGGGTAAGCCAATGCTATTCTCATACTATCTCCCTGTGTATTTTGCTCTGATTGAGGCACAATCATTTGATTTTTTACAGAAGTAGGAAAATACAGAAAAATCGAGTAAAAAAGTATTTTTGCCTATATTGTAAATACATTTCATGGATTACCCTGAAGCTATATATTTTAAACCTTGTCCCTAATATTGACAAATAGACGGTGATAAACCATTCCCGAGCACCTGATGTGTCGTATATAAAGGAGACAGAAAATCAGGCAAACCTAACCCTTGAGTTAAAAAAAAACATTTTCGGTCCTACTCTTGTATGATGACTAATATTGAGAAATTGTGCTAAAATATTTCATTACAGTAATACCATGCATTATGACTATCTTCAAAAACTGCTTACGTCAATGCCTCATTTGCATTTCAGCTACTCAAAAATATTGCTTTTTAGGACTTTCCTTTAAGCTGTAGGCTCCTATTTCTTTAATGTTGAGTTCTCTATTAATTTTGTGTCTGCATTTCCATTTCTTCTTTAATATATATATATATATATATATATATATATATATATATATATATATATATATATATATATATATATATATATATATATATATATCTGTGTGTGTGTGTATATACGAGTATAATGTAATATAATATGATATAGTATGTAATAATACAATGTATAATAACGTAATATAATATATCAATATATCATTAAAAAGGAGAGAAATGACGTTAGCCAACATTCGCTCGCTCATTCGTTTGAGTAATTCATTATAAATTTTTTTCACAGTAATAATTGAATTAATTTCCTGACATTTTCCATTTAAAACGCTTTCTTTAATATCCTATCATATTTTCCATATTTATGCCCACTGTACAAACCATGGAATATGGTATAATATTCGTACATACTTCATTGACGACGCTCAGGGAATGAAGGTACTGTTTTTTCGTTGTGGATACCTAATTCATTCGTTTCACGCTCTTTCCGCTCAGTTATTTTTATTAATGAAATAGTTTCTTTAGAATTAATCTTCCATCTGTATATTTCAATATTTAATATATTTTAATATAATCGATTTAGGAAAAGACCCTAAAGATATAGTTATCGGCCATTGCTTGGTGTCACTCTTTACGTTATTTTCCCTTTTTTGGAGTATTCAACGTTTCGAGTAATATATATTATTCAGTTTTTATTTCAAATTTGTATAATTTAGTAATTCAGTTCATGCTATTCTTCCATCTGTCTCTAGAGTTATCTATCGCGATTCATTTCTGGGCTAAATTAGAGCAATTTGTCACTGGAAACGAAGCCTGGGGTAATATAAGAGGCCCATGCGCTTTCGGGGTTGTAAAAGTGCTTACTTAGAGCACTAGCCGATAGGCAGGGTAATTATACTTTCTTGATTCAGTGGGGTATCCATCCAACTTCCTTCCTGTCCTGTCCATCGAATGCCATGCTTTGGGCGTCATCATCATGAGGCTGGGAGATAGGGAGACATTCATTGTCGAGTGGAAAAACGTTGTCCTCTGGAGCCCACTCTCGGGTCTGTATCGTGCAAGGTCACCTCCCCATCGTTCTATTGTAATGACAATTTGTGCTTGAGGGACGTGGAAGGAGAATTATGGGGACCGTAGAACGGCGGTACGTGGACAGTGGGATGAACGGAGTCTGTTGGGAGGAGGAAGAGGGGAGAGGGGGTGACACGGCAGGATCGCCGCCAGAAATGGGGTGGGTAGGGAGAGAGGTGGGGGGAGGGTGTCAGAGTTTGAAGCGATGGTCGCCAAGGTAAAGGGTTTGTGAAGTTGGGGAGGGGAGGTGGAGGCAGAAAATGGAGCACGTCAAACCTAATGAACATTCTGCAGAGCTTTGCGTTTTGATTCGAACGCAGTGAATTCAAATGAAGCGAGGAAACGTGTTCGATTATTTCAACTTTGGCGAGCACGATAATCGCGGCGAAGTATGGTCCTGATACTCCCCTAATGCTATTTTCTGGTAGTTAATGCCCTGTGGACCCTAAATTATGTGGGGAGAATTAAAAATGTCGTGGGTAATCTTTTAGTGGTTTATCATTTGCCACAGGCTGCAGTGAAAAATGATGCGACGACCCAGAGTGTGTGGGCAGCGCTCAATTTATCACTGCCACAAAAATTCCACGAATTACAATACATTAGTTATCCCAGAAGGTTTGGAGAGAGAAAATACAGGGAAAAATTATTAAAATATGTGTTGGCAAATATAAAAAAAAGCTGAATAATTTTGATGGTGAGATTGTTAGTATATACCTCCGTATATCTATTATTGTCAAGAAGTGATATTTTATTTATAGAATGCATAGCTAAATTTTAAGATTAAATAAATATCATTAATCTTTTATTTACAGCTAAAGAATATATCGGGTAGCTGTCGACAAACGAAGAGCAATATCTTGTGATGGCAGCCGAAAGGGTAAGTCCATTTATAATCCTCATCGTTATTCCCATATAATACGTTTCTCCAAAATTATAAAATGAAAAAAGCGAAGTTTAAGCTCATGACTAATGTATTAGTTTAATGTGGGATGCATGTTATGGTGACTTATCTTACTAACTTTCTGACGCCTATCACGAAACAAAGTTATAGAGACCAGTATGTGTGTGCATCTATTTTTAAAATTCACTATTTTTGATAAGATATATTTTAGTAAATTTACTTCTATGCATATTTATTCAAATATTCGTAAGTTGATAAAATATATGTAGCTTAATAGCCTATTTTTTCTGAATATTTTTTCATAATATGTATGATCACGAATTATCCTTAAAACCGGGCAATTAATTGCATGGCTTCTGCTGTTGCTTTAATGATTATATATATTAAATATTTGGAAATTATAGTTGGGGGGGGGGCGTTTAGTGCATTTTATTCAATCCCAAGGGTTATACATGCTGTAAAAGTCAAATACAATGTACAATCAAATATGTAGTCAAATACACTATAGGTAGATGGGGAAGTGTGTTTTGCAACTAGGGCTGTGCAAACAGGGAATAGGAGGCTATATGGCTATAAGGCTATTCAGATCTGAGGTGATTTGATCATTGTTTAAGGCAGGGTAGAGTTTTGTTTTGAGTAAATAGATAATTTTGATACAGATGCGGGATCATATGGAAAGGAGTGAGAGATTATTCAAAAGTTTCTGACGAAGGAGGATGTGAATGGTCAGAATGGGACAGGTGTCGTATCTTAAACGATTACATAGAATCGGAGGGATCAGTGAGAATGTGGGAAATTTACTGAACAGTGTTGTGGTTCTAAGGATGAGGCAAAGTTTAAAAGTGATTGATAGACATTTGGGAATGAGGTGGGCGGTGGATTTATTATGAATTTGAATGGAGAAATTATATTTGAGAACGGTATTAAGGGATTGAAAACAGAGGAGTAGAGGTTGTTGCTACTTTTGAGAGAAGGATTGATGATGAAGGGGTGCTTACGGATTATTTTGTGTGGGAGGAATCCTGTGTAAGCGCGGCGGAAGCGAGAAGTATGGAGATAGAAAAGAAAATGCTAAAGGATACAGGGTTATTACAACGAAATGAAGTGATTTGGGATGGAAAGGATGAAGAGTGGAAGTGTACAATATGTGAAGGGTGGCAACTGTTTAAATGTATTATTTCGTGAGAATAGTATTCAGATGTACCGAAGTGTAGAATTTTTTTTTCAGGAAAATAGATATTTTCGTCTAGGAAAGGCATCGATGGAATTGAATGAAAAAAACCATTTTGGAATAAAATGAATTTGTTAAGGAGTCATACATATAATATTACCAAAGGATAGAAATATTACCATTGTATAAAGATAGATATACAAAATGCCGTTCCTAATACTTACCATCTTGAATGATGTGTTTGTGTGCTATGGTATAGAAATTGCTGCCTGATGTTGCCATGGATACAACGGGGATGACTGTGACTAAGTCAATAAAAACTCTATTAATAGGGAAACAGCTGTCATCTAATCATCATCATGAAAACGAACAAAACCAAATTACCAATTTTTTACTTCAGGCTTGTAGAGTCAAGAAAGAATGGTTGCACCGTGAAAGTGCTATACATCTTTAAAGTTTCTCATTCGGGACATTAGTTTTCTTCCCCTCCTTAGTCCTCCATTTTAGAAGTATTCGGTATCCTGAGGCCAACGACCCTCTGCTTTTCAAAGGCAATACAAAACCTGTCTCATAGAAAACGTTTCAGTTTATGGGTAATTAGGTAATTTACAATAAGAAAACATGGAGAACATTGTAAATTTGAGAAGAGCATAGTGAGATGTGTGATATTAGTATTTACTTACATATATAGTAAAGTAGTATGTTCCCTGCTTTCAAGAGTTTATCGAGAATTTTTATAATGTTCAGTATGGAAAAAGAGTGTTTAAAAATGAAGAAATATACTCCTATATATGAGATATACAAGTGAGATAGCTGCAAAAGGCGTTTTCAAGGCAAGAGAAGAATGGGAAATGGATTACAATATTTAGTATCGTGAACCACTCCCTAAAATCAGTCACAATTAACCAGATATATTCGGAAATTGTGAAAAGAAAGGCCTGAAGGAGATGCATCTGTTTTTTAACGTAAAATAAGAAAGAAATATCAAAATGAGTCAATTAAGGAAAATATAATTAATATATGATAAATCAACATACATTCGGAAATGAGATATTCTCATATGAGATTAATTGTAAACGTTCTTTATTTAATGTTCTTCCATTGACAGACACAACAATTTATTTACATTAAGATAAGCTAGAAATTTCAATAGAATTACCTATTCATCCGGTGAATATAGAAACAAATGTGATATATTGGAAACTAGTAATGTTTATTTTTCAATGAAAAGGAGAACATTTTCTGTGGCGGTCAATGTTATTCCACTCAAAGAATGTATCATAACTGAATTTTATGCATTCAACTTGAAAAAAAATTATTGTCTTGGCCAGCTGTTCACGAATTTTGGTTTTCTGTCCGAAAAATTGAAAAAGATTCTTTAAAACAAATATATAGCATTTATTTCGACTTTTGAGAGTGGCACCCTAGACAGGGAATTGTCGATTCTGGACAATTCACTCGCATTGAAATGGAAAGAGAGTATGAATGCCTTAAGTCGAGTATTATGCTGCATTGTTTTCAAAAATTTTTTATTTTTCAACACAATCGCCATTGACATAAATAACTTTCATCCAGCTGTGTTCCAGTGCTATTATCCCTTCTCTGTAGTTTTCTTCCGGAAGTACCACAAAGTACTCGTTTACAGCCGTAATGGCTTCTTGATTGGGCGAAAAAATATGACCAGCGAGGAAACTTATAAGTTTTCGAAAGAGGAGGAAGCCCGAGTGAGTAAAATCCAATAAATAAGGTGGATGTTCCAGCACTTCCTAGTGCAAGTCCCTCAATTATCCCATCGCCAAGACACTTTTGTGGGCAGGTGCATTGGAAAACTGTATTTTTTCCTCTGCAAACTGGGTCTGCTTTCACGAATTTTTGCATCCAGTGTCGCTACAAGGTTAGAATAGTACTCTCCAGTTATTGTTTACCCTTTTAAAGAATTTAAATCAACAGAATTCCTTTCGCATCTCAAAAAACGGACACAATGACCTTTCGCGCCGATGAAAATAACCAATCTTCGCCCTCTTCGGAGCGGAAGAACCGGACTCTCTCCACTGCATGGATGGCTTTTGTGATTCCGGTTGTGTAATGTTAAATTAAGTTATATTTGTTGTTACATATTGGTGCATAAAATCACTCTTTTTCTTCATAAAGCGCGCCAATTATTGTTAGGAAAGTGTCGTCCGAATGCGTTTTTGAATCACATTGGGCGCAAAGCTTTGTCATGAGCGATTCCCGAGCGAGAAAAATTGAACCGACGCATTCTTGTGATATTCCTACAGTACAAGCAATTTCACACACCTTCATACGCCGATCTTTCAAAATCATATCGTGAACTTTTTCGTCAATTTCCGTTGTGGTTGCACTTTTCGGTCGTCCTTCACGTGGATTACCTTAGATGCTTTCACGTCCATGTTTAAACTCGGCCACCCATTTCATTTTGGTGTAAATTCAAGGTGAAGAATTCCCATACACCTTAACGATCATCGAATGAATTTCGATTGGCATTTAACCTTCTTTTACGAAGAATTTTATGATTGAATGATACTCGATGTTTTCCATTTCTAGCAACACACGCGCCGCAACCGATTCAAACAACTGCCTTCAGCAAGCTGCTGGATGGGATTTGATTGCAATTTCATGTGAAGCACAGTTGTGTCAAAGCGATAGAAAAGAATAATGGCAGTAGTAATGCAATCCATAGGCAAGATTGAGAACTTTTCAGACCCCTCTAGTGTTTTTGTGTGTGTGTATGCATGAATGTGTGTGTATATATGGTATACATACACACATGATATTTCGTTCATTTATGTATATATGCACACATTAATGAGTAAATACTCATGGAGAGAAACGTTTCTTTGATCCATAAGAACCTTCACCATTTTTTATGCATTTTTCAATTTTATTGATGACCTGAAATGATAAGGAATCATTTTTTATACCTTAATTCAACCTTTTTTCAAGTGTGGTTATCGTCTGTTATTTTTTATCAGCCACCTGAAGTCCTTCCCATGGACTACAACTTTGACGCGGTGGAAGGGATTGTGCGTTCCGATTACCCCTAGAGCCTTGTCCTGGTAGGATCAATGATATTTTCTCTTGGTAGGGTCAGCCATGCCAGATATGTCAAAGGGTAGGAATCAGACGAAAAGTTATCCGCGACTCATCTGTTTCTCATTGAGGCGGCTGCAAAGGCATCTGACCACAAAAGGGCGGCCTTGAGCCATAGTTTCACGTTAATAACACTATTGAGGAAGGCAACGGGAATTCCTCTCTCAGTTATTATCCCATAAATCGATGATATACAGGGTTATTAGAATTATTAGAGTCCTGGCAACTGCGGGACTCGGACCAATCGGCCGTGTGTCATGCCCGGTAGCGGGAGAGGCTTCAATGCTTCTGCGGTCGTAACCTCACGTAACCCTTTCGAAGTGAAAATAACAGCAGAAACACAGAAGAAGAGCGAATTAGTTAGAATTAAAACTTAAAATAATAGGACGAAGTTTAGAATAGGAAAATTAGGAAACATAAAGAAAGAGATGAGGAGAGGAAATTTAGATGTGATAGGGATGCGCGTGTAGAGATGGAAGGAAAGCGGGGATTATTGCAATGATACTTAAAGAGTAATATACAGCGGGGGGCTGGGGGGAGAGAGGCAGCTATGGGTAGCAATACTATTGAATAAAAAGGTAGGAAGAAGTGTAGTAAACACAGGGCAAGTGACTAATGACATATTATTTGTATGGATTAAAGCTGAACTAAGGTAAATAGTCATTTGATCGGTGTACATTCCACCAAGGGATAATAATGATAATAAAAGGTGTTTATTGAAGCAAAATTTAGACTAAATAGTCCTTTCTCTCGACCTAGACCCTCGAAATTACATAATAAATAATTAAAAAATGAAACATTAAAATATGCGGATATTTTGGCTGTAAAGTTTAGAAAAAAGTAAACTTACAAATATTACATAGACAATTATTGCGAAAAGTATGAATATATATATATATATATATATATATATATATATATATATATATATATATATATATATATATATATTTGTGTTTGTATTCATTCATATTGATAGAGATTTAAGGAAATGGAATAGAAATACATGTAAAAGACAAACAAGTTTTGTGAGGAAGGCGGAATCGAGCATATCGCAAGCGCAAATATTTCCTTGACCGGGACTAGAACCACGAATGTTTCGACTTGCCGGGCCGATGCTCTAACCACTTGAATTATCGAAGACAACGAATCGTAATTTGCACTGAAATCTCCGGGGGGGTGGGGTATATGCACCAACTGTCACGATTCTTTGGCTAGGGATTGTGTTCAGGAGCTATTTCGCCCACCAAAGGAGAAATGGACGAGGACACAAGAGGGAAGGATAGAAGAGAAACCAATTATACGACGTCATAAAGGATAGGGACAGTGTATTTCGTGGTACGCAAGTTAGAAGAATGAGACAAGCCACATTGGCAAATTACACATTCAAACACGAAAATCCCTCAAACGGTGAACAAATATTCGTTAACATAGCTTTAGATATAAGGAAAAGGGATAGGAACATATATAAAAGACAAACACAGGTGTGTTTGTCTTTTAGGAGACTTGAGATTAGTCTAGATTAGATTAGACTAGATACTAGAAGTGACATCAAGTCTCTTTAGGGGACTTGATGTCATTTCTGTTGTGCGCTTGAAAAAAAACAGATATAGACATTTTCATGGCAGGCGCTTTTCTTCTTACGCGCGCGCGAGCCACAGTAAAAAGTGTTCACGATGCTGAAACAAGGCCATGTTAAAACATCGGATGTGCCCATTACGTGGTTTCGATATGAGGTTTTCTCCTCTACTTTTCAAATTGGGCGAAGGCAATCGTTTGGCCCGCCATATTCCTCACTTTACGCCCCATGGTCTGTTGAACCGCTGAGATGTGAGGAGGGCGCCACTGGATGGGAAGGTGATTCGCGATTATTTTTATTCGCGTCCCGCTCGGCGAATCTGAAAATGACCAGTTGAGCGAGGTGATGGCTGATTGACGGGCGATCAGTACGGGCGGTATGGGACCACGATACCGCTCTTGCGTGGAAGAGGAGGTAGGCATATCGGGGAGGGCGAAAAATAGTTTTCAGGAACAGCTGCCTCGAGGGAGGGAGGTGTTTTATCCTTACCCGTTAAAAATACTGTCACTCGCTTTAGAGCCCAATGAACACGCTTGTTTCGGGAAAGATTGGTCAATTGACATAAATAATTTTTCAGCCTCTTAGCGAAATTCTGTAATTTCAGACGGATTCAGAATATAAGCAGTGGGCAATGTAAGCGATCATGAACTTGATACTGCAAATAACCTTAAGGTTAAGGTCTCATTTTCTTGCATCTTTTGAATTGCTCTGTATGATTCTCATTGGATCAGCATTTCTTATTTTTCTTTTGTTTATTCTGGTCTTATTACTTACACTATTGGAATACGAGGCTCGTATTAAAAGACGTTTCCTTTCCTCAGAAAGAAGAAGAAATAAAACTCCGGGGTTCAGGACATTATTTGCTCTTTGCAGGTTGTATAAGATAACGTTATAAAAATTCTTTACTCTTCATCATTTTGTTCAAAGCATTAAAATATTCACAGCTTCTATTTGTGGCTTAAATGAGACCTATATGAGGATATTCAAAGAAATGAGGAAGACATCTCGAACATTTAACTGAGCTAATGTGCATCCAAATGCAATAATTTCCTTTATTTTCCTAGATTTTTCACCGTGAGATTCCTACTTTTTACAACATGGAGAATTATTCGAAAAACGCATTAGAGGAATTGCTGTCAATAGTACGTACTTCACCTTCTTAACTCATGGCTTGATTTTTTGAGTTCATTGATACTTCATATTTATTTTGATGCAATTAAAAAAAGATGTTGTTCACAACCACCTGAAGGTTGAAATTAATATAACCTGGTGGAATTAATTTAAAATGATGAAATTGCCTTCTTTGTCTACTTGCAAAATATGTTGAAATATTTATTTGAACATACCTCTTAGTATATTTTACTCTAAATAATTCCTGCAGTCATTTACTTGGTTTTTATAGTAATCCATACTTGAAAAACTTATTTTTAGACGCAAACAGGATTCGGTGGATTACTATCCTTTAGTTACCAATATTTAATGCACCAACAAATATGTTATAATTTTTAATGGACTTTTGCTGAGATGGATGAATAGTTTTTACAGTTGCATCACATAAAAGAAGGAACTGATCATAAAAATCTAAAACTTTACATTTCGAAATTTATTGAATCGACACTTGGTCGAAAGGGAAAAGTCGGGACTCCCGCGTCTTGGAAAGCTTCACGATGAGTCTATCGGGGGAAGGGGGAGGGGAACCAGACGAGGACCTAGGTAGGAAACCGATTATCCTGCATTCTCCACAAAATTTGCATCCATTTCGATGATTTTGTCCGAGGGGAGAGATACACGCCATATACCTGTATATACACGCCACCACTTTTCCAATCCTAAACGAGAGTGACCGTGCCCGAGAGACCAGGCGAGGTGGGCAGGGCAACCTTCGGATGCACCGTCTCCATTGATAGCGAGGCCGTGAAGCGGAGAAAAATAAGAAGGCATTTGAGTACCACGGGAATTCGACACGCGGGTTCGCACCGGGGCGAAATCCTCTCGCTCGCCGCACCTTCACGGCCGAGGAAAGCAGGGACGAGGAGAATGTGGAGATAGGTTCGGCGAGGCGGCAGGGGATAAGGAGGTTTGCGGGTAGGAAGGGTAGGTATGGAAGTACCCTCAATATCGTGCCGGTGAAAGAAGGGGAAGAATGGCAAGGAAGCTGTTAGGAATCCGGGTCGCGCGGGGTATTAGGAAGGAGTTAGTAGGGTTCGAGAGGAAATGCTGAAGAGACCCCTGGGGAAAAGGTGGAGGAGGGATGGTTATATTGGCACCGGGAGCATTGGAAGCCGGGGAAGAAAGGAGCGGGGCGCGGAAGAATTTGAGGCGACGGAGACGGTTTATCTCCCCCTTTCCTTGCCTGCCCCCTTGCTGTACGTCCGCTCCTGTGTGGCGAAAGGTGAGGGGGGTGGGGCGGACTGGGTCTGGACCTGTTCCGTGGGCGGCGCGACACGGTAAGAGGGGATGGGATGGCTCAAGTGTCGGGAGCGTGAGGGAGGCAGGGCTCCAGCACTTTCCGCTCTCCGTTCCTACCCCACACCCGCTCCAGCCCCCTCAATCCATTCGGGGTTTTATGGGGAGCGAGAAAAAGAAATCAATTTCTCTCCGAGATCATGCTTGTCACTTCCTTCTCTGCTCGGAAGGCATCGTTCGGAGTGGGTCGGCGCAATCCGGGCGAATGTCGACACGCACGCACACACGCGCGCGCGCGCGGAAGGATGTGGACGGGGGGTCGATGGGAGGGGTGGGTGGGACGGGAGGGATGGAGTCTTCGTGTGGGAGTGCGCTCGTGTGTCGAATTGCGTTTGTGTGTGCGCGTTCTCGCGGCGCCAAGCACCAGCCGAGTGCCGCTGCGACGGAGCCGACCTTGTGTTGTTGTATGTGCTCCGACCCACATCGACTCCTTTATTCTCTCCCGCTTCCCCGACCTCCACAGTACCCCCCTCCTCTGGGTCCTTTGAATCCCTCCGCCCCACCTCCTCCTCTCGCTCCAGAGTGCATTTTCCTCTGGGGTGTGTGTGTGTGTGCGTGTAGCGTCGGGATGTGTTTAGGGATGTTCGTTTGTTTGTGCGTGTGTGTTTGCAAACAATCGTATATTTTTATTTTAGATGGCCCATCTCCAGTTTTTTATCCTTCGCGAGAGTATTTTGCATTTCAATTGATAAGAATCCATCAGTGCCGACATCTCTACGATGGGATCTGATGTGGCGTTGAGAATCCGTTCGTTCACATCTCCGGGATCGATAGATGTTAGGCCGTCTCACTACCTCTCTCCCTCAATATACCCCCTTGGAGAGCTTATTGCTTTTCTGTGTCCGGCGATCGCTGTTTCTTCGATAATCGCCGTCATCCAGCTTGTAGGAAAAGTATTAAGAAAGAAAAATGTCCTCTTTTTCATTAGGATATCGATAAAAAATTCCCTCTTCGATTAAATGTAATTCAATTTAACAATGAAAATTGCTGCTCTGTCATATTTTAATTATCACGTCGATTTTATCTTGTTGGGAACAAAAAAAACTGTGAACAACGTAAATAAAGACGGTGATGAAGGTGCAGATTGGTGAGAAATTTTCAGTGAGGTTACAAATGGAAATTAATCTCCGATGTCTGATTAAATGCCTCTTCATTGCAACCCATTTCTCTTTCTCTACTACTTAGTGAGCACGAATTCTTGATCTTACGTAGCCAAAAACTAAAAATTAACATCACATTGCCTTCCCTACACTGTGTTATATTGCATGTTTTTGAAACTAGTATTAAGCATATATAGTATTGGAATAAATCATAAACTCTCGCGTCAAAAAAGAATAATTATCATGTGTATCATAGCAATCAATCATAGTGAATCATAAATTTACGTATGTTAAAATAATTAAGGGAATTTCAAAATATCGGTAAGTTGAAATATTTATTATCTAAAGCCAAATTTGCGCTTGACATGAAGTAATGATTTCATCTATTACCTCTCCTCTCAAATAATGCTTTTACTTTTTGGGATACCTCAGTTATTTAATGAAATCATCTGTTACAATAAATCTCCAATCAGTATCCCGAGAGGTAAAAACTATTCATGCATTTTTTTCAAGCCAGGAAATATGGACGAACTAAAAGCACAAATTAACAAATAAGAAGATATATATATACATAAATACGAGGGTCATCCGGAAAGTAGTACCCGTTCGTGCCGCATGAAGTGCTGACGACGCGAGTAGCCGCTGGACGAGGTCAGATAGCTTCAGTGGCTTGTCTGCCTTCTCTGAGCCAAGTTGCGTGACGCTAGCATTGCCTGTGTTGTTTCTGTGATTGTTTACAATGTTTAAAAAAATTGAGAACGCCGCCAGTTGTGAAGTGAGGGCAGTGATTAAATTCCTCAATGCAAGAAACGTTCGCCCATGTGATATTCATCGCCAATTAAAGAAGGTGTATGGAGACAATGTAATGGACGAGTCGTCTGTTCGGCGGTGGTGTCGCAACTTCAACATGGGGAGGGGGAACACACACGACGATGAGCGTTCGGGGAGACCGTCTGTCATTACAGACCAACTGGTGAGCTCAGTCGACGAATTCGTGAGGAACGATCGGCGCGTCACAATTGATGACATCTGTGAGCATTTTCCCAATGTTTCTCGAACAATTGTTCATGAAATTGTTAAACACCATCTGCATTATGCAAAAATTTGTGCAAGATGGGTCCCTCGCAAGCTTACAGATGAGCACAAAACCAAGCGTATGGCTGCAGCACTGACGTTTTTGGGACGTTATTCTGATGAAGGAGACTCTTTCTTGACTCGCATAATTACTGGTGACGAAACATGGGTTTGTTATGCATCACCTGAGAGTAAACGACAGTCAATGGAGTGGCATCATGCTCATTCACCAAACAAACCAAAAAAATTCAAGACAGTTCTGTCCA
This sequence comes from Hetaerina americana, assembly GCF_022747635.1. Lineage (NCBI taxonomy): Eukaryota > Metazoa > Arthropoda > Insecta > Odonata > Calopterygidae > Hetaerina > Hetaerina americana. The sequence goes on from NW_027287095.1 coordinate 46,642,020, forward strand.
CCAGGAAACTCATGGCAACCATTTTCTGGGATCGACGAGGTGTATTGCTTATTGATTTTATGGCCCGTGGAGACACTATTAATGCCAATGCGTATTGTGAAACATTAAAGAAATTACGGCGGGCAATACAAAATCGGCGGCGAGGTCTATTGTCTACTGGTGTCATTCTCGTTCATGACAATGCCAGGCCTCATGCAGCTGGGATAACACAAAAACTTTTGCAGCAATTCAAATGGGAAACTTTCGACCATCCACCGTATAGCCCGGACTTGGCCCCTTCAGATTTTCATCTCTTTACAAAGCTTAAAGACTTTTTGGCAGGAAAAAGATTTGACAGCGATGAAGAACTTAAAGAAGGAGTGACCCTGTATCTCAATGAGCTGGCGGCGAAGGACTATGCAGCAGGAATACAGAAACTTGTCACACGTTATGACATATGCCTTCATTTGCTTGGAGATTATGTTGAGAAGTAGTTTAAAGTATCCTCTTTCAAATAAAAGTTTTTATGTTTGTTAATACGAGGGTCATCCGGAAAGTAGTACCCGTTCGTGAAATAAAGACACAAAAGTAAATATTAACAAACATAAAAAATTTTATTTGAAAGAGGATACTTTAAACTACTTCTCAACATAATCTCCAAGCAAATTAAGGCATTTGTCATAACGTGTGACAAGTTTCTGTATTCCTGCTGCATAGTCCTTTGCCGCCAGCTCATTGAGATACGCGAGGGACCCATCTTGCACAAATTTTTGCATAATGCAGATGGTGTTTAACAATTTCATGAACAATTGTTCGAGAAACATTGGGAAAATGCTCACAGATGTCATCAATTGTGACGCGCCGATCGTTCCTCACGAATTCGTCAACTGAGCTCACCAGTTGGTCTGTAATGAGAGACGGTCTCCCCGAACGCTCATCGTCGTGTGTGTTCCCCCTCCCCATGTTGAAGTTGCGATACCACCGCCGAACAGACGACTCGTCCATTACATTGTC
>NW_027287095.1:46645512-46758012 GCF_022747635.1 Hetaerina americana
GTGCGTTTTTCTTAGGTCGTCAAAGGATTGTGCTGTTAAAGAGATTTACACGTTGAAGAGAGATTCCTCCCCTCCCCTCACCCCGCCACGCCATATTCCTCCCCCATTTCCTCTCCTTCCAAACACCCTCGCACTATACCACATTCGGAAAGACGATCTGAGATGTGTATATGCTTGCGCGTGTGTAGTTTTTCGATGTGTGCAAGAGAAAGAGTGGGAGAGAGACACTACGTGGATGTTCCCTTTCCTCTATTTATATTGGCTGGAGGGAGGAGAGAGAGAGAGAGAGAGAGACAGAGGGAGAGAGAGGAAAGAATGGAAAGGAAAGATAGCAGGAAATTCGGCTTCACTGGATGGGAAGCGTTGCTCGGCGACTGAATTGGAGTCGTAAGGAGAACGGTGTATGGCGATGACGATGGAGGGTGAGGGTTCGCAGGAATGGTGGTGGTAGTGGGAAGAGGGTTGAGCATTCGAAATCTTTTAAAGCGGGAGGGGATGAGCTAGGGGACCTCCTGAAGGGGATTGCGGGTGGAGGGTGGCCTAGGATCGGATAGGAGGGATTTTGGAGTCTAGAGAGGAAGGGACCGTTGCAGCATTCCTCCCCGTATAGGCATTCACCGCAAATTCTCTTCGGGAGAGGGAAGGCGTGAAATGTGTCTTCCGGGTCCAAAGGTGTGTGCGAGGGCGCACACTGCATTCGCTATTCCAATTGCGGATCCGGAGTGCGGCCTCTCCTTTTTTTTCCAAAGGTTCCTTCACCTCTTTTCCATTTATTTTTTTCGTTTCGACATTGTCCTTTTATCCTGAAAATATACACGCCGACAAAAAACTCTTTCCAGCACGCGAAATTTCTCTTTTTTTATATTTCCCCAGCTCGCACGCTGCATGTTATTCTTCTTTTAAGCTACCTCGGCCATGCCTGCGTCGTTCTATCCTTCACATTGCCAACAAAATTGTAAGTCCCCCTCCATTTTTTTACAACCCGCGGAATGTTCACCGTGTTATTTTGCATGTTCCTATGACTTAAAACACTATGCTTGTGATGGGCCAAACGGAACGGGTGGGGTGGACTTTTTTTTAAATATTTAAAAGGAAGTGTGAACGTAATAATATGAAATTTTTCACTTTTTTTGCTTCATTTCGCTCTTTTACGTGGGAATTAAGCTTTGGCTCTTTAGTTTGGCCCATTCAATTAATAATCTGTTGAGGAAAATGGATTAGCATATTTTCACCCAAGCAAAAGATAAATCTGCCTTTAGTTTTATTTTGGTTCGCTGGAGCGTAAAGCCCACCTACCTTCAATTTTATTTTGGAAGTGAACCAAATTATAGAACTATAGGAACCCCGGAAAAGAAGGGCAATGAAGGGAATTTTTTACTTAGGATGCTTGTTATCGTGTTTGGAAGAGATCTGACCATTCTTCAACAGGTTTGACCCCTCAGAGCTTATTTTTGAATAGCGTCATTCTTTTGTCCTTTAAACTAATTAGGTGCTTTCTTATTTTAACCGGGGTAATCGGGATGGGGCGGTGGCTAACGTACAGGCTTCCCACCGAGAGGGCCCGGAATCTAATCCCGATCTCTACTTGAGGTGTTTTGTTGAGAGCACTTTGAGTGAGTACGACGTCCCTCGGACGGGACGATCCCTTGTCGCCTTTCGACAAGAGAAGGCTAATGCCGACGCCGGGTTTCTTTCCACCCATCCTCTCCCACTTATCCCTGATGGCGCAAATGACCTTAACTGTTGGTCGCCTCCCGTAAAACTACGACATATGTAAACCGGTTTAGTTTTACTGAGATTTAATTGCGAAGGACTTCGTTACCATGCATTACTTTGTCTCGGAAGAACATTTGTCAGCTATTTGAAGCAACGAGTGATAGACATAATTATTGTAAATTGACGGGTGATTAAAATGCTTTATTCCTGATGCATATCCTAGGTTCCAAAAGGAACACACTATAAATGATGCTCTTAGTTCTAACGGGGCAATGATTTAGATGTCACGCAGATGATTATTTGCGTGTGAAAATGTTGCGTGCGAAATATCTTCTCAGGCTTGGTATATCAAGGAAGCTAGGCAGCCTGGCTTGGCGGGATATGATTCTGATAATTTCAGCTCATGAACCTTCTTGAACTCTATAGTTTGGATTAAAATACCAAACACAAGTAAAACGCTAAGACCTGAGGTGTCTCAGATGAGGATCCCTCGCAGGTGTTTTTCGAGTATATCGTCGTGTATTTTGCCTTAGCCTTGTTTATTTCGGGTCGACTCACGGGACGAAATCTCGATGCCAAATATTCTTCTTGATGAATATAAAGGGTAAAAATATCAAAATAGAAATTTATAGTTATCTTAAGCTCACGAAAGTAGTAATTCAGTGACAAACTGATAGAGCCAAATACAGTTAAAAGCGAGAAAACGTTTTCGCTGTGGATCTTTGAAGGATGGGTATTTTGTTGAAAGAGTCACAGGCCAAAAATGACTATATTTTCATGTATGGTATCACATGTTGCGGGATCATTGGTACGTTATTCGGAGTCACGACCGGGCTTTTCTTTGCTGACGGACGGTATTTGGTGGGGAAGAGGTCTCTGACTCTCTTAGTTCGCTTCGGTCAGGGAAAAAGAAAATAATGACCAAAGGATTGACGAGTGGACAGAAAGAAATACCGCTAATCTCTGGAAACACTAATATTTTGAACAAATTTAAAATTGAAAACAATAATGGGTTGAAGTGAGGAAACATAAAGGAGAGGATATATATTCATGCGCACTCATTTGAAAATAAAACTCATCCAAATGGTAAACATATCAAAACGCAGATTGCCCTGTGAGATTAAATTGAATTAAATACCGTTCAGGATGAATTGGAGGTTTAAAAACGAGAAAATTATTTGAGCGCGTAAGAAAATCATTCATTTATTGATTTCTAGTCTATGTAGTAGTTTGAGTGATTATTATCGTTTTAATTATTTGTAAAAATTAATGCTCCATCCGTAAATTTAAAAAAAATTCAAATTGTCAATGTCGTTATGTCATATTCTGAAGGCAAACGAGTGTCACGGATATAATGGAAATTTTACAGTTCTTGAGTCTGTAACCAATACAGTTCCCCTTTCTGAGCGCCTATGACTATCTTAAACTTCGTTGTCTCTCTAAAGTTTTCCACGCAACTGAGATAACATCTGCAATTTTGAACTTTCACCTTGAAAGATAATTCTAAAAAATAAAATCTCACACGGGATACACAACCACATACTTATAGACCGGCTCTGATGCTGCCTAGCTATTGAAGCATAATTATGTATGATGGTTTCAAACAAAAATTGTTGTACATCCTACCTTTTTCGTTGCTTTGCGTTTTAGGCAGATTATTCCTGAATTACATGAACGCTGTCCCACTTCGGTAATTCAAAGAAAAAGGCTATAGGGAAAATGGGACAATGCATTTTTTAAACTGTGTTAGCTATCTTGGATGTCAAGTTGGAACAGTTTCGATTTTTTAAAATACTTTGCCGCAGTTATTCGATGGACGAAGTTAAGCATTTAAAGGGTTGTTTCAGTTTCCCTGATTCAAAGTCTTAGTTCCAACGTTTGTGAATTAGACCTGCCTCCTTATTTTTAGGGTACTAATATGTGACGTCCTGTTCTTTCCTCTCCATTTCCCCCGCCTACCTGCCCCTAATCCTCCGCATTCCAAATGACCTCCTTTCCTTTTCCCTTCCAATACCTTTCAACTTGCACTCTGCCACTTTGTATTACCATGTACATGTATTTTCCTTTCCAAGTATACCTTTATTCAACAATTTCTGACATAATTCTTTGTGTGAATTCATATCTGTCCATCAATTTTTACTCTATTCTACCCTCATTACATTCACTTTATTTCGGTTAAAATTGCCGTTGATTATTGTTATTATTGCCGTTGTTGTACTCATTTTTGTATAATAATTCTCTCATATACATTACTTACGTCTGTTCTTAGCAAGAAACCTGGAAATATGAGGAGTGAGTTATTATGATAGATTAAAGGGATGATGAGCATTATTTGATCATTAGTTGTGAAATATACATTTTCTCTGGTAGATAAGATAGAGTGAACTGGTTATTATGCTTTTTCGGATCATTTCTTTCAGGTTGGACAAACTTACGAGTTAGGCCTAACATTATAAAAATACCATTGTATTTTTTCCTGTAATGTTTAAATATCTTTTGCATTCTCCAATCATTCAAAAGGTATAATGGTGCTTTCTTTTAATGCAATAGTTCCTCCATTGCTAGCGTAGGTGGAAATTATTCATAATATGCAGTCACTTGACTGCTTACTTTTCCAGACGAAGAAAATTTCAGCGAGGAGGAATGGAAAGGATTTTTCACTACTTCGATTCCTTTTGGGCTAATTAAGCATTTTTCAAGTATAAAATTAGATCAAGGAATTACGAAAGCACCGTTAATTTTTTTTTCTTTCGGCGTTTCCTTCGACTACTTTAATTAAAAATACTCATTTCTGTTTATCTTTTCTCAAGCCTTGAACTTTTTCGAGAAATCTCCCTCGAGTTTTCTGCCTTCACTCGCTGCTATTCATTTCTCGGTCATTGAAGTTGCCCCTTAATGCGTTTAATTAACACTTAATACTGTTTGTTAACCATTGCAAATTCTCACATCACAAAGTTTGGTATCAATATTCATTATGAAACTGTCACCTATTTTGTTTTAGAAAGTTTTAACCTACACTATTTGAATTCAATTTGCGTGTTATTGTACAATTTTTGTGTTAAATAAATCATTAACTTTTTCTTTTGAATCCCATTGAACATTTCCTCAACTATTTCAGCAAATTTTATGTCTACAGGAAAACTGCAGCTATCATTTTTTTGTGCATAGCCTAACTTGGTATTTAAAATAAATAAAACTTAATTTTGTGAAAGATTTTAGTAATTTTTTCTTCTTACAGTTTTATTGTTTACTTTTGGCTATGGAATTTCACCATTAACGAATTTCAATTCCAAATGTTTTGTTAAAGAATTGATGTAGTCTGCATTGGTATGACTCGATGTGACACTCAGAAATTATATCAAATAAAAGAGGCAAGTCGATGAGGATTTATTTTTAAGTAATTTTGAAACACGTGTAGTCGATATCTTGTATTATTATTTCATTTTAATGTTTTTATCCAATGACTAAAGTTCTGCTAGCAGTTATCAAACGTATTATAATATGCTGATAATAATTCCTTCGTTCAAAAACTTTAAAGTTCATAATTAATCTTTTAATTTCTATATTGTTTCACTTAAACATTTAAATCTTCTCGAATTTTTAGGTAATCTGATTATCTACTGATCTGTTTTACGGATTCTTAAAGAATACGAATACTCGCCGGAACATTTTGTTATCTTGTACCTATTTAATGTATGAAAGATATGTATGCTAGGATTTAAAATTTTGGGAAATTTACTAGTTGATATTTAAGAAGCGTGTAATAGGACTAGATTACATCAGTTTCAACAAAATCATCATTATCCTGCCCCAGAGTGATAAAAAATCGGATTTTAATTCAATATTTTTTAAAATTATTAGGGGAAATAAAAAAAAATTAGGATCCAGAGTCAATTCTTCGCTAAAATACTTCAATGAAAATAAAAGAAATTAAAATTATTCTTGTTACTTCCGCTTCCTACCCATGGCCTGACTTTTTTTCCATCGAAGGGAGGATTAGAGAGAATTAATGTACATCTGGTTCGACGCGGAGGCCGGTAATGGCATAGGCCTTTTACCCTATAATTTCCTGGAAACGCGAAAGAAGATTACGGGTGACTTTTTATCTTCAGAGGAGGTAAAAAATATTAGGACTCTCGCTGCCACCCACATCTTCTCGTGTCTTTCTGCGGGCACTAAACTTCGTCATTTTCATCCCACTCACTCTCCCTTATTCTCACTCCCCTTCTCTCTTTCCTAACTCTACCTCTCTCCTCACCCTTCAACCCTCCTTTGAACTCTTTACAACAAATAACTCAAGTTCACTTTAATCCAGCCCAAGATCTCAAGTCACAAATAGTCTTCACCCAGCCTTCGTGTGTACTCGCGTCTCTTCGTTTCTTTCACTCTCCCTTCACCCCCATCCACGCTGCAGAAAGCTGAGTGCTGGTGCCCTCGAGGCGCAAACCTGCAATTCGGCCACCATTACTTCTCGCACCACCATTTTACCAGAGATCTCGCTTTCCTTTTCCACGATCTTGTCTCCCGCCATCCCGTGCCACTTCTAACCCCACGCGCCACCCGCCTCGACCGGCCACTCCAGCGAAACCTACATACATTATCCCCCAACTTTCAATTCCACCAGAGGTTCATTCCCCACGACTCTCCGTGGACACCCCTCTCTTCTCTTCACTACAAACCATTAGCAAAGGCAGTGAAATGCGAGCCTTTCTCTCTTTTTTTCATTTGCTTTACCTCGGCGCCGCTCATTGCATTCCCCCCCGCATCCCCCCTTCCCACCGATTTATCGTACCCCGAACGCCGATTCGCCTACTGTCCTCTCCCGAAAACCTTCCCACGCCCCTCTCATTATCCTCAAATCACACGCACGCACAAAAACGCGCACACATACACACATACACGCGCGCTCTTCCTCCTGCAGAATTTTCATCTCATTTCTCTCGAAATTTTATCATCGCATCCATCACCTCGTCTGCTGCGTGAGCTAATAATTCAGTGGTTCCGTTACCAGATTTACGACTCTTTCGCCCGCTTTGTCCATCAATTCCGAGAGGAAGGAAATATTTCGGATTAATCAGCGACGCAGTAGCGTGGAAAATCGTGAGAACGGCTCCTTGTTTTTTAAATCTCTTTATGGCCCACGGAAGAGAGCGGATTTGGCCATTATTTAAGGTACCATCTAGGATTGAGAGCTGTCATTTGTGCTCATTTAGTTTACACGTTGATGATTACAAGAGGTTATTTATTGTATTTCCCACGATGCGTGTAACTATCATCAATCATATGCATGCAAAATAGCATTTGGAAGCCACTTTGATGCTTATTTGTGGTGTTTCACAACCACAAACCGTATATAGATCTTTTTTATTTGCATATATATATATATATATATATATATATATATATATATATATATATATATATATATATATCGATTAAACGGAAACACTCACACGAGCAGTACAGTATTGGAACGGCACAATAGAACACAAATAAAATAGTAGCACTTTAAAGGACACTCACACGGTAAATTGTTTAAGCTTTCGGCCATCTCCGAGGCCTTATTCAAGTAAGACTCTTGTCCTTTTAAGTGTTACTATTTTATTTGTGTTCTATTGTGCCGTCCCAATATTATATATATGTATATATATATATATATATATATATATATATATACATATACACCCACATGTATATATATATATATATATATATATATATATATATATATATACATATACACCCACATGTATATATATATATATATATATATATATATATATATATATATACATATACACCCACATGTATATATATATATATATATATATATATATATATATATATATATATATATTACATTTATGGGCTAATTTATGAACGCCATTTCATCATTTGTTTATGATACAGGCTTGTAAAAGAAGGAGCTTGAGGAATTCTCGGTTCACCGAGTTTAATGCCTATTTTATTTAAATAAGCGTAAATAGTTTAAGCATACCTTATACACCATAGTTAAAATATACGTTCAAATTCTTTGTGGATTTCAAATTTGAATCTTCAGATGTGCTCTCTTTGTATTTACCAATCTGAAGCTCTTAAAACGTCAATATCACCTTTGTACGCTCATGTTCATCCAATCACCATCTAAGCTTTTGCAAAACAGGTGTTTAGTGCAAAGGATTTTCAGGCCCAGAAATTCGTATCTTTTTAGTGTTCCAGATATGTGGTGCTGCGACAGACAGGCAACCATTACCAAAATTCGATCATTCTCCTCCAGAGCCACCTCAACTCTCCGCGATCTTAAAATCAGTTATCCTTAAATTTCGTCTCTTTCACCGTTCCTCACCCCCTCCCTCTCGCAACAATCAACCCTAAACCCGTCCTACCCTTCTTCCAAATCCGTCATCCTGTACACCCACATCAGCTTCTTTTCCGCTCGCCTTATACCGAGTTTTGTATTTTTTCCCCAAGCCTTTCCGTGCAATACTTTTTTTCCGCTCTCTCCCTTTGTTTCTTAACCCTATTGCTAAATCTTTCGCTGGCTCATAATCTTATTTTCCCTGTCTCCGGCATCCCTCTCCCTATAGCCCTCATTCTTCTTGTCTTTTCTCTCTCTCTCTCTCTCGTCCTCTCTCTCCCCAGCAATCCCATTTTCAAACCGCCGTCTTTTCCTATCTTCATATGCACCTACATACCCCTTTCTTCTCCAGCGTCGCCTCCTTTTTTGCTTCTCTCATTCTCAATATTTTCTTATAAAACCTATTCCACTCGTCCCTTTATCTTAACTCCTTCCCTTTATTTCTTGAATCTTCGTTTATGTCCTTAAACCCTCTTCTTCATATCAGCCATCTCCATCTTCTATGGATTTTTTCCCAAAATATTTTCCTTTTTTCCCTCGCCATGTATGGGATATTATTTCTCTGTCTTTATGCCTTCCCATCTGTCCCACGTCCCTCTTTTTCTTCCGAGTTATTTTGCACTTTCCTTCGGTTTCGCATTATTTTGGGTTCACCTTCGATTCACAATCTCGGCGCTTTTCTCGGAGTAGGCTGGAAATTTCTGGAGGCACACGTTTGGGGATTCGCACAAATAATCCGGGCTAGAGTATCAACAGTTAAAGTCCCCTACTCTTATGATCATCATGTAGAGTTACGTATTACCTACTAGTTGCCTGTAAAAGCTGAATGGTAGCAAAGGTTTGTTTGGACTGATCTCCATCTTTTTTTAATTATACAAAAATCGTTATCCCCTCAAATTTCATGGGTTTCATGCGTTAAAGGCCAACGGATTTTAGTGAATATGTCTTTTAATTGTTACAATATTCAAAAACAGTGTCATGATGTTTGCAAACTTAAAAATTGGGGATTCACCGTGAGTAAACGCATGGCAGTATAATAGCGAATGTTCTTAGGCATAATTTTAATACTTGTCCTTAAAGTAATCGAAGTAATTGTACTAACGCAAAAAAACAAGATAGAACTAAATAGCCGTCCATGGAATACGCGAAAAAATGATTATTATTTAGCTCATAAGTCCTATGATCATTGTAATGCTTTAAAAGGAACCAGCGTATAAAATTACAGTTTCTACTACAATTAGATGACATTTTTTTATTTTTAACGCATTTTATTTTGTAACTTATACGTTCAAATGATGCGCTCATGGAAGTAAGTTGCCATTCTCTAAGGACCTACATGTGTACACTTGGCTGATATAATAGACATTTCAACAAATGCTTAAAGTGACGTTTCGAATATATATAAACCAAGCCTGACTAGCCTTGATGGCGATATCTGACGGTTAGTAATATTTGAGGTATAACACTATTTTAGCCGTTAGTTGGTGGAAATTCTCCTTTGTACACATAGTAGAAACACAACAAGTCCTAAATTAATATTTATTGTCGAACATGGTGTTACTAGTGTGTGGCATCATCAGGTAACACCTTATGATACCACACTGTGGCACCAAATTTGTACAGTATTTGAAGAGATGTTGCAATAGTGTTTAATGCTGAGGGTGACTATTTGATGATAAAACAGCGTGCTTTGCGAGTCTTCGACTATAGTTTCCAAGAAGAATATTTTTTTCGGTTCCTGTTTACTATAATGCATGGAATTATTTAAATGACAAATCACGGTTAGCTTTATTTCCATGATTTAAAAGTTCAAAATTCTCATACGGAAACATAACTTCCATTTTTCTAACGCAAAACGCTTTCAGAAAAGGAAGTTGAAGAAGCCCGCACCCGGAACATTAAGAATATATGCAGAGTACGAGATTATTTCCAAATGTTTTCCTACGTCGTTGCCACACCAAGAATTCGACAAACGAATATTTTTCCCTCCTGCATGAGTGTTCTTTATATGGGCATTGACTGGTTATTTAGATTTACAGACGACCTATCCAGGATTACCCATTAATGTACGGTTCATTCAAGGCGGGATATTGAATGCAAATAAATATCTTAAGGCAGACATACCAAAGGAAGATTAATATTTAAATAATATTTAAGCAAATAACCACAGTTTTTATGAAAGCACATTGACGTTCTTTCCAAATAAAATTGCGAAATGGAATAGAGTTCAAAATATTCAACCAATCTCGTTGTTAGATTTGCTCAGATGTATTAAAATATACATTTCAGTAATCTTGAAATACTATTCATAGATAAATATTTAGCGAAAAACATTGGCGACCGGGTGTGCACCGTAGAGGATTTAGCCTTATGTATGGCTTAACATTTTATACCTATGCAAATTAAAAAATTACAGCCTGATAGCGTAGCGTTTTGCTAAAAGTACTTGAAGATTTGGCAATCTATGATTTACGACATCCGTGTTAAAAATTATTGATCCTTAGTTATTTACTGAAGCACGATAAACTTTTACACTGGGGGAATACTTTGCTTTTGCCGAAATTAATGACGAAAGTTCACCGGTAAGATGAGTTTAGTTCCCTCGGGGGAGCCACGGGAGCAGTTTGGAAGATTAGACTGTGGGTAAAATGTATGCATTCACCTTGACATTATAAATTCGAGAAATTTGGAATTTGTTTCCATGTAGACACTTGGGGAGAGTTTCATGAGGGATGAAGGTACACGATGATAATCGGGCAACTTGAATGTGAGAGGAATCTGTTTTTGAAAAATGAGAGATGCCACCCTAGCGGAATTGCACTATCACTTTCTGGTTTACTATGTCTCTAATGTCTTTATGACTTTCATGTGTTTAAGATGCGATGCGTTCCACTGATAAATGTGAATTTAGGGTAACATATTCTCTTGGGCAACGTCTGCAGAGAAATGGAGATCCATGTAAATGATAGTTCTTTAGAAAATTGCCTGAGGATAAAATTGGGACCAGTATTGCGCATGTAAGTATAAACGTCGTTCTTTGTGCTGACGTAGTACTTTCTTAATTTTTCGTTCTTATCAATATTTTCCTTTTTACTTTAATTTTTAACATCTCTTTTTTTACAAAAATGCAGTTTGCCAGTCTGTTTTTTTTGATTTCCCTTTGGTATATGTACGCAATAATAACTTGGGTATTATTATAATCATTGGTTTTTTTTCTTCGTTTGATGAATAAGTATACTTGTTTATTTTGATATCTGGCACGCAATGACCGTAGTAGTAAGTCCTCGGGCGGACATAAGATTTTTTTACATGTTTCTGTGTGAAAATTTGTAGGTATTATGGCGGTTGCCTGCAAGTGATGACAGAGGAAATAATACGAAACAGCATGAATGCATTTTGCTGAATGTGAGAAAAATTAAAACATGTCTTATCCAATGCTTTGAATGTGCTAAGGTGTTCAACATTTCATGCGTCTGTGCTCCACGTTTTCAAAGAACCTTTTGAAGTGAAGTTTATTGAAAAAATAGTTCTTATATAATAAATTCCTCCATTAAATATGATATTCAAAATCCATATCAGGTGTAGTGTTTCAGGGTGCTTTCAATGTGGGATGAAATATCGCCAATCAATAAAATAGAGGCAATTGGATTGTCAAATCTTTGTTCTCTATTAATTTTATAAAAGCTGGTTAACTGTACTTGTCATAATTTTCTTCTATCACTATTAATGAGTTCCATTAATTGTCTAGCCAGAATGTTTGAGATTGAAAGAGCAGAAATTACCCCACGACATTTATCAGTGATTTAGTGTGACTCATTGTAATTGTTTACCTGATGCAGTCCGTTGGTACTTGAAAGTTCATAAAAAATGCACCGCGACAGGTTTTATTTTACAGTAAATTACAGTATGACAGAAAAGCATTAAATGCTTACAACATGAATATCTTCTTTACGTTTACTCTAATCCACAGTCCACCTTATATATCTTTAATTTGAGGATGAAAAATGGAGTAAAATAACCATTATTCACCTCAGTCACAAATTTGTTGAAAGGCAGCTTTATCTCTGCTCGATTAATCAATATCCCTACGGTACCTTGTCGAGGTAAGGAAGTTCATCGCCGGGTATCCAATAGGCTTTCAAAGGGAAATTGGGTGCAATGTAAGACACTGTATCCACTTTTGGAGGTTGTTACCTATCCATTGGTGCCTCTTATTGGCTGCTTAATAACTTTGAGTCCTGTTTTAACCGTTTTTCAGTTAAGATCCATGAGAAAAATTGAGAAACGGCCCCTTTATAAAAAACGTGAACTCTGAAATAACTGTTTCTATAAAATTCTGAGTAAAGTCTAAAACCATTGGAAGGTCGCATGAATTTCTTGTACAGTTGATACCGGAAATTACTCTTTGCAACGAAAGCTAGTTCATAAAAATATGCATGATACAAATTATGAAGGGGTAAGGACGACGAAAAAGTGAACGCCATCCCCCTATTGGACTGTCAGAATCCGAATTATTTGTCGGGAAAGATCCACTCGACCGTGTCGTATTACTCCTAATTATAATTTTTCATTTCCACATCTCTAAAATTTCCCTTTACGCCCTCGCCCGCTCTCACTCACTTCAATATTTTTGACAACCAACACTCTTCCCCGGAAACCACCTCTTTTGCGATGCCATCGCTTTTCCCTACCGCTCTCACTCTTTCTCATCGGCTGCTCATAAATGTCGCTGGAATATCGACTGTGACCATCGATTTATCGGGCGTTTTTCACACCCGATCGATATAAAAGGCTCTTTACTACCTACTCCTCACCTCCCGCCGCTCTTTCTCTCTCACTCCCACGTCCACCGCCTCCAGAGCCCCCGCCTTCATCACCGCCGTACCCCCTCTCCGTGGCAGTTCCCAGTCCCCCAGGCATCCTCGCTTAGCTTCTGTTCCTGAGGGCCTACCCATTTTCTTCTCCATTCTCTCGTTTCATTCCCTTTTGTCTCTCGCTTTCGCGTAGTTTTACGATACATCAACGCCGGTTGCCCGCGAGGAGGAGGAAATCTCTTTATCCCCGTGTCCTCCACATTAGCATAGAGCCGATAGTAGTGAGGCGACCCGGAGAATTCAAGCATCCTCAACCAACCCGAAGTTGTGTGGTCTCGAGATTTTTTCTTATAAGAGATAAGAGATTTTTTTTAGCGTTTCGGTTTTCCCGAATACTTATGTTGTTTCTCTACTTATCGAGCAGGACGATATCGATTTTCTTTATCAAGGGCAGTTAGAAGAATAAATCATTAGCCATTAATTTAAGGAGCAAAACATAGGGCTAAAACAAATCATCAACTCTTCCATTACATTCCCATTTAGTTTAGCACATAATACAAGGATCCATTCATCTGTCTGGGAAACTTGAGGGATAATTTAGTATTCCAAATGCTGCTTGTGATGCTTTTATTTTTCAAAGCACTACAGTATTTTTTGTTAGTTCAAATGCGATGAAGAATGAGAAGGTTATTAAAAATTTTAATCTCATTAGATTTTAAACAAAAATATGCTTTAAAAATTATTGAATAAGAGAGTTGGTTAATGTGTTTTGACCTCAGGAGAAAGTAATAAACCTAAGCCGTAGGTCTACAGGTATTTATGTAAGGTGGGAGTACGTTACCGTTATTAACAGTACACTTCCATCATCGACTCCATTACTGGGAAAAATAAATGTTTTGTTCGAGGTTATTATAAGAAATTATGGCAATAGGAAATTTGAAGGGATTGAAATTAACCAGGATAGGGTTAGGGTTTATATGTCATTTTAATAGAAAGGCAATGACCCAACTTCAGCGTGAGGATAATTCAGATTTGCCCCATAGGTTAATGCTTAATTTGATTAAGTATTTAATACCCAAGTTTTCAGGTTCAGATATTAAATTAATAGGGTCAGAATAAGGTGTTTCTTAAAAATATCGGTTGAATACCATTGGAAAATACATATTTTGAACTTCGAGGTGTAAATTAGTGTTTGTTAATATTTGTGCTGGGTGAAACATTACATTAAACTTACATACCGTGGCATCTACATAATATCTTTGCATTTATAGTCCCTGCTTACGGAATGCTGTGCTCCTATGCCCCAATTCTGCCAAATGTTGACACTGCAGTTCAGCTATACATTTCCGTTTATCATTTACTTCATCTGATCCACCTGTCTCTTGCAGTACTACCATGGAAAAAATCACCATTTTTCTCCCTAGCCTCCGTGGCTCCTTCAAAGTTGGAGAATTTGAGACGTGGAATGGAAAGAATGTCGGGGTAAGATGATACTTTGTGTTTTAAGTTTGACCCGAGTCATATTTAAGGTTTCGATGCCGTGCAAATCACATCCTCGAGGCATTGAACATAAACTTAACTCGAAAACTTCCTCACACCCTTCGTTTGTAAAGAAGACCAAAGTCGCGAATAAAATAACTTTTTATCGATTTGTCGAAATGATTTTGTAGAACTTTCTGGGACAAGTTTTGACGATAAATGTTTGAAAATTTTAGGTTTTTCATTTAAAAAGGCCTCCTATTCATCTAGAAGTTTGAAATTTTCAGATACTTTTATTTTATCGATACTTTTCTTGCATCCTTTCTTGACGATCAATGGAGGCTGTACGTCTATGCCAGAGCCAGTTATTGTCAGAGGAATATTTGGAAAATGTTCATTTGTTTCGGCATTGTAACGCGTGGATGACGTTTTCGCGAATCGTATTTAAACTGAATATAAAAAAATATGACGTCATATTCAATGACACGCATGATTTTGACTGATTTCGAAGCCAACCTTAATCTCTCTCTATTCCCTATTAATAATGGCTAATGCAAAATTTTAATGCGAGGCAATTAATTTGATTCCTTCTCTCAGTAGTTTGTTTTGAATTAGTTTCTGGAATTGAACAATAATTATATTTAGCAAATAAAATTTAAGTTCTCTAAAGCTACTGGAACAGTTTTGAGGAGTACAAGGCTTAAAGGTCAAATTAAAAATTTATTTTATAGATTGTGGAATCAAATAATAGGCCTACCGATTAGTTTCATCCTTTAAATTTAACAGGAATAAATTCTATTGCACAAAATAATATTTCTGTTAATACCACTTTAGGGGGTGTACTCAGTGGCTTATGAGCCTATATGCAATGATTTATATCCGCCTGCAGTCATTGAATTTTTTACTTTACAAAAATATTTATCCGAAAGTATAACTAGATAATTATATCTAGTTATACTTTTGTGTATAATAACTGAATAGATTTCTATAATTGATGCAATCACCATTGCATCAATAAACAATGTGTTGTAAACATGCCTCGTCTGCATTACATTTTTAATCAAATGCTTATTTTGAATTAAATATATTTAAAGGAAAGTTTTTTATGCATGTACACTTCAAGATTACTGCATCGCAACCATTATTATTATTAGCAGTAGTCGCCCTGCTTATAGGTAGGATTGTTGATTGACTCTGGTTCTGCAGACTACTGTAATGTATGCCCACTAACAAGGCATAAAAGTCCGTACACCATTATAAGTATTACATTAACTCAATCTTTGGCTAAGCATACTTCATACTACATACCGATTTCGCATCCCTTTGCCTCACAGTGTCTCATGCATCCACTAGTTCTACCGCATTAGAATTTCTCCCAGCCCATCTTCCTGCAACAGCTGTATCTCATTTGTAAGTATTCGACAAAAGTTGTAAAGCAGCAAAGGCCATGGCAAGTTTATGCATTGAAAATTTTGTTTTTTTTGTGGAAACACTATAAAGATTATTTTTTGTTAAAAGGTATTTGACATGAACTCATACAGAAGGTATGAGTAGGTCTATATACTATACCCTGTATAGTATATACACCTATATCATTCTCCGTGTAATAGGTGAAATTCTACATATTTTATGTATTTATTCTACGCATATAACATTCATTTTTAATCGTTACAAAATATATATGATTAGTACATACTGTTGCCAGCTTGTTACGTATTTCACGCTTTTGGACACACTGAAGTATCTCTGAACCACGAGGAACAGCAATGAACCTGTATTTACAAACAGCGCAAAACGGCCATACTTTAAAAAAAAAGTATGTCCGTTTTGTCTGTTCTCCATGTATGTGGGAGTACGAGTAGACCGTAAATTTTAACGTCACATGATCTTCTACATCAATATTTTAACTTGAGGGGTTTACTTAAAGCTTCCTTAAAATGGCTGTTGTAAACAAGGCAACAATACTTAATATAATTAAATATAAAAAAAAGTCGCGAGGTAAAGTATTCATTGTGTACCAAAGCTTGCTATCTCAGAGAATTTGAAATGCAGTACATTGAATGCTTATTAAAATGTTAGAAGGATTAATGATGAAAATATGTTTCGCGGGGTTTTTTTTTCGCTGGAAATTCAGTTTGGATTCAATTATAATTATACGACTTCGTATACTTCATCATTAATTTAATTACTGGAAATGAATTTCTAATCTTAGTAATAGCAGTTACTCACCGACATTCTTTACACCTACTTTATAGTTTTACTCTATTCTAATCATGTTTGCTCAATCGGCAAAACACATCATGCGTCTTACTTCAGCATCTTTAATGATGTTATGAAGAGTTAATAATTAAATGAAGCAGTCTCATCGTGGAGGAGTCGTAGAGGGATTCTATAAGACATTATCGCCTTTAAAAATAAGTAAACACTGAGTGAAGATGTTTTTGAAAGTACTTCCCTGAGAATGGGACAAATATTTTTCACTAAAATTCTCAAAGTGGAGAATTTTAGTGCGGATGTGCTTAGCCTAGTTTTTTTGTAAATTTATGTGTAATATGGGTAAACTCAAGGAAAATATCGCCGCTATGTCAGTAGCATAATGACAATATTTGCTCTGCAAGAGGCTGTGATATGAGTAAAATTTCCGTAAAGAGGGTGAGGCGATCAGAGAGAGTCTGGATTCACTAAATTTGCTGGTGCACGACAAAAAAATCCAGCCAACCCGAATGATCGATCTCTCAGTGATGTATCACGCACATAGCCTCATACCGGCTCTGATGTTCTATGTCTTTTCCGACCCTCGCATCTCTTTTCCTTTAGGTCTTCACCACCTCTTTTCATTCCCTTCTTCTCCTCCCCTCTCTTCTTTTCCTTTAGAGGTTGCTGGTGTTGGGGAGACAAGGGAAAGTACACAATTAAAGTGAGCCGTAGATTGTTTACTGGTTATTGGGGGAGCTCTCTCAAATCTTTTTTCTTTCCTTTCCTTCAACCTTTTTTGCTCCGAGATGAATGGACCAGCGCGAGGTGCCATCCTATCCTCCCCATCTCCGTTTTTAATTAACGAGTTAATGGAGTGAGCTAATTCGTGTCGCAAACTGTGTGCTGGGGGGCGAATTGAAATTTTGTCCAGGAGAAGGTCGTACAAGGAAAAATGGGAATGACATTTGAGGGAAAATTAATCATTCTCGGTTCCTTCGGTAGATCAGGAATCAAAGTCGATTCTTACGAGATCTATTTTAATTACAGGTTATAGAAAAACTGATGGGTCTGATCAGTTCAAGTTTTTCGACTCATAATAAAAAAAGACGATATGGCCCCCTCTACTCCGTACCATGTTATCTTTGCACCGATTTTATGATTATATTAGGGTAGTTTTGTGTTAAGGGCTCATATGCTGAATTTATAATCATAGAAATCACAACCTTTGGTAATATAATTTGGTATCTCAAAACGCATTATTACGATTCGTATACAGTCTGCTCACAATATCTATTGCCATATTTCTTGATGAATTTTTTCAATTCTCTATTCTCTAACTTTATATTGTTATTGATTTTAATCGATTACAATGTTTTAATTTCAGTTCAAATACAAGCCGAAGTACTTATAAGTTGTGATATGTGTTAATTGAGAAAGCATATTCGTTTTGAAAGTGTTTATTGAGCGTGTATGTACAAATAGAGATATAGGGATAAATTTTTCTTTTAAACTAGTAGAGTTTAAAATATTACATTAATATATTCGTCTTATTTAATAATTCTTCAGCATGGGTATTCACCTCGGTCATTTCGTGTCCTATACCGGTTGTCATGCCACTCTAGCAGCCACTTCGTCCTCTTCCTCATGTTCGCATTCTTAGCCATCCCTCGGGACAAAATTGTCCCTTCCCACACTCACCCCTCCCTATCCTCCGCCCATTCCTTCCTCGTCCCTCACCTGGCTATAATTTCTTGGTTATCACTCGATTCATGAAATATCGCCTTTTCGTCCGTTGCGGAAAAAAATCGCTTGAACGAGAATTTGGGATCCTGGAATCGCGTAATATTTGTTGTTTTTTTCTCTTCATACTTATTTTTCCCACCGTCTTTGCTTTCCACATCCGCTTTCTCATTTCGCCACTCACTCTGCTACGCATTTCGCCCCTCACCACTTTGCAACGGTATATTTTTTGTCTCCTCTCTAAAATTTTGGCCAACCCGCATCACAAGTCTTGTTTGCGACGGTGGAATTTTTTCCCCAGTTCTGTATGAATTCAAGCAGATGGATCGATTAGGGGGAAAATTTTTGAGGCATGCTGGTTTTATGGTGTTGTAGGAAAAAAATCGTGTTCCTCAGTCCTCTCTTGTTCTGGGACATTTATATGCATTTTATATTGTAGGCCTGTGTTATACGAGCTTTTTTTCGCGCCATCAAGCATTTTTTATAGTGGTTTCATGATTTCGGAGTTTTGATGATTTCCGATTTTGCATGAAGAGATTTATTTATGTGAACAGATGTTAATCACTTTGTACACCGAACTGGTAATTTGAAATCAAATAGCGTGTTGCTAGTTTTTGACATTCACATGAAATTTGTCTTCGGTGATGTTGCCATGGAATTATTTGATTCATTGATTGTATTGCGTTTCTCCTCAACGGAATTTAATTATTAATTTCAATGCTCGTTCTTTTATGCGCTGAACGCTTAGTCTAAAAAACGTTCTAAATTACGCGACCAAGGATATATATTCGATTCACTTATTTGTGATTTAAGTTATATTTTCAAATATATCAGTTTTATTTGATTATATAAGTGTAAAGCTATTTGCGTTGTAACTCATGACATATAATGTACGTGTACAGCCCTTACTATTCCTAAAAATTCTGGAAAAGTAGGAAATTTTCGTTGATTCTGGAAAATTGGTGAAAATTATTTTAATTTGTGGAAACAGCTACAATGCATATCTCATCCCTTAAATTTGTGAATAGTTAAGAACAAATTCCATTAGTTTAATTCCTCTTTCGTTTATGTTTCGGCACTCTTGTTCATTGCTGCAGATCACTTGCCCAGGAGTTTTCATCGCAAGCTAAAGTAACCCTAGGAAGTATTTTTCATTTCATTTTCTGAGGTTCGATGAAGTTAGCATTAATAATATGATAAATGTTGTTTCTGAAAAATGTTAAAATTAACCCTTCTATCCATCCCATGGCAAAATGTAATTTTTTCCAATTGCGTTTTCATTCCTGGTTTGAGAGTAATTTATTTCCGCTAAATCATAGTAACTTTTGATCGGTATTAATTATTTTCGAGCGATTTTAAAAATATTGGTAAGGATTGCAGTATGGGCAACGTTCACATTTTCATTTATTTTCCTAGTTTACAATTTTTTGTTTGCTTGTTGCATTGGCGAAATCTCCCTAGTCACTAAGTTATATGAAACTATTTGATTATATTATATTATATTTGAATACCTTGGAATAGTAATTATTATTATCAAGGATAACTAACGTGCGAAGAAAATTCACGTACCAGCCGTAACGGTGAAACCTGGTCATAAATATGTCAATGCTCAAAGAGGACATGTCCCAATTTATTAAGGGAAGTGATTTCTGCTAGAAATGCAAGCAATACGCCGGTCATACATGAATCATACGAATCTGTAATGGATTCATTCGGCCATTTAGTTTATGACGTTATGTGTCGCATTCCGTCACCTGCTGACCGAAAGTGGGACATCGCAAGACTGATATCGTGGTGTACTTGTGCAGTGGTGGTACGATGTTTGATAGCCATTGTTATCCTATTGGCGTATTGCAGTTGCTTATAGAAATTTCAAATGTATCCTTGAAATGAAACTAATACGCATTTAAAACAATGCTAATTTTTGTTGCCTAAAGAGCCTTGTACCGCTTTAAATTTCGTAATATCTTTTTCATATTTATTATTTAAATAAATATTTTGAAAGTTTTGGGAGTTAACGGATACATTTGGTGAACATTACTCTTATTCTAACAATGATGTTGAGTATAAGTTATGAAAAGAATTCGAAACGATGGATTTTCGTAATTTTGATAAAAAAATATACTGTAATTTTTCATTTTATCGGGTTTTACTTTACGAGTAGTATAATTAAGAGCGCAAATAAATAAATTCCAGGCAAACAACGTTAGATTATTTTTTTAATTTTTACATTTAAAAATAACATCCCAATGTAGAGTTATATTAAATTGTATTTCCGAGTTGTAATAAAGTATAACTAATTTCCTGGCTTAAAAGGAACCTACCCTTCATGCTTCTGCTAATTAAACTTCCTAATACTTACATATGATTATAATTATAATTTTGAATTATTTTGAGCCTATTTCCGGGAAATAGATGCATAGGATCATTAATCCTTAACTGTCAGTGCCTATGTCGGGTACGGAACATTAATAATGTTTATCATCAAAGTAAAAAATTGTTGGATAGCTTTTCATAAGCATTCCGGATATTGTCACTATGTCACATGTCGGAAAATTCACAAACAAAAAGGTGGACTAATATTATCATTATTGTACTAGAAATCATTATCTTTCATCGTGACTTAATTGATTGATTGAACGGAGGAATGGGGAAAGTATGTCTAGGGTAATGATATATATATATATATATATATATATATATATATATATATATATATATATATATATATATATATATATATATATATGTAATAGACATTGTAAGGTTAGTAGTCGCTTCTTCGCACAGAAACTAGAGTGCGAGCGGAAAAAATGATCAAACCTTGAAATGATGTATTAATCGGTTGACGGCTTGAAACTATAGAGTGGGGGGGGGCGTGAAAACAAAGATAAATAACCTCCGAAGAACGAGAAACGGGCGCAACAGAAGAGAACCGTGGAAAATAAGTGTTGAAATACGAAGAGATGAATGTTTCGCTTCGCTCGAGATACAAATCCCTTTGGATCTCGTCAAGGCGTTCACCTTTATATTACTGACGGCCGAAACAAAAAGAGTGCGGGACACACTCACCCGTACACGTCCAACGCCGGAGAGGGAGGGAGCGGTGCAGATCGAATTCCTTTTAAACCCCTTAAACTCTTCTCCGAAAAGTCTCCCCGACAGAAGGAAAGATGGAAGGCGAGAGGGAATGTTGCCGAAGCGGAGGAAGGGACGGCGGGGTCGGTTAGGGCGATGGAGCTTAAGGGGTATAGAGAGACGGGCGAGGTAAATTGGGCGGAAAGAAAGGCAGAGGTGCAGGCACTAATTGTTTGCATCCTTCCTGCCGTCTGCCTATTTTCTTCTCCCCTTCAACTTCTTCACCGTCCCCTTTCTCCTCTCCCCCCCCTTTCCTTTTTCTGTCCTTCCTCCCTGGCTTTCACTCAAACTTCTTAGGCTCAAGGGATCAGATTTCTTTGGTGGATTTTGCACTGGATTCTAACCCTGAGGGCCCTGGTTCGAGTTCCGACTTTGGAAATATTTGTCTGAAGTTTCACAGTCAAACTACGCTCTTCACAGTGCACCCAAGTGCCTAGTGGAGAGCACAGTGTCACGTGGAGAGCATCTATCATGTGAAACGTTAAACTGTGGATCCATTGGTGTCTTTTGTTAAGAGTACGCAATTGTTGATACTGGGTCTCCACCATTCCCTGGAAATCCTACTCCTATCAAATTGCCCATCCATCTCTAATGGCGCTGCAGACTTCAAGCTATCGGTCGCCTCTCCCTATTTACTCTGGCTGCTATTACCCTCGGGCGGGATCGCTTCATTGCCGTGATAGCATGAAAGTTTCGGGTCTGGTTTGAGCTTACAGGCATGGAGTCGCTATCCGTCACTGGGTCCAGACTTAAGTCTGGAATGAAATCTTTTGGATAAATAATGTGCTACTGCTTCTTGACTGTATCCGACTGGCGCATCGACAGAAACCGAGCGAGAAGAGTAAACTTCACAGCTCTGAATGTTCCAGCTGCACCGCAGTTGGTGTATCCAGAGTAGTCAAAGGTATATATTACTTTGGTGAAATCTCAATGCACAATGCGCCATAAGAGAGTCGGGCACATGTGAAGCAAAGCGAATGAAATTCCGTCACTTAAATTTAGTCTATTCTGGACCCTGAGTCATCTTCACTTAAGGTTCGAGAGATATCATGCGTCACGACTATACGGCGTCAGCTAATATGAACGCATCGACTGGACGCATCCGTTTATCATTTCATTGGTGGAATACTTTCATTGGATTGATTGATTAACTTCATGTGGCTATCCATATGAGTATTATGATACTGACTGATCTTTCAAACTATGATTCCATTTGTGAAATTTGGAAATTCGGTAAACATTAATTCTAACACTATAAATATTCTTTTTCAATGACTTCAGCTTTCTTCATTTCCAAACCCCTGAAAATATAATATCTCCGTGTTTCCTTGACTTCTCAGACCAGACTTATTCCCACCGTGTGTGTCCTTCCCATCTTAATATCCCTCTTTTCTGGCTCTGGTCACTGTAATTTCTCTTTTCCCACTATCTTCCACGCTAACTCAGCTCCTCCAACCTCCTCTCCTTTTTTATCGCGTCTACTTGTGTATTTTTCATCTCTCATCTTCTTTCTCTTCCTATTCCTACTTCCTTTTCATTTTACGTCTTCGGCTCTCACCACTTATTCCATTTTATTGGTCCCGCTCTATCTGTCGCTACCTTTTCGTCTGCTACTGCCTCCTCCTGTCTCCTTATTGCCCTCCCTTCTCTCCCAATTCTGCCTTTCTTTCAGCTCTCCTACTCCGTTACGGCCATCCTCCTTCAACGCGTCCCTTCTTTCTATGTAGTTTAAAGTGCGGATGGGTGAGGCGCACCGACGGCCTACGAATGCCAACCTTATAAGGTCGTGCTCCCGTCCTGTGCGCGTTTTCATTCTCCAATTGCCCCGTATTCCTACTCAGTACAGTGCCTCTAATTTCATTCAGGATAAGTTGATGCTGACTTCTCATTGCAATATATATGCAGAAACTTCACTTGAGAGTGCTTAGATACTGAATCTTGTGTTCGTACTACTCGTAAAACATAATAAGTAAAGAGAACTTATTCCAGGAATAAAGAGTTGCATATAAGTTGCACAAAATTTTACCAATGAATTACTTCTTGCCTAAATATTTAAATTTAATTCAATGATATAACTTATGCTCCGAATTTCTCCTTTTTTCATTATTAACGTCTTGATTTCATTGAGGTGTTACTTTTTTCCGAACTGAAGATAATATGGTTTTATTTGGGTTGGAAATACGTCCGAATGAATTTGATAAATATGTAGGAAAAGGGAGTCGCGAGGGAATGCATGATAATGCTTTCATATGTATCGTTCCTTGGCAAATGTCAAGGGAAGATTCATTTCTAAGCATGGCTATACCTTTCCTGGTTTCTTCTTTGTTGTTATTATCATTCAAGAAGTTAATGGAGTTTTATGTTTCAACGTCCAACGATTAATTTCACCTAAATATATATGTACATTATAATGAGTCACCAATATAATTAAGAGGTGTATTAAAAATTTATCTTGGTAATGTAATGAGGTTTGATCCTAGGACTATATACAGGTATATGCTGACTCGTCCACCGGTACCTGCCTTATTCGCTTACTTTTCGAATACTTGCTCGTTTGTCTTCATACTCGCCGTCGTACTCCACTTTCTTGTTCTTACCTTAATCTCCCACTCATCCGCTATCCTCCACTTCTACTTGTCCCGTGGCCCGTTCCCATCTCAGCCCATTCCTTCCACCTCACACGTGACACCCTCTTTACCGTTCCTTATTCCCTTTCCCGTCCCGGCTACCAACTCCCACCTCCGCCACACGAGAAACTTGAACGAGAACTGCTTTTCGGTCGTCCTCGTGGAATAAAATACGTGACGTCGCATGCAAATGTCTCCCGCGGCGTAAAATGAGACGAGACTAAGGTCGCGAACTTGTGAAGAGGCTCATCTTGAAGAAGAGTGGATGTGGGGAGGCGTGCGGGTTGGGAGGAAGGTGGGGCCGGAGGCGGGGAAGGGAAGGAGACGGGAGGGAACCGAAGGGGGGGGAGGAGTGTAGTGGAGGCTGGGCGAGACGAAGTTGAAGTAGGAAGGGATAAGGTCCGGGAATGGGGAGAGGGGATGGGGCGGGAGAGCGCGGGAGATTGCTTCCACTTAACTCCCTTTTAAAAGAATTACGAGAGGTTTAGGCCTCGGGAGGATAGAATTTTTCTCTCTATCGCCCTCTCTCCCTCCCTTTCCAAAACCCCCTCTCCATTCCCCACGCGACTTCCCACGAAATATTTTCCACGCCTTTATTGATGGACTTAAGGGAGTGAGATAGGAATAGCGAGAGAGTGGTGAGGACTTGGGGAGGAATAGAGTCGGCCGGAATGCAGGGTGGAAGAGAGAGGGAGGGGTTGTTTCTTTCATAGGAGGTGGCCGAGGTAGATGTTGGGGAAAGGGATGTCGATAGAGGGGAGTTAGGTATTGGGGCACAGGGAGGTGGGCCTTATCTTCACTTCAGTGGTTGCGAGTAGCAGCCCTAGCCGTCCTCCTCTGCAAGGGATGGGGGTTTAGATGAGGGAAGGGGAATGATGTGCATTTGGGGTCGCGGATGGAAGGGGGGGGCTGGAGGCTGGGGGTGTGAGGTCTGGAGTGCGGCAGGGGTGGTTTAAGAGAAGGAAGACTGGCGGTGGGCCGGCTGTGGGACAAAGAGCCCGGAGGGAGTCGGGTGAGTAGAGTGGGGTTGGAAGTGGGCGAGGAGGGGAGTGATGAGACGGGTTGCGAGGGGGGAGAGGGGAAGACTACCTATGGCGAAAGGAAAGGGAGAGTGAGCCGAGCTTTGAAGCGGGAGGGTTTCGGATAAAACGCTAATACGCCTTGCTAATGGCACTCATCTCGTCTTTCCGCTAACGCAAAGGCTCATCCACTTCCATTTTTATAATTAATTATTTATTGAAAGCTTTTTTTTTTAAGTGTGGGTATTTTATGTGCAGAGTAGTGGGTACGAAAGTGAGGAAACTTTAATTAATGGCATATCATTGTATATTATTTTTCACTCGTACTCGTTCGTTACACTCTTTCTCAATAATTTTACTTGCATTTGCAGTAGGGACCCACGATGTTCTCTTTTTCTTTTTTGCTAACTAATAAGGAGTTGCATCCTTTTTTCTTATCTTTCACAATTGTCCGCACTTGATCTAATTTTTGCAGCAACCAACTCGGTTAATTCCATAGAAACATAATGTAGAGGAATGATCGTATAATTTGTTTGAAAGGTTGAATTGCATTTCAAACAATATGATTGACGTGAACTATTTTCAGTTAGTTTTCAGACATAAAATCCGCCGTATTTCGGCTTAGCTTAGCGTTCATTTGTTCATAAACCAGCACTTTGAGGAAAGAGATGTGTCTAGTTCTTCTGGATTTTGAGTAATAATTAAAGTAATAGAAGTTTTTGATGGAAGAATTTCTAAAAATAGCAAAATGGATGTAAAGTAGTCGAAGAAATTTTGACTGATGAAATTAAATGGTTAGTGCCAGGTAAATGGGGAACGAACATAATTTAGAGGAAAATGAAGGAAATAAAACCTAATAAATAGTAAAGTACGATATACTTTAGGGTGATAAGAGTTTTATTGGTAAATGAGTATTCAAGTTCATAAGTAATTGTTTCTCACTATTTAATTCTCATTTCAATTGAATTAATCGTATGGTGCTAAATCCACAACGGCTGTTTTTAAGTTAAATGCTGCAATTACTCTCTATGCATTTTGGAAAGGCATTACATAGTTGGGGGTGGATTTTTATCTTAAAACCAAGTCTGAGTTTTTCATGCTGGTTAATATCTTTTTCTTTCGGTAGTCGAAATCCAAATTCAATACCACCATATGACATTTGTGATAAGAGGCCGAAGTAAAGGCGCAATCAGCTTTTACTCATTTACGTATAGGTATAGGTTATGAAGTAATGGATTTCTCACAAAATATTTCTGTGTCTGTTTGGGTTTTGCATATGTCTTTATTGTTGGTGCAGTTATCATTTGCGTTGATAGTTATTCCTCAAAAACAGGCAAAGCCCAAGCTATTACCTTTCAATCTAATGATGGCCGAATTGAAGCCTATACCCTTGGAGATCAATTTCATGTCATGCATGTTATCGGAAACATTATGCTCAAGACACTTGGTAAGCAATCGTAAAATGACTGCTATTGTTACTTTTCTTTCATACCTTACGATTAAAATTAAGACTAAATTTCATACTTTGAACAGTGCCCTTGCATTTTGACGCATTGACATGCTGGAGATCTTAGTTCCATGTTGACAACATGGGGAATAGAAACAAAACCGATAAATGAAGAGAGGAAATTTAGATGTTTTAGTGCTGTACGAGATGGAAAGACTGCGAGAATTATGGTTGCGATAATTATCAAATAGTATGCAGAGGAAGGAAAATAACCAGCGTGGTGGAGGACGCAGCACGAAAACAGGTAGAATATACAAGGGAAATGTGAAATAGGTGCACTGTGCACAAAAGGTGAAGCGTCTGTCAAGAATTAAGAAGGTAAAATTCGTGCACTCGATTACATGTACTTCAGAAAATTTATGAATTCAACCAGGACCGATTCTAGAGAGATGGAATGCATGGAGGCTCTATATGGTAAAGATATTATTCAGGCAAGTTTAGACAGGGGAAGAAAATATAACGTAACTGGAGATGGCTTAGGACTGGGAACGATTGCGAGATAGATAGGAAATTAAGAGCATTGAAATGAAATAAGGTTGTGGGAGCGGGCAGTATTCCCTCGGAAATACTTAAGATTTTAGGAAAACGTGAAATGAGAAGCTTTTATGGGCTAATTCTTGGTATTTATGAGGAAAAAATTTGGTCGAAAGATTTTGACAGATCAATGTTAGTTCCATTCCAAAAAAAGGGGTTGACAGCCAGTTAGTATATAGTTTAATTTCGCGGGGAGCAACAGGGGTTCTCAGGCTCATCAGAGGATGGTTAGGAGGGCTAATAATTACTTGGAGAATGATCAGGGTGGGTTCAGCATGAGGGGGTGCGCACGTGATGTCATAGAAGTAATGATACCACTAATAAAAAGAAGCTTAGAATATAATTATGATTTTTTTTGTTCCTTAGATATCATGAAGACGTTTCATATTGAAATTTGAGTAGAATTAATGACCATGTTACAGAAGAAAGGAGTAGATTGAAGAGATGGGTGACTTATTTGAAGCCTGTGAATATGCCAAAATGCTCAGGTGTACGTGTATGTGGTGGATGGAGAGTCGGAAAAGACAGCGTTAGGGAGAGGTGTAAGACAAGAATGTCCACTATTAACCGTGTTTTTTAAATTTATATGGGGTGGAAGTTGGTGGTGATGATATGGGAAATGGTAATTATATATCTGGAGATATTAATTAAATGCGGTGGGAAATCCATACAAACAGTAAGGTTTACCAATGATCAAGCTTTAGTTTGCCAGCCAGCCAAGCGGTTACAAGCATTGCTGGGTGCTTGAGAAAATAAAGGGGATAGATTTGGAATGCGAAGCAGTGTTAGCAAAACAAAGGTTATGAGATTTTTGCGAAAAAAAAGAAATGCTGAAATGGTAGGGAAAAATCTAGGGAATGTGAAAGTTTACGTATCTTGGACCAAAGTGGTCACAGGTGTAGTCGCATAAGAAGACAAATTGTGTTAGGTAAAGGAGAGGATCCCTCCTTTCCAAGAAGAATGATGATAATGGCATAGACGTTGAGTAAGAAAAAGGGGGAAAATATGGTATGTAGCGTGGTTTTGTTTGGCTCGGAAATTTGGTCATTAATGCAGTGTGATAAGTGTAGAATCGAGGCTTTTTAAAGGTGAATATGGAGGAGGATTGAAAAGTCATATGGACAGATGGAAAAACGAACGAATTATTGGGACTGGTGCTGGAGGAGGAATTTTATATTGAGAAATCCAAAGAAGGAAGAGAGACGAATGCATAGCATTTGATTGGAGATGGAATGTACATATACATATATAGATGCTGCACGTAGACTGTGTTATAGGGAATAATCTTAGTAAAGCAAAAATATGCCTAGGAAAAGGATGACTGTTGAACGGAATTAATGAAGATAGAATGTATGCAAAATTGAAGAACAGTTTATTCAGGTTTTGTCTTGTTGGGCGATAATAAGAAATGTAGGAGTATGTGGTCTGTGTCCATCAAAATGTCTACCTTAAAACGGAAGAGTACCAAACTATAACAATGAAGGATTGGATTGATCTCTATCGTCGTTGTATATTAATCTTTGGCATATTTATACTATAATTTTTGGACCTTTTAAATTCTGCTACTTCTGTTTAAATACTAATAAAGTCACGTCTACTCGATTGAAAGTCAAAGAAGGAAATTACATTGCTTTTCCAATCAATATCAGTTAGAAAATGGAAAAGGATTTACATCTTTTTCTAGACCGATTAATTGTGCATAATATTCAACATAACGATTCCCAAATACTTGTTCATGGTAACTATTCCATCACTTAAATTTTCATTGGAAATTGTTACGTTCCAAGATGAGGCAATTTCCAGTATTTTTAACTCTCCTGCAGAATAAGCATTAGAGTTTTACGTTGGAATGCTGGAGTTAAATTAAAGATTTGAATTAAACTAAACATTTATTTCATATGTTTATTTATTTTATTTATTAATTTTAATTTACGTCTTTTAATGTATGTCAAGTTCCGTGGATATATCGGGATTCCATTTAACTTTTGACATAAACGTTTAGATTTTTACTAATACTTACGCACGCAATATTTATGAATAATATTGTATATTGATCGTTTACTTTCTGATCAAAGATTCTTTTACATAAGACTAATAGTTTTTTGGGGTGATTGTAACTTGAGTTGCCTGTGATGTTTGCTCTTTACTGTCTTTTAAATATTTATTGTATTTAAGTGAGATACATTTTATTTTTGAACAACATTTTAAAATCATGACGTCCTCGCCTTGAGTTTTTTTGGACAGGGGCCGTGTTTGCCCTCTGGTTTTTTTAATTCCTGAAACAGCTGAGTTAACATCGAAATTTTTGGAATCGAGATAAAAACGTGATTCCTTAGAAACGGATGCTTTGGGGCTGCGTGGTGATACAAAATTTCTTTAAAATAGCTCCATTCACTTGTAAAAACAAACACGGTTGTTATTCATATTCAATATTGCTCCCATCTCTTATCCTTACCCTCTGGTTCGCTCGCTTCCTCCCTCTCCAAACTGCTTGCTCTCGGGTTTTTTTTTTATATTTCCTTCCACCAAGGGCGCGCTGTCACCTCCAATCTCCCCAGGACCCCCAGCCCTTCTTCCGCCGCCCCTTCTCTCTCTACCCCTTCACCCTCCACCTCACCTTCCCCACCCATCATTCCAATGCCCCCCTCCCTCGGTCCCCAACATTCGTACTGCATATATCCTTCTCTGGTCCGAACCCCCACTCCCTCAGACCCCCCATTTTTCCACTCCATTCCCAGCACCATCGGTCCCAATCCCTCTCACCGTTCACTTTTTGCCCTCTTTCCAAGCTTTTTGGGTGGGTCACACACATTTTTTTTGGGTAAGCCACAGTATAAACATCGATACTGCGGGATTATCGATTTATTTAAGTTCGGTGTATCGAAGAATTGACCAAACCTGTTATGTAGTGTGCCAATCAATTAGTGAACGCTGGGGCTAGTTGAAATGTTTTGCCCTTAGTTTATCGACATGGCTCTTCTCAAGCGAATTGCTTGCAGAAACAAAGTACACATTCTGTTAACACCTTTATCAAATTTTGTCCTTATTTCTACAGTTAAATTTAATCTGAATATGGTGGTGTACTTGAAATATGCGGAATATCAATTTGGCTATTCAGTAATAAAACGTAATTCATTGAGTTTGAATAAATCGGGCTGTGATATGTGTGAAAAAACCGTTTTACTCTCATATTAAGTCCAATTTTTTTAAATTAATCATGTTTAGTTGTTCAAACTCATGCTAGTTGTTGTTTAGGTATTGCTCTTGATTCATGAAGGGACAAACTTCTCGTGTCGTTTGCCATCAAATTAATATCCAGAGGCCAACGGGAAAATGTCAAGTTTACCAAAATACCGTGAGTCGAATCGCACAGAATATTTTATTAATAGTTCATTAAGAAACCTCGAAGGGAAATTAAGGAAAGGGTAAATTAGTATTACAGAGAGTTGTTGTCGCTTGATTATTTCAATTACGCTGTGAATATTTGATTGATTTGAGATTTCAAGTGCTCTACAATCCATCCAAATCCATCCGAAGTTCTCTCTCCAATCAGTTGCCATTTTAAATCAGTTGTTATACTAGTTGCGTAGCGACTCTATTCGTTTTGTTCATGTTAAAATTTTTCTTCATAATTATCTTTCAGAGTGTGAATACAGATATTATTATGTATTATTTTAATGATTATTAATCGTTTATCCTGTATTATTTTAATTCCTCCATCAGGCGCATCGATGTTTTTCTCGATATCGTCGATCTCCATTGAAATTTCCCATTCCTATCCCAGTCCTCTCTTACTCTCGCTACAAAAACTCCGATTCCATCATTTTCCTATCTCCCCTCCGCCCCTCTTTATCCTCTCTTTTCCTCAGTCGACTCTCCTCCTTATATTCTTACATCACTCTAGCTTTCCGCTTGGCTTCTTAACCTTCCGGTGGATCCATACCACAGCGAGGGAAATCTACGTATCGAATCTGAAGGCTAAAACTCGACCATCCAAGTCTTTCCCCTCATTCGACTCCCTTCCACCCATTACACCTCCACCCCTGCCCACGACTGCCTCCCGCGGATTCCCCCTCGATCCCTCTCTCTTTTATCTCACATCCCTCACTTTCCTTCCCATTCCCACTTTCTATTACCCTTGCACTGGGAGATTTTTCCTTACATTTACATATCATCGAACCCTTTCTTCATCCCTTCACCCTCGCAACTGCTTCATCATTCCTTCCTTCGCTCACCCTCCGCTGTATAGCGTTTCTCTCTCTCGTCGCCGCGTTTCTTTTCAAAGCATTTATCCATTTCCATTCCCATCTCCATCACTCTTTCTCATTATTTTCACTATTTTTTTCACGGAAAAAAAGTATCTTTGACGCTTCATATTGAGGATTCTTTGTCCGTTAACATGTGAAGGAAACCGAGCAGCCGAGAGTATTGTGCGCTGACGTTTCTCAGCTGAATATATGAAAATATTCTTTAGGTTTATTTTCAACCGATAATGTCGTTCTCAGCGTGCATGTTCGCATTAATAATGAAACGTGGCAGCCAGTTTCACTGACGATCAGAATTTTATCTGCTATTTTTCGTCGTCGCATCAATAATATTCGTAAGTTGGTTACTACGTTACACAATCCTCGCCAATGATAAATTCAAAGAAATATTCATTTTATATTTCTTGATTGCTCGTGAAGTTCACAAGAAGAATGATAGAGAATTTCTGCCGCACTGTGTTAGCGGTAGAAATTCATTGAATGAATACACATGTAAAATATTCATGTATTTCCCAAACTTTTTTCAACATTCTGCTCTTAATCTAATACAGTGAGTAATTTTCAGGTATTGAATGTGCAATTTAAATTGATTTCCATTGCATACTATATAATTTCACGCTATGTTCAGAAATTCCGTATACTTAAAAAAATAATGTCTAAGGAAATACTTTTTCCTTGAACTCAGCCGACCTATTCAAGTGTATGTTTCGGAGATGAAAGTCACTTTATTATGCTTACCCGAATTGACATTTATTTGGTGATATTCATCTAATTCAGAACATTTATTTGCTTATGCAAAAGTAATTAACCTAAGGATGTTTTTGAAGGTGAGTGCACAACTCACCTTGTACTAAGGCAGTAGAACATGTAAATTGCACTTTCTGGGTAGTGGAGGTAGTTCATTTCTATGTGCCCCCCTGCTTTATTGTTGTTATTTCTAGGCCTCGGATAATATCATTCAATCGAATCGAACTCTCAATCCAAAAGACAACCATGCCACCTTACATGTAAAGGTGTATTTATTTATCGATTCTCATCATTATGGAAGGAATCATTCCTTATGGTCTTCTTTTCACAATATATTTTCAAGTTCCAAAGCTACGGAATTTAATGAAAGTGTGAGATTTTTAGAATCCGAAGCTACCAGATGTCCCTGATAGAGATGTTCAAGAGGGAATCCCAAATTCAAATTCTCCGTTTAGTTTAACCCAATTTTTTCTCTAAAAATATTTTAATCTTTTAACATTAATCTGTTAACCTTTTATTCTACCTCTTAGCGTGCTACCTCCTAAGCTTGCATCCTTATTTAAACAGTAGAAATATTGAATAATATGATGCGAGGCAAAAAATAAGGATCTGTATTGCAGTAGATGTATGAATTATCATCAAATTTTGTAATAGAATTTGCTGATTATGTATTCAACTTATCCTACTTCTCAATACAGTCAGTAAAAATACATAGTACCTAAAGTTAATCTAAGAAAGAATAAATGGTGTAATTTTTCTATACCAGCTATACATAAGATATGCTCATTGAGATGTCTTTGATTTTAATTTTTCAGAATGGCAGAATAGCAACGCATAGGAGATGACGATTAAGTAAAAGGTTATATTTAAAAAAAATAAAAAAATCGGGTCTAAGTTTTTGTAAAAGCAAAGAAAGAAGGCTAAGTTTTAACTTTCACCTGGGAACTGTGCGTATAGTAAATATTTAGTGGAAGTAGGCTATTTTTTAGTCAGAAATGAGTGGGGTCAGAATCTGCTAGATTTATTTTATAAACTTTAAACACTCTACAGCTATATTTTCATATTATTTATTAATTTATCTATTTTTAATTTTAGCTCTTATTTTTAGGCGTTATAGACATTGAAGATCCTACAATCCTTCATCAGGATCTCTAATAGCATAATTCTTACCTTAAAAGTTTTCTGCATTGAATTTTCATCCATAGTAAAAATATTTAAGATATATATGACATGTGCTATTATGCATATGCTTAATTGTGTAACTTAGAAAATTTTCACACTTAATTTTCGCCGACTTTGATTTTGATGAATTTCATTATTATCCAAGCGAAATTTGCTGTATGATTTCAGATTTCTAAATTTTGAACAAGTTATTTACGCTGCAATGCAAAAATTTCAGAGTGTAAAAATCATTCGCCTTGACTGGGATTCGAACACGGATCCCTCAAAGTTATTTAGGTTTTTTACAAACTAAATCTTTTGATGATAAGTTTTGGCAACTTTGTAATCGTTCCTCGCACCCTAAACGTAAGACATTTCATGATTAGGTTAATATCAATTATTGATCTACAGTTAAAGATGATGTATATGTAAGCAAGTGTTCACATGCAGGTCCTGTAGGGATCAATCAATAGCGGAGTTAACTTTTTGTATTGATACGATATGTGTATGTTCCTTTTTACTTAACTAAGCAATGTTTTCTTGGAAAATATGTTTTTTTTCAATGAAGTGTCCCATTTTTTCCTACTCCATTTTATTAAATTTTAATAATTAAATTTTCCTAAATCCATTTTATTAAAATTAATTAATCATAAAATATCAGGTTATTTAAATGAGTCATTTAGTTGAAATAATGTACATCTCGACGGGCCTTGAATCATTTGCTATCACTAATTAAGGTTTGAATCAATACAATTACTTGGAAAATTAATTATTCAATCTCTAAGAACGAGCAAAATTTACTTTTTGATCTGTATAATGCTCTGTAGATCGTATTTTATAATTACTGAACCATCATTTCAAAATATATTATGATAGAGACAAGAAAATAGTTTTTGTTTCCTACAAAAAACTTGAAATGACTAGCAGTCTCATTTGTAGCCTCCGATTTTATGCTCAAATGCTCTCCACGTTTTCTTATAAAAATCGAACTAAGCAGTTTATGCATAATGGCTAGTGACAAAGGCAAGATCATTTTTTCAATGGAGGGGTATTCTAAAAGGGAGAAAACCCTAATGAACATGGTATTGTTCCCTTGCCTTTTCTTTTACCTCGAACTCCTTATTCTTTCGAGAATGTCTGTTTTTCAAGGAGGTTTCCTCAGCAATCTGCACCCCGAGGAAGACATTAGCAATTTTTGAAAGAAAGAGAGATTGAAGAAGGGAATTTTGGGAGAAGATGGGAGAATTCTTTTTCTTTGCGTGGGATTACTGGAGATGGGGTTTGGAGCAGAGGTGGAGAATGGAGATGAAGGTCTTTGGGTGGGAAAAGAGGTGTTGATGTGGGGGGACAGTGTTGGGGGTGACGAGAGAAAACTTACTAAGGAAAAGAATCAAGGGATTCAATATGAGGTTAGAGGGTGTTGCGGAAGGTGTTTGGCATAAATTATTCAATGCAAAATCTTGGCCAAAATAAATTTTTTGCTCTATTAATGCGAATGAACTTGCCGAGGGATAATTTTGGGTGGCGAAAAACGAAAATGAAGAATGGGTCGTTTAATTCATTAATCGAACTATCATAATGAGTGGTCTCATGTAATGTATAATTCCCTTTAAAATGTTTTCAGAATCTAGAGAACATTTGAAATTATTAATTTATATAAGAAATTGTCGAAATAGTCCGCTAATACTTTTATTAATCATTGCTCACGAACATTTGCAATTTTTAAAATTTTACTAACCAGAATCTAGGTAAATCAGGCTAAAGTAATATCTACCTAGTGCATGGATTGCGAACCTTTTGGCGATTGAGTGTCAACTTCTATGTATCTAATTAGAGTATATTCTTGATTCGCATGCCAACTGATTGAGAAACCACCGTGGAATTTCCCGTAGCACCTTCCCTGCTCGCGTGCCAAAATAAATGCTCTGCGTGCCACTTTGGATGTGCGTTCCATATGTTCTCCACCCCCGACCTAGGGTATACTGTATAACATCTAGTCACGAGAGTGCAAAATTAAAAAAGTCCTCAAATCGGTCAAATTTTATATTTATTTTTGACGTTAGTTCTCCATTGCTAGTAGTAATATTACTATCAACTGAGATTGGTAGGAATTTACATACATACTACCTTGATCAAAAAGTTCCCGGAATAACCACCGTGTGGCGCTCCCATCGTTCCGATTTGAGTTCTGTTTTTTTTGTTAAATTGGTACATCTGTTGTTGATATTCCCTTTAAATCTTAGTGTCATAACTTGACATTTGCAAAAGTTACGGTCGGTTTTCGGTATGTCCATCAGTGCTTCCTGCTATTTTTCCATTACTTCCTCTCGGCTGCTAAAACGCGTTCCCCGTAACTCGATTGAACAGAAAGAAGTCACAGGGAGCCAAATCAGGTGAATTCGCTGGCTGTTGGATGGTATTTGTTGCATTTTTCGTCAAAAAATTACGAATAATGATAGCACTGTGCGACGGTGCGTTATCATGGTGCAAAATCCACGAGTTTTCTGCCCACATTTCTTGTCTCTTTCGGCGAATTGCTTCACGCAAACGTCTCATAACGCCCAAATAATACTCTTTGTTTACTGTCTGGCAAAAATTCATGATGCACTACACCGTTGTAATCCATGAAAACCGTCAGCATTGCCTTCTTTTTTGACTGAAAACGACGTGGTTTTTTTGGTCTCGGCTCATTTGGTGAACGCCATTCACTTGCCTGATGTCTGGATTGCGTGTCGTACTCATAAACCCACGTCTCGTCTCCAGTAATGATCCTTTTGATGAATGTGGGATCGGATTCAGCCTCGCAAATCATGTCTTTTGCGACGTCAACACGGTCTCTTTTTTGCATGAAATTGAGGTCTTTTGGAACCAACTTTGCTGCTACACGACGGAAACCCAAATCATTAACCACAATGTCTTGGGCGGATCCATAGGCAATGTTCAAGTCCTCCGCTATTTCTCTGATGGTTAATTTGCGGTTATTGACCAACATTTCTTTTACTTTATCAATTTTTTCACCGACTTTCGATGTCGATGGTCTGCCACTGCGTTCATCATCTTCGATTGACTCACGACCACTTCTGAACCGCTCGTGCCACTGGTAAACGACCGTTTTTTTTTAGAGAATCGTTGCCGAAACACTTTTCCAACATTACCAACGTCCGTGCGCCACTAAATCCGTTTTTTACGCAAAATTTAATACAAGTTCGTTGTTGCAAATTTAAATCCATTTCTGCAATTGTAAAAAATCGCCAACACACACAGAGATAGATGTACTCTTGGCTACGTAACTTTTGCAAATGTCAAGTTATGACACTAAGATTTAAAGGGAATATCAACAACAGATGTACCAATTTAACAAAAAAACAGAACTCAAATCGGAACGATGGGAGCGCCACACGGTGGTTATTCCGGGAACTTTTTGTTCAAGGTAGTACATGCATATTTTTAAGTGCAAAAACCCCTCCCGAGTAATGTGTCGTGCAGTAAAGATAGAAAAGGATTTCAAGAACTAAGATTAGGGAAACCATTCAATAATCGAAAGCAACAATACTCGCTCGTTAGCTTTTAAGTGCAGCATTCAATTTTTGCGATACGTTTTGAATATATATCGAATAATTCATCTCGTTAGCAGTGAGAAATGCGTATTAAACATAGGTGGCTGAATTATTTGCTAAAAATTAAAGCTTTTAATTTTACATTTAAGTGAAATAACATGTGAATTGTATATCTTGAACGCTGGCCTCGCTATTTTCGTCGTTTTTCCATTAATTCTGAAATGGACGTATTGAAATAATCATGAATATTATTTGAATGCATTTCAAATTTTCCACTGTTGTAAAAATAATGCTGAGTTAATTACAATTATTGTACTCTTTTATCTCATTTGTGTGCAGTGGTCGCGGGCTTCACGAGTTTAGCAAAAAAACCAATAACACCTCTTTCTCCAACATACATCAATAAATTAATTTTGTTAATGGATATATTTTATAATATAACGTTAATAAAGCTAGAAAGGCATTTTGTCAGTTAAAATTTTCTAAATTACGATCAACCTTTTTGAAAATGACGTTTGTTGCAACCCTGGTTTGGCTTAGAAAGCTAATAGTGTCATATAGCAATATTGGCAATAAGTTTAGCCCAACATCATGCGTTTAATTTGTATTACTGCCTTCAACAAAAAAAATGACTTGAGATCAGTTAATTGCTGAGTTGGGACTCAAATTGTATGATTCAATGGATTTATACGTAATAGTATAATGGATGAAATTTGGCTGTAAGGTGTGTATACGATATTGAGTCATACCCGCATATTTATTTTCAACTAAATGTTAATCACATAAGCAATGCAATGGCCTTTTGGGGCTTATCATTGATATGATACGTTTAAAAATATTTTTTAAAGATTAAACGCTGTGTGTGAAAGCAAGTCGTGCTTGGTTAATATTTGGAAAGCAAATCTTCTCTCCAAATTTAAATTTGAATTAAGCTTTTGGCAAAAGAAGCATTTGCACTGTGGACTATATTTTTATCTTTATATTATGCTTCTCTTTCATTTTTAGCCATAATGTGAACAACGACGTATGTGCTTGTAAGTTTATGACACATGAGAAGCTTGGAAATCATTTTTTGATTGGTTTTAAATACTGAAAAAAGTGAATATTTCAAAAGAAAGACTTTCAATCGTATACTTGCACTCGGTTATTTATTTTGGTTATATATTTTATTCGATATTTATGTAAGAAAGTGATGATTCCAACGAACAGTGCTGGATCAATGGCATGATATTATTTTCAATGGGGCGTAATGAAATTGAAATGTGAAATCTTCGTCTTTTATGTTTTCCTATCCCTTATTCGTGTATCTATTTCCATGTGAATGAGGATATTTTTGCCATATGGAGGCTTTTCGAGTTTGTATATATATATATATATAACAATAATAATAAAATAATAAATAATAATAAAATATTAACAATATTTTTTTGCATACATATACATGTATGTATATTATTGTTAATATTTTGCAAACCAAGAGAATAAATGTGGAGGCTACCCTCATTGGATGTACTGTGTGTATATATATATATATATATATATATATATATATATATATATATATATATATAAATCCCTCTGGATAAATGAGTTTCACTTCATTAACGCTTGGCCTAAAGTATTTTCGAGCATGTTCAAGTAGTTTTAAAAAAAAGTGTCCAGATGAGAAATCTGTCCGGTTTAAGCGCCATCATCGGGTAATATATCTATGTATAAGACGTACATTAAAGAGAATACCGTTGTCATTACATTCAACTGTCTTAATTTTTCATTTATAAATCTATTTTTATTTAAACGATCTTTTTTCCTATGAGTGTGAAACCCTCGCCTTCGGCCA
Organism: Hetaerina americana; assembly: GCF_022747635.1. Taxonomy (NCBI): domain Eukaryota; kingdom Metazoa; phylum Arthropoda; class Insecta; order Odonata; family Calopterygidae; genus Hetaerina; species Hetaerina americana. Next base: position 46,684,208 of record NW_027287095.1, read on the forward strand.
ACACTCCCAGCGAATCTTCAACCTCATTGCAAACGAACCCCATCCATCATCTGCGTCTCCACAGTTCCCCAATCTCCCTCGTCACACGTCTCTCTCTCTTTCAAGTTTTCCTCTCATTCCCTCCCGCTCCCTTCCGACGCTAAAAAAAACCATCTCCTCGACTCGCACCATAGCATCCAACCCGTACACTTCATCAGTCCCCTGCCATTCCCTCGCTGTCTCTATCTCTCTCGCCATCTCCCTCCCCGTCCCTTCCTCTCTCTCCATCTCTCTCTTTCCCTCTCTCTCACCCTCTCTCTTTCCCTCTCTCTCTCCCTCTCTTTCTCTTTCCCTCCTTGGCTCTAGCGTTAGTACCCGAATCCCACACCAATGACCATTATGGGGATGCGAACAAAGAGAGTAGAGCGTTGAACAGGGGTAAGGCATTTGATTACGTCATGGCCTAATAATCCCTTCCGTAAAACATCAGCCCTCAGGGGTATATGTCAAAGGCAATATAACAAACGACCACGGAGCCTAAGGGGCCGTTCCGGACGCAAAAAAATCCTTTGTCACGGAACGGAGTTGTATCTGTTTCGGGAAAAAATATAATTATGACCAGACCAAAATGGATAAAGCGGAGATGTTGTGGGAAAACAAACAATAATTGACATCCTAAGCTAATTCTTTGATGCCTAGCAATGAAGTGATTGGCATGGCTGTAATCCAACGTCTTCGTGCATTTCTGGATGTACAGACAAATTCAGTTCGGTGAGTTTTCATTATCAATCATCTTATTGGTCTTATAGGTGATGGTTTATCATAACTAAATATGGAAATATATTGTGTCATTAAAATCTAGAACTTTTTTCTATGAGATCTCTAATGATGTGTACAATTTTATTTTAGGCTTATCTGTTAATTCCTTAAGTTGTCATGAATTAGTGTAATCGGATCCCTACAGCTTTTAAAGAGTAATAATGATTAGTATTCATTTACCTTTTTGCGATGATTCTCTTATTTTCTGTAAAAATAATTAATATGCTCTTTCAAAGCCAGTGATTTAATTGAGTTTTTAAAATTGTTCTTGAAGAGAAGGAAGTAAGAACAATTTCCCACTTGCTACATCTATCAAATTAAGAATTGTTCCTTTTTCTCAATTCAGCACTTAAAGAAGATTTTTTTTCTTGGATCCTCCATTCAGTATCAAAATATTCTTTTGCTTAATAATCACCATTTCCGATTTCTTTTGTCAAAACATTTTTATATTGCTTTGTTCAAAGTCAACCATTCATTTTTTATACGAGTGAAGATAAGGTAGAAAAAGAGTTTTGTAAGCAGCTTATAGGTATATGATGGATTTCAAACAAAATTGTTGGAACTATCGATATTGTGCCTCCCAAACATTGGAATTGGCTTATTTATTCCATTTATGGGGTGATTTAACTCGCACGTAAAGTTTTCCAGGTCTTGTTACAGTCACGATCAAATTTGTAGCAGAACCTAATTAAAGGCACCATCAAAACCCGTCCTGGTGGTAATAAAGTCGCGCATAATGGTTACTAATACACTTTGAAAATCCAATAAATTTGTCGATATAGCATTGCGTTAAAAGCCATTCGTTTAAGATTTTGACTGTTCAATTCTTAATTTTAGAATTTTTGGATCGGAGAACCACTTCTACCGCTGTATGCTTCATGAAAATTCTATTGCTTAAGGCTGTCTTTTAATATTGAAAAATTTGCTTCATTAAATTAGCGAGAAAATTCCATAAGGATCAATCAACTTCTTTAGTTTCACCCAGGGGAATTATTTTCAAGTCTTTTTCCTAAGTCACATTAACACTTGTTGCAGAGAAAATACCGTTGAATGTCGAAGTATATTCATCTCCGGTCATGCTATCTCTCTGTTTTATGTTTCCAATGTTGCTCTTAAGGAATCCGAAGAAACTAAAATGTGTTTTATGCCTCGCCCATCTCTATGCGTTTCAAATATATCTGAACAATATGTTCCACCACGGCGAAAAGAAAACTCCAGGCTCAAGAGTTCAATATAGACCCCCAGAATTCGGAGCGGTAAAAACGGAAAATCTCGAGGAAAAATTGATGCCAAAATGAAGAAAAGGGCTTTTGTTTCTTTGATCGGGTCATAAAGCCCATCCCTCTACGGCAACTTGGGAAATATCCGAGCGAGTTCAACGAGCTGTGAGTCAACGCAATGCTATCAAGCAGGATCCCTCTGACTCCCCCGGCCATCCGTATCTAGCCAATCATTGCTCTTGGCGAGAGATAAAACTGAAATCGTAATGAGCGCACTCGTTTGAGGGAACGGCTTTGGAAAACGCGGCGAGATGGTAATGGTATCTTAAGTGCGTGCCGCGGAAGGATTAGGGTGAGAATAAAGAGAGAGGAGGGTGAAAAAAGAAATCCCGCAGTTGCACTTCTGCGCTCCTCCGGAAGGGCGGAAGGGCTCGCCAGTAGAATAGATTGAAGCGCCCGTGTGCGTGTATTTGTCGAGTGCGGGACGTGAACATTTTCCGCGCCGCGGAAAAACAAGCGCGCGACACAGAATCGGGTCTGAAAAAGGGAACCGGTCCGATGTGGGTGGAGGGAAGGGACATGCGTGCTTTAATGCTCGCGCGAATGTGTGTGCGTGCGTGTGTGCCTTTTTGCCGTGATGTGTGCCGGATGGCTTGCGTCGGTGGACGTGGTTCGGGTCGTTTATTTGCTTAATTCCCCGACGGACGAATAGGTGATTGAATCATCTCGAGTGGCATGTGTGTACGCGATTACCTGATTGGAGGGACTGCCGCTTGGCGGCGCTCGCCGAAGCTTTGATTACCTCTCGTACCCCCCGACATCCAGCGGCCGATTCTCTCCTCTCCCGGGCCCCCTTCCTCCCTCCTCGCTTGAACCCCCTTCATTCCTCCTCTCTTTTCCTTCCCGATATCCTCCCATGCCACTCATCCAGTTCCCAGCGAGCCGTTACCTCTCCGCCCTCTCTCTCACCCATCCCTCCCCCACGACGCCCTCCTTCCTTCTCCCGTCTCCTCAAAAAAATCGCCCCCTCTCCGTCCCCTTCGCCCGAGTGACGCATAGGGTTGACTTCCCCTCTCCCACGTCCACCTCGCCGTCCCTCTCTATGCCCCCAGCGCCCCTCATCTCCACGGCGTTCCCAAATCTGTCTTCGCCCGAGCCCTCTCCCTTTTTACCCCTCGTTCCCTGTCAGTTCCACCCCAGGACTCGGCTCGCTCCCCTAAATCTTCCAACCTGCCTCACCAGCCGCAGCAGCTTTCTCCCTCCTTCTCTCTCCCTTTCCTTCCTCCTCTCTTCCTGCCTCTTCCTATGGTTACCTTTCTATCTCTCACACCATTTTCCACCCAAAACTTGCCGTTCCACTCATGTAACGTGGGAGGTGGAATCCTAGGAACACAGTCATAACTGTCCCCGGTCACTCCACTCGTGACCAGCCTCCGTCTGCCTTAGACGAATTTTCCTGCAAATATGAGCGCATCAGGCTTCTGTTGAATTGACCGAGGGAGTGTTTAAGTTTTTACTTTGAAATAAAACTAAGAAGATTAGTCATTCAATCAGTAAACGAGGAATATCACGGCGTGATTTGACAGGTGGGAAAAATCTTTGGACTTAAGCAGGACTTTAACCACGAATTTCCATGACATTGCTTCGTAAAGAGGATTTCCTTCATCAGCAACATAGAAAAGGATTTAAAAGAGCCAGATTTTTGTTCTCCGCTAGAATGGTGGTACTGGAAATACTGCCTTAAATATGGTACTACGTATCTCAGGATCGATTGATCACGTGATTGCACCCGCGGATGATTTGAGTCGTGTGTAATCTTTTTGCGATTTTGGCGATTTTACCTCCTCAGCCATCGTTAGTGGAATGTTAAGAATGAAGGTTTTGTTTCAATGGCATAGTTGAAAACTCAGTGCCAAATAAATATGAAGAACACACTCTAAGATATTCGACACATAAATGAAATACAAGATGGCGTATTTTGCCTATTTTTATCTCTATTACTTTATCTTCATCTTAATTTTTTAGTTTCAAGTTTTGATTCATCACTCATAAATTCGTTTGATTCATCACTCATAAATAAATCGCACCGATTTCATAATAATTTTTTCCTAAGCGTTATGGCTTTAGGCAATGAATGTGTAGTTTACTAGTATAAGTAGGCCATTTAAAAGTGTATTTCAAGGAATTATAATATCCAGGGCACTACATATATCAGATATTATCTGGTTTTGTTATAGTAATTGAAGTAACGCTTTGAACTAATTAGTTGAATTAGGTCCGATGACAGTGTTTTAAATCAGACATTTTTTTTTCTAAAATACCTGTAGTTTCACTGCATCCCTTATTAGGTGCTAAAAGCTACTAATTTTATATGCTTGGATACCGTTAACATCTTGAAAATATTAATATTAATTTTTTCCCAGATATTAGAAAAAAACGATGCGTCACTACTTTTCCAATGCGCTTCTTCTTGGCCTTGAAAGTAAAAATTTGAGGCTAAATTGGCACTCCATTTTAGTTAAGCGTAATTTGGGATATACATGGAATAATTTTGAAAAACATTCTTAGGGTCTTACCTGAATGATTCCCTCCCATGGACTACAACCTTGACTTGGCGGATGAGCTTCTGCGTTCCGATGACCCCTAGATTTTTGGTGGCGAGAGCAATGATAATTGCTTCAGGTAGGGTCACCCATGTCGAAGGTTAGGAGCCAGACGAAAGTTAGTGCGCGCAGCGTCAGTTTCTCAATGAGGCGGCTGCAAAGGCGTCCGACTACATTAGAGGCCATTGAGTGATGGTGTCAGGTTAAAAGTCTTATTGAGGAAGGAAACGGGAAACCACCTCAATTATACGTCCCAAGATTTTAATGATGGGCAGTGTAGAGAAAATGAGTCCTGGCAAATACTGGAGTCGGCCCAATCGGCCGTGACGTGCCCGGGAGCAGGATAGGCAAGCCTTCCGCGGTCGTCATTTCACGAAAACGTTGCAAAGCGAAACCAACAGTAGTACACAAGACGCAGAAGAAGAATAAAGCATTACTTACGATGGGTAATTAGAATTTTTGGACGGTGTTGAGTAGAGGAAAATCAGAGCGTATAAAGCAAGTGATTGAAAGAGGCAATATGGATGTTTTAGGTCTATGCCAGGTGAGATGGAAGGATAGCGGGGATTAATGGAGTGGGTTTATGTAGTAATATGCAGCAGAGGGGAAGAGAAGTAACGAGGGGTTGCCATAATATTTAACAATCTTTGGACTTAAGCAGGACTTTAACCACGAATTTCCATGACATTGCTTCGTAAAGAGGATTTCCTTCGTCAGCAACATAGAAAAGGATTTAAAAGAGCCAGATTTTTGTTCTCCGCTAGAATGGTGGTACTGGAAATACTGCCTTAAATATGGTACTACGTATCTCAGGATCGATTGATCACGTGATTGCACCCGCGGATGATTTGAGTCGTGTGTAATCTTTTTGCGATTTTGGCGATTTTACCTCCTCAGCCATCGTTACAGGAATGTTAAGAATGAAGGTTTTGTTTCAATGGCATAGTTGAAAACTCAGTGCCAAATAAATATGAAGAACACACTCTAAGATATTCGACACATAAATGAAATACAATATGGCGTATTTTGCCTATTTTTATCTCTATTACTTTATCTTCATCTTAATTTTTTAGTTTCAAGTTTTGCCTGTCTTCAAACCTCCAAACCTCCGTTTTTACGTCATCATCACTCTCTCATTTTACGCATCTTGACCAAATGGTCGCTGCAAGTGTGAGAACTGTTTTTAATTCCATTGTGAAAATCTAATTTTTCACATCGCTTATATATCCTGGGGCTTACATTCCCTGTAAAGCATGCCACTTCCCTTAAATTAAAAGGAAATTTTCATGATATTTGAACTCTTTCTTCGAGGAAATAACCATGATATCTTCTTGATGGGTCCATTCAAGTTCGGAGTTCATTATATGAGGGTAAAGATCGCGTGGAAAATTTACAATTTCAGATTGGGGGTTATATATTTCCTCTCCCGGTACCAATTCAGACTTCCGAGAAAAATATTGTAGGGAGAAAGATTAAACCCCTTGAGATTTTGCTGAAGATGTTCGAAGACATAACCCTAATTTATGCTTCGCGCCTTCCGATCAGTAGCCAAATGTGCTACGAGCTTACGGCTACGACGGCTCGCAATTTGACTTTGGCATTATTCAAAATCTCTGTCGAAAATCGTCGTAGTGATGATATTCATAAGTACACGCCTCTTTCTAGATTTATTCCAATGAACTAAGCATAAAGCGTAGATGGAAAAGATCACTACCCAGGCTACCCTTTTGTTACTGGCATCACAAGAAAATAGGCTTATGCATGTTACATCTATGAAGAAAACTGCCATTCTTGTTGGGGTGAGCTTTTCCGTTCCAACGTTTTCAGGCCATTTTAATAATTAAAGTTTAGTTACACTGCCGTCGGTCTCCTCACGTAGAGCGCCTTGCTTCCGTTGGAAACAGTTTGAGAAATAGTGCTCTAACTTAATGGGTTTTCATCCTCCTAGTACGCGAGGATCACGTGTCGCCGAGTTTATTACGCAGAGAGCTACGCCGTCATCGCCCGGGCGATCGTTTATGGGCGACCTTTACCTTACCAACACTCTTCATCCTTCTCTTACGTTCCATCTCCGACGCAGATATTTCTCATATTCATCTCAGGTTGCTGTTTGAACATTTTTTCAAATCCTAAATTTTTTCTAACTGGTGCTAATTTAACCATAGCATTAACCAGTTGCCTGCAACATGGCTCGCTATTGTTTTTTGTGCCCGTCCCACTGCATTTGACTCTATGGTCGTCATCATCGTCTCAATTCGATACCTTCTCTCCACGTTTCCCTTCCTTCCCATTACTCGCCTGAACTCCTCGCGGTATCAGTTTGCCCATCAATTTTTCGTTGTCATTTGCTGTCCGAATTTATCTGCCGTGGTTTTACCTTGACCCTAGTTTTATATTGCCCTGGTTCACCGTATAAAGGTAACCGTGAACGCAAGGAACTGGAACAATTTTAAGTTTACCCCACAAAATTTTGGATGTGTTTTAGTCGGGTATTAACCGGTAAGCATTTTGCAAATTTATGACGAGCGTAGTTGATTTTATTTGAGCTAAAAGTAAGAAAAACTGGTGTTAAATATTTTTTCACGCTGTTATCAATTTGACGCTACATGATTATTTTTATACTTTTCTCTCTTCGATTTCTCCTTTAGCAATTGATTGAAACATTTTATTATTCCTTTTCACTTAATGAAATACATTGCCATTTATTCCAGCAATAACTTTTGTATATTCATCTATTATAGAAGCGACAGAATACCAATATTCAATGGAAAGCATATTATTATCAATGTGTTTTTTGTTTTGATATAATGGTGCCTGAAAAGTATTCCCCTATTTCTTTGGATTTTATCCTTGCGTATGCAGCGGTGGTGAATACGTTTCGTAACCTATTTGTGCATTTAATTATTGAGAAAAATATTTCTCATATACTAACAGGTTGCCAGAGAAGTAAAGACGGGTTTAGCATTTTTGATTGCACAATTGACCCAAATTTCTTGCGGAATTGATTTGACTTTTCAGGCAAGTTCCATCCCACTTGAACCTAAGACCTGTTCATTTTTGAGAATCTTTCGACGTGCGAGTCTAACCTTTTTAGATGATATATTTTTGCGCTTACATGATGAAGTTTTACAGCGCTGTGTTTGGAAAAGAATAGATAGTTATGGATTAACTGATTTAACAACTACGAACTAATTTCGCTGTCTTTAGTGGAACCGAGATCGTTATCGAAAAGATGCTGTCCATTGAAAATCTCAATGATAAATATAATTTCTTCAAAATATTCTCATATTAATATATAGACTCATATTAACCGTCGTGATTTACATTGTCTTCAATGCTGCCTCTAGGCATGTATCTTCAAGAAATCGGTTGAACCATTTATTTTCAGAGATATTTTTTTATCTATTGGCAAATTTGATTAGGAAACAAAAATTAAAATTCATATAATTTCAGAACCCAATAACTTTTCAAAGAATTTCATTATACTCATCTGTTTATCCTCCTACGTAAATATTTTTTAACAATTTAGGCAATGATAATCCTTTCCATTGTAAATTGAATAGTGTAATTAAATTAGGATAATGAAATTTGTATCCAAAAAGTGTAGTCTCGAATCAGAACCGCTATGCTGCCCTTTCAGGATATTTAAATCAAATCCATTGTGCGCATGCGATCAATTATTTCCATTTGATTATTATTTTCGTTTATCTATTTGCTCATTCTGATTGAATTGTTTTTTTTTGCAATTTATAGTAAATTCTAGCGCATTTAGTGAAATAAATGCTATTTCTCTAGACGACGGCATCGATTCATGATTACCGAAGACGATGTCTATATGATGTCGTTCTTGGAAATGAGGATGACTTTTCCTATGGAGATAAATTTTCCTCATGAAAGTCAGTTTGTACATTATATTACTATACTCTGTATCAGCATTGGATACCTGTCGTTAAAGTCTAGATATATATTTCTAAAAAAGTCGAATTCAATTGGAAAAGCATTTTTAAACCCTGTGTTTTACATTAATAATGAAATGTTCCCACTTTGTCGGACTATTTTGATTAGTTAAACATGTTAAATATAGACTTAAAGAGTCACTTCATGTAATTTTCATATCAATGCGGTTTTTCACATCGTTTCATCAAATTATTTCGCCTTCCTTCCTGATAGTACATATATTGTAAATGCCTTCCTAGGTAAGACAGTATCCTACAGGCAATATCATTGGCTACTGTTTTCTCCGTAACTCGTAAGTATTCCCCCTTCGTCCAGCCCTCTCTAAAGTTTCATTGCAATGGCCATCGACGCCCCAGTTATTCCGCCGCTATCGATTCCGTTACGCGCTACCCTTTCCTTCTCACGTCCGTGCATACCCGTTCCCCCTCGTTCCTGTGCACGCCCTCACCCTACTCTCCTCACCTCTGTTCTTCTCCTCTCCTCTCGACTCCCAAGCAGACATCGCTGCGGTTACGTAATACTCCGTAGACAATGGATTAAGTCGATTTTATTAATTGGAAAATTATTGGCCGCGTTATTTGCTCAGGGCACTGTCCACTTTGCCGGGGAGTCATTTTATTTTGCATGCTTTTGATCTCGTAGCTCCAAATGTTTATGGAGCGAGGGATGTGGGGATAGAAATCTATAAAACATCTCCTCTAGAAAGGCGAAAATATTATCGCCTATTTTATTTTATAAACTGCAAAAGGTGTATTTTATCTGCATGACAGATACGCATTCAGCACCTTGTCTGGCGTGTATGGGGTTTCAAGTAATATAGTGAATTTAAAATATGCGTTTCGAGAAAGTTTAATTAAAATATAGAGTTTTTGAATCGCCATCCTAGACATATTATTTCGTATTTATAGCTATTATATGCTACTCTTTGCAAGACCATAATATCCATGGCATTTAAAGGTTCCCTTATTAAGATATAAAGTGGGTAAATAAACTGAAGATCCCTGTATTTCAAGTTTCTTTCGGATTAGGAAAACATTTATCAATGAGCTGTTCTTAGAAAAATTTAGTTGACTAGTTTTATAGCTAGGAGTCCAGTTAAAGACTCAGGTTTAATTAGTAACAGGTAATTTATCAATTTTAAATTCAAAGGAACTTTAACTCACTCACTGGTGAAGATTAGGAGTTCTCTAGATTTTTCGAAAATGGACTTTTTTGATACGTGAAATACTGTCGTAAATGAGCAGTAAATAAGAAATAAATTCTTTTATAATAAAGAAATTAGTAATAGCAATGATTAGTGATATGTCTGATGACTTATTAGGTTAAAATGAGAAAATAGGCCTTATAATTAGGGAGTTGGAATTAAGTGGTCACTAGTTTATTGAAGCTTCTGCATGTAATTTTGCAGGAATCATTTTGATTCCTTTTAATATGTAGATAAACAATTGTTTAAAGCTTAAATGTAAATGTTTTATCAATAAATTTCCTCCATATTGGTAGAAGCGATTCGTATTTCTGCTGTAAACTCTAGAATTTAAAAATTTTAATTCCTGTGTACTTTTCTGATTTGTGTCTCGAATCTTAGCGGCTTGAATACTATAGATAAACCAAGAAAGTAATGGTATTTCTAATTTAGATCGTAAATAGTTCCCTTGCTTAAAATGAAAGGTATCACTAGGAAAATGGTAACCATAAAAAAGGGAAATACCGTTAATTATAATGAGAAATTTTCTAATACTACCTAATTAGCATATAAGATACTCATGGAAGAGGTAGAGTTCGGCACGTATCAGACAAAATGATTTGGCTTATAGCTCCTGTTCATTAATCAAAGACTGCCATAAGAAATATACTGTCATGCATGACGTGGGAGGATGTGTTGTGCAACTAGGAATATTCCATTTCTTTTATTGACTTATCTATACATAAGTCGTGGCATAGAATCCTGCCTCAGTTTTTAAAAGTTTAATTTATGTGCAATTGAATGTTTCAAATTCATTGATTGGCAAGAAATGACTTTAGCTCCCGATCTAAAAGGGCTACCTAAAATTTTAAATTTCATGCCATTTCTTAAAGAATGTTCTTTGTACATGAATACTTTAAAATTTAGGCTTCCAATGTCTTGCAGAAACAGACGAATTTTTATTTACTTAAATATTTTAATGTATTTTATTGCAGTCCCTTAAAATAGCAGCTATATTGCAAACCAACTGAATACCGTAAAGGACACAATTAGATGGTACATGGTAATTACCCAAACTCATACGCTTGACAAAAATTGACTCGTGAGTGATCACTAAAAATCAGCAATCTACAAGTGCCTTAAAATTTCGATTCAGGGCATAAAAAAAACAGGAAATGATATTCAGCTCTTTAAGCTTTCATCGATGGTGCTTCTAAACAGAGTTTTACAGTGACTTTCTGAAGGAAAAACCCGCGCCCATACGTAAATCGCCTTTTATTCGGACTAAAAAAAAGTGAGGGAAGGCTGTGAGGAGACATTTTGGCTTCCGCAAGTATTCATCGAATGATCAACGCCCTTGGAACATGTCGCGTCCTTATCATCTTCTAAAAGTCAACCCCATCCAGCCTTCCTCCTCACCTTCCACAACCCCATCCCATTCCTCCTACGACAGCGCTCACCCTTTTTCCTTTCATTCCCCGCCACTCTCTCTCTCTCTCTCTCTCTCCCTCCTTTTCTACTCTTTTCCATTCTGACTCCCCGTTCTTCTCTCTCTCTTTCTCTTCCAACCTCTAATTTGTCTTCCTTCCTTCCTTTAAATCACCTTTATCGATCCCGCCCTAATCCTTGCTCGCCACGCCACCACCTCTGCCAACCCAGCCGCACACAGACCTCCCCCCTCCAGTCCATTTGCCGCCAACGGTCCTTCCCCCCTATGAAACCACCCCCCCGATCCCTCCTCCCTCCTCTCACTCATTTTTTTCCACCCCACGCTCACCCCCTTTTCTTCCTTTCCCGTGCCGCGTACATCTCTTTCTCTCTTCCTCCTTCCCTCCCTCTTGCCCTTCAAATTCTCCCTCTCTCCTCCGCATTCTACACTACCCCGCCCACCCTCCTGTCGCTTATCGTGGACTCTCTCCTGCATCTTCCTCTTTGTCCTAAATCCTTCCTTTTTACGACCCAAAGGTGTGCGCCCTCGCCTTTGAGAAATATTCTCCCTCATTTACTTTCTCCATTCCCGTCCGGCACCCCAATGCCATTCCTCTCTTTGCTCCTACCTCCACTGCCTCTCCCACTCCCCCGTGCTTCATCCTCGTCGTCTCCGCCATCAAATTCTCGAATCTCAATCTATCCTCAGCCCCCCTATTTATATGGCCCGCCGTTTCCTCGCCTTGCTCACCGCCTGATTTTTTTCTCTCCTAAAAACTCGTTCGCCCTCATTTCTTTTCACGCCTTCCTTTTTATTCGCCGTGCAGGGCTTGCAAGCGTCATGCTCGTTCGTACTACAGATTATCGGCTCTTGATTTTTTTCAAGGGTCAGCTGTTTTTTTATAAAAAGCTTTCGGTAACAAAAGTATGGTAATCCATTACTTCAGTTTCGTTGGCTGCTTGTCTTGTACAAGGGCTGCATTGTTTTTTTTAAACCACCTCGTTTCGACTAATTATGTCATTATATTTTTAATGATAAATGTTTCTTTCATTTCCTTCCCATTAATTTTGCAAATTTTCTAACGAATCGTAATAAGTGAATGAGTGAGGTTTTTCGTGGCTTATTTGATATCATATACCGACGACGTCATACTGAACTCTGGAATTTGTTTTTGGTTTGGATACACTGTATCGTCTATGAATAACCTGTATTCGAACCCACCTGAGTAGTTAATCTGAATTACATTTCGTATAATAGATTAATATTGTTTTTGTTGACTTATGTTTATAACCAAGGGGATTGAGATGGTGCGGGGGCTAACGTACTGGCTTCCCACACAGAGGGCGCGGGTTCAAATCCCGGCGGTGCTTTATATTTTTCAGAGGTATCTCGATCCCTACTTGAGGTGCTTTGTGGAGGGCACTCTGAGTGAGTACGCCGTCCGTCGGATGGGACGTTAAACTTCGGACCCCTTGGCGCCATTCGTAAGTAGGCTAATGCGCACGCCGGGTTTCTCTAAACCATTCATCCTTTCCTGTCCATCCCCTATGGCGCAAATGACCTCAGTTGTCGGGCGCCTCCCCTAAAATCTACTACTGTTTATACCCAAGTATTTCTGGCTCAGCGCATCTAGGTGTGACTATTTATAAAATAATTCAACCAAATACAAAACATTAATTCAGAAAAAATGTTGAAGTGTCGTTGAAAATGGACATTTTTAATGTCAACTATAATTTTTATTAGCTATAAGGGCAAGGAGAATTTTACTATCTTCTAATGCATTCGTTATCAGTCCGCAGAGTTGAATTTTCCCCTATTTTGACAATTTAAAAAAAATCAGACCTGGTTTTATGTATATAAAGTTGTCTTTACTGAGCGACTTCGTGCGAGCGAGTTAAAAAAAATCAAATAATGTGTATTCTTCGTCAATCTTTCTTCACCATATATTTTCATCATATTGTTTCTCATTGCCACCTACGAATTTCCAGTAATACCCGTTGTTGCCCCCTCATCGTTGAAGTTTGATGGATAGCCACTTGAATGTCCTGTGTGTTACATTATTTTATTCCGAGTTTTACCAGTGGAAATTATTAATTATCTAATAAGTTTATTCTTTAAAAAATATGAATTTTGGATTGACATGCATAATTTAAGATCCTTTGAAACAATGTTTACGCTTCATATTCATGTGCGTATAATACTCGTCTGCGGTCCAGGGTCGCGGTAGCCCAGAGGTGGAGGGTTAGACTACTGAATGGAGGGCCCCGGTTTGCACCCTTAGCTCCCCACAGACAGTGTGATATTTCAGTTGCCAGATCTCGCTGAGAACTACAGCCGGTACAGGGAAAGGAACTGACCCCACTATCCGGATCCGTGAATTTCACACGCCGTCGGACTTAGCATTGGGTGAACTCTACCATCGCTGACCAAACCGACCATCAGGTCGATTACTGTGTTTATGGCGTTTTTAATGAGATTCATTTGCTTTTATTTATTGCATATTTCATAGAATACCCCTTATTTAACTCGAAAAATATTTGTGGGAAACAGTGCGGTAATTTACAGGTAACACTAAGAAATTTTCAGTTTTTTTTTGTAATTCTACAGTTCTGCTGGCACTTGCATTTTTCCTTCTTAAAGTTAAAGTTTCGCCATTTATTGAGTGATGAAAATGAAATTTATAACAAGGCCAGGACAATTTTCCCATCTGAAATTATGAAGTGATAGATAGTTGCTCGTGACAGTTAATCATCAAGGAATGTATTTAAGAAATTAAAAGTTGGAAAGAGATTAAGAAAACGGATGTCTCAGTTTTGGAATTTATCTTTCTGAGGAAGAGTAATCATTGGAGGTAATTTGAATGGAAATGTTTAAGTAAGGAGGTTATGTGTTTTTGGTCTCTGAAAACTAGCAATTTGTCGTACATTTCAGATAAAACTTCGGCAATTTATGAAATATGACATTTATGAAGTTCTTCTTATGAAGTACTTCATTTATAATCACTTAACCCTGTTAAGTGATAAGTTTTTGCCAATGCGTAGAATTATTACTGTATAGATCACACCATGAACTGTTCATGTAATAACTGCATCGATGATGGACTTGCGTACCTCGCTTGAAAAAGCCTAATATTACGGCAAACTGAGGTCAATCGCCCAAACGGTTGGTCACGTGTTGACCGAAAGGCAAGCCTTGACTGTGCTTAGTAAAGAAAACAAGTAAACATTTTTCGCTTATCTTTACTCTTTTCGTTCGTGTTCCCATCGTTTTCCTACAAAGCGTGCCAAGCTAACATTGGGATTAATAAAGCTCTTTTTCCCAGACAACATGGAAGAAAAGGGTTGAAGAAAAGCACTTAAAACAAGCGTTTACGATCCGACGAGAGGCTTGAGCCTTAAGTTGCTACCTTGAACGCGCGTGAGACAATTTCCAAGATATCAGGGATTCTGTCTTCGGAGTGATAACGCCAAACGATGGAAGTCCTATGGCTTTTACCGTTTTATGCCTTGATGGAAATTATTCTTTAATGTACTAGGTTATCCCTAATTTTTATCGTCCGTATCGTAGTTCATTAGTTTGCAATTGCAAGCACATGAACATAGTTCACATATAAACTTATGCCCACGGAGAAATATGACTGACGGTAGTTGTATTTTGAGTAGAAGATAATGATTTGGGACTATGTATGAGTTTGGATGGATTGGAAATTTGGGAAAATATGGGATTGGTTTATGCGAAAAGTGAAGGTGAAGAGAATATGCCATAAGCAAAATATTCTGAGAGGTAATTTTCCCGTCCCATTAACCTCATATAATGAAATTAAAGAATTTTATTCACGCCATCAATTAACTAGAATGAAACTAGTGAAAAATCTCCGGAAGGTTGTATTCACACTAGGTTGGTCTTCTGTCTTCAGAATCCTAAGTGCAGATCGCTATGTGTTACACAAATACAGGGTCCGTACAATAAGTATCGTGACAGGTTCGCTGTAGCCTCAACGGAGCGGTGGATGGGGGTCCAACCGATCGGCTCGGTAAAGGGGTCCCCCACCACTCAGGCAGACTTTAATTCAGTCACCTCCGGGCATGCGTTGAGACAGAAGGTGGATTTTTGTGACTTGTGATTGTTAATGTGTCGTCGCGCCAGCATGGGGCGCACCGTCGAGCAACGCTACGCTGTGAAGTTTTGCGTTAAACTCGGAAAATACGCATCGGAGACCCTTGAACTCATTAAACAGGCTTATGGGGATGATACCTCAAGCCGCACAAGAGTCTATGAGTGGTACAAAATGTTTAAGGAAGGCCGGGAGCTCGTCGAATACGAGCACCGCGTCGGACGCCCGACGACCGATCTCTCCGATGCTCAGGTGGCCAAAGTGAAATAAGTGTACTGTAACAGGCGCTTAACCATCGCCCTTATCAGTGAGGAGACTGACCTTTCAGTCGTAACCGTCCACACCATTGTAACAGAGGATCTTGCGATGAGGAAAGTGTACGCGAAGCTGGTGCCGAAAGTCTTGAGAGAGCTGTCGCGGTTTGAAATTTCGCAAGAAATTTTGAGTTGCGTCCAGGAACATGAAGATTTTCTCGACAGCGTTATTACCTCAAAGGATAGCTCAAAAAGAGGTCAAAGGATATCGGTCCGACTCCATCGAGGCGGTTCAAGCGGTGATGACAAGGCTCTACGACGAACAGTATTCCATAAGCCGACTTCCAGCGAGCTTTTGATGAGTGGCAGACGCGCCGAAGTAAGTTTATTGATGCAGGAGGAATTTAATTTGAAGATTATTAAGTAATTGTAATGATAAGTGCAATAAATTTTGATTTTTGGAACCAGTCCCGATACTTATTGTATGGACCCTGTAGGACGCCTGAAATACGATTTAGCATTTTATTTGAACCTATGCAGTATATTTTGTATTTGAGAGTAAAGAATAAGCGTGTTAAGATGATAAATGCACTGCAAAAAGGGCATGGTATATGGTATGTAATGTGATACCTTATTGATATTTTAAAGCGGTCATAGTAATAAAATATTTTCCGCTTTTTCTACATTCTTTCCAGTGCTATGGTCTGTTCAACTTCATCTGCCTTTCAATAGGTTCAGACGCAAATAGAAGTGCGAAGTCAAACATGCATGCAAAAACGCATGTACATGCGCGTACATGCATGGATAGGTACAACACACGTCCATGGATATACTCACACGCACATATATCCTTGGCATGCGTTCCCCTAAGCGCTAATTGATGCAACATTCCGCCTTGTCGTTGGAAAGTGTTCGAAGTTCATACTTTTTTCTCTTTTATGTCCCACCAACTCATTTAGTTTGCAAAACAGTTTACCGAAAAAAATTATCAACGGGGAAACTGGGAAGGGTTTGGCAAAACATTTATGCAAAACGCAAGTTACTAAAGTGTGGAAAAATGACTTGTGGGGGTGGCTTGATGAGGCTGGCTTTTGAGGAACAAGGGGAGTTTGAAATGAGTAGTTTGGATGGTAAAAGGGTGGAAGAAGGGAGGGACATAGAAATGAGTTGAGGACGGTTTTTATTTTTCTCCTGCCACGGACGCTCAACCCTTAGAATTGACTTCCTAATGTCTTAGACTTATCTACTGTTTTCTTACGAGCCTCAGGGGAGTCAGTGTTTTTTGTTTCATACCCCACAAAAAGCCGTCAATTTAATTTTGATATAAAATCTACCCTGGCATTGTGAAGATAGTATGAAGATACTCACTAAAAAGGGAATAAGAAATAAGCCGCATCACACAAGACATGATAATTATTAATTGTTAGCTTGAAGAATAATTATTTGATACATTTTACTTTTGAGATAAATATTACACCTTTTTTCTTGAAGCGAAATGTCAAATAGAGGTATCTTGAAAGTGGTCTCTGATAAAGTCAGGCTATTTCTTCCTAATAAAAAGTGGGTTATTAATTGATTTTAACGCTCCTCAAGGCGAAATTTAAACGTGAGCAGAACGAATAGACGTGGGCCATTCAATAAGTCCTCAGGAAAAAATAGAAAAGCACATTATTTTGGGTAGTTTTATTTCAGTAGGATGTCCTTTCAATTCGATACACTTTTCCCAGCTTTCCCCCAACTTTTTAAACGGTTCAAAAAGTAGCATTTCGGGAGGTCCTTAAAATAGGTATCTGCGTTGGCGATGACCTCTTCGCTCGACGTAAATCGTTTTCCACCCAGATATTTTTTCAAGTTTGGAAAAATCATGTGGGCCCAATCTGGTGGATACGCGGATTTTGTAACCATTCGTACTTCAATTCAGTTATTTTCGCCTTCGAACCGGCGCCGGTGTGAACCCGTGCATTCTCATAATGGAAGAGAATTATTTTTACCAAATGATGACGTTTCTAGATTTCTTGGCTAAACCGTTGCATTAACGACAAAAAATACTCTCCATTTATTGTTTGTTTATTTTTCAAGTTTAATCAATGTAGTTGATTCAGCATGTATCCCAAAAAAACCGTGACCATCACCTTGTCTGCCGATCTCGCCATTTTTGCCATCTTTGGAGCGAGATCACCTTTTGAAACCCACTCTTTCCATTGTTGTTTTTTTTGAAGTGTAGTAAGTTATCAATATTTCGTCCATAGTCATGTATTGACGCAGTAACTCCCCAGGATTGTGACTGAAAAGCAAGCACAAAATCAGCCTCCAAATCGACCACACGATTGAGATTTATCTCCACTGAAAGATAACTATTTCGCGAATTTTGATGCGACGATCACTCGATATCATATCATGGACTTGGCTAGCATTTTTGAGGAAGTCACTTCCACTGGACCTCCCGAACTTTGTCCATCATTTATGGATTTATGCCACCTTTAAACTCATTTACTCAACTGTAAATAACCACAAACAAAGTAGCAGATGTGCCATGAACTTCATCCAACATGCTTTGATCTCTTTCGATGATAAGCCTATAAAATAGAAGTTTTTAACCACCGCACGAAATTTATTTTTTTCTATTTTTTAAACCTAATTCTAATTTTTCTTATTTAGTTTGTTTCTTCAGTCGACTATGACAATAAAACCACGCGATGGTTAGAACTGAAACTTAAACAGAAGTCAAATGAGAGATGAAGCTTCATAAAAGGCAAATTTTTACCGATGAAACGGCGGTCTCTTGGATTTTCCTGAGGAGTTATTGAACGATCCTTGAACACTCTTTCATATGCGCATACTTCCAGGGGTTGCTAACAATTTTACATTATAATCTCTATTTTGTTTGTTTTTCAAGATCATTTACTGTTATTGGGTTCAAGAGATGTACATTTTTGATTCATCACTCATAAATAAATCGCACCGATTTCATAATAATTTTTTCCTAAGCGTTATGGCTTTAGGCAATGAATGTGTAGTTTACTAGTATAAGTAGGCCATTAAAAAGTGTATTTCAAGGAATTATAATATCCAGGGCACTACATATATCAGATATTATCTGGTTTTGTTATAGTAATTGAAGTAACGTCAAATATTGCTTTGAACTAATTAGTTGAATTAGGTCCGATGACAGTGTTTTAAATCAGACATTTTTTTTCTAAAATAGTTTCACTGCATCCCTTATTAGGTGGTAAAAGCTACTAATTCTTGGATACCGTTTACATCTAGAAAATATTAATATTAATTTTTTCCCAGATATTAGAAAAAAACGATACGTCACTACTTTCCCAATGCGCTTCTTCTTGGCCTTGAAAGTAAAAATTTGAGGCTAAATTGGCAATCCATTTTAGTTAAGCGTAATTTGGGATATACATGGAATAATTTTGAAAAACATTCTTAGGGTCTTATCTGAATGATTCCCTCCCATGGACTACAACCTTGACTTGGCGGATGAGCTTCTGCGTTCCGATGACCCCTAGAGCTGTGGTGGCGAGAGCAATGATAATTGCTTCAGGTAAGGTCACCCATGTCGAAGGTTAGGAGCCAGACGAAAGTTAGTCCGCGCAGCGTCAGTTTCTCAATGAGGCGGCTGCAAAGGCGTCTGACTACAGTCGGGGCCATTGAGTGATGGTGTCAGGTTAAAAACCTTATTGAGGAAGGAAACGGGAAACCACCTCAATTATACGTCCCAAGATTTTAATGATGGGCAGTGTAGAGAAAATGAGTCCTGGCAAATACTGGAGTCGGCCCAATCGGCCGTGACGTGCCCGGGAGCAGGATAGGCAAGCCTTCCGCGGTCGTCATTTCACGAAAACGTTGCTAAGCAAAACCAACAGCAGTACTCAAGATGCAGAAGAAGAATAAAGCATTTTTTACCATGGGTAATTAGAATTTTTGGACGATGTTGAGTAGAGGAAAATCATAGCCTTTTAAGCAAGTGATTGAAAGAGGCAATATAGATGTTTTAGGTCTATGCCAGGTGAGATGGAAGGATAGCGGGGATGAATGGAGTGGGTTTATGTAGTAATATGCAGCAGAGGGGAAGAGAAGTAACGAGGGGTTGCCATAATATTTAATAAAGAGATAGGAACAAGCGTAGTCAACATATAGCAAGCTACGGATACAATATAAGTAGAGGTGAAAGCATAAGCCACGAATTTGGTCATACTTCAAATAATAGTGCCACCAAGCAATCATAAGGGGGAAGAAGAAGATAGGGTATACAATCAGTAAGAGGAAATGATCATGAATTTTCCTGCTGGGGAGCATTTGGAAGTGAAGGGGAATTAAAATGCAGCGGTGAGCGAAGGAAGAAATGGTAATGAGGTGGGGGATTACGGTTTAGGTACTAGGAATGACGGCGGAGAGAAAGCAATTGAGTTCCGCCGGAGACGGGGTTAGTCATCGCCAACAGTTGGTTTAGGCGCAACAAAAGGCGTAGGTATACATGGAAAATGCTAGGTGACTTAGAAAGGCATCAGTTCGATAATGTTATGGTTAGACATATTCTTATGAACAGAGTCATAATTTCACACAATTTCTCGGGAGCGGATGCTGACTCTGATCACAATTTAGTAGTCATGGTAGCGTCCGTTTCAAAAAGATAAGGCAGGGGCGGCGGGTTAGAAAATGGAATGTAGAATAATTAACTGGATTGGCAAGGAAGGAGTAACAGCGGCTTTAGAGAAAATAATGAATGTGGGAAAAGAGCTGAGCACCATTGAAGAAAAATGAAAATGTATCAAAAAATGGATATCGAAAGCCGTAAAATAAGCTTAATAAACTGTGAATGGAAAAAGGACAAGGGAACCATGAATCACTAATGAGATAGTTGGAAAGATAGATGATAGAATCACATGGAAGAATATATACACAGGGTTAGGTAAAAGGAAGTACAAAGAGTTAAATAATAAATTAGGGAAGAAGAAGGGAGAATCTATGTTTACAGCCAAAGAAAGATCGTCCAAAATACTAGTTGAAATAGAATATCCAAGAGAAATGGGAGGAATAAATAGAAAATCTGTAAGGAAAAGAACTTAGGTCAACAATGTTAAGCATAGGAAGACAATATGACGTAGATGAAAATGGCTAAGGTCCCGGTTTAATTGACGTTGAAGTAGAACGGGAATTAAGGGAATTGAAATAACATTAGCTCGTCGAAATAGAGATAGAATATTCCTGCAGAACTATTCAAAGGTTTAGGAAAATATGGGAGGTATGCAATAATTCGTACCAACACTATGAAATAAATCTGGCCGGAAGACTTTGTCAGATCAGCCATTGTTCCTATTCCAAAAAAGGTATAGGTTACTTCATGTTAAGGCTACGGAACAATAAGGTTGATTTTACATTCAGCTTAAGTGGTTCTCAGGATTATCAACAAAAGGATGGGGAGCAGGGCAAATGATTACTTAGGGAATGATCAGTTTGGGTTTAGGAAAGGTTGAGTTACACGTGATACGATTGCAGTAATGAGATCACTGATATAGAGGAACATAGAATATATACAGTGCGTATTTGCCTGTTTCGTAGTTTTTGGAAAGGTTTTTTTATAGTTTTTTGGGAAAATTAATGAATATATTAAAAAAATATGAACAGAATGAAGGATTAGGAGGCCAATCCGTAACCTGTACATGTATCAGGCTGCTAAGGTACGAGTACGAGGATAGAGATTCCGGATGGGCAGTGTTAGAATGAGGAGGAAGACAAGAGTGTCCATTGTCACATGTGTGTTTAAACGTATATGTGGAGGAAATGATTGAATAGGCATGGGAAGAACTGGAGACAGGCGAGAAAGTCGGGGGGGGGGGGGTGATTAATGGGTGTCAAGCATTGATGAATTCATTGGAAATTCGGTGCAATAGATTTGGGATGAGAATGCGTTGTTTGCCCCAAAAACGTAGGACTGGGTTGTTAAAAAAAATGCATTGTTATGATTGGTACATTCGCTCATAAGTCTTTGAAGTAGTATCCTTGCGCATCCACACATCGCTGCCAGCGGGTTTTCCCTGCCTATACACCTTCTGGAAGACGGGGCCCGAAATGATGCAGAGCACTCTCGTCACGGTCTGTTGGGACGCTTCTACCGAGTGGTGGTGACGACTTAACAGCACGGATTTGAGGATGAAAAAATTGGATCATCACTCACATATGATCCCAGTGGGGCGACCATTTGAGTAATGGTGTCACGCGGTAGCAGCAATAGGGAAGAAGACGTAGAAGAGGACCGAAATAGTTAAGATAGGGACTTGAATTGTTAGGAAGACATTGAAAACAGGAAAACTAGAAAATGTAAAGCGAGATGTGGAGATAGGAAATATAAATATTTTAAGACTATGTGAGGTAAGATGGAAGGATAGCGGGAAATTGAGCGATAGTTATGGAATAATTTACAGCGGAAGAGATGAGAGCCAGTGAGAGGTGGCAATACATTTAAAAAGCATGTTAAGAAGATGAGTAGTAAACAATGAAAGTTCCTAATAGAATATTTTTAGTATGAGCATACGCTGAACAAACAACCTTGGTCTTAATTCAAGTAGACGTGCAATGTTAAGTAATCATGGGGAGGAAAAAATACACTGTGTAAACAATCAAGATGATTAATGTGGGTGACAATGGAAGGTAACATTTGATATAAATGGGGAATGGGAATGTATTGATGATAGAATTAAGAAATTGGAATGAGAAAGGGGACTACGGTTTAGGGAAAAGGAATGGACTTAGAAAGCTATAGAGTTTTGCAGGAGTCAGAATGTAACCATAACGAATACTTAATGTTGATACAGCAACTTAAGTAGATCTATATCGAAAATTTCTGTGAAATTAGGGAGATATTAGTTGGGCTCTATATTTGGGACATATTTAGGAACAGCGTAATAAATTCGACCGATTTCCGGGAGCGGATGCAGATCACAATTTAATGCCCATATAGTGTAACGTCAGGTTCATGAGAATAAAACAGAGAGAAGGGTGAAGAAATGGAATATATGGCATTACCGGGACCAAAAGAAAGGTTAGCACCGTGGGAAAGTGGCAAATTTATCATTAACAAGGTGGTTTATGGAGGAGGGTGGTTTTTAAAGTATAAGAAAATTGGCAACATGTCAAAAAGGAACATCGAAAACCGCAATTGAAACTATCGTAGCAACTAATAGGAAAAGGGCAGTAAATCCAGCAATCACAGATAAGATAAGATAAGTAGTAAAAAGTAATAGGAAGTAAAAATAGTTCATTGATAAACTGAGGTGAGAAATTTTTATGTGAAAATCAGCTTGGTAGAGAAGGTAGAGCATTCAAAGGAAGAGTGAAATGGGTTCGCTATAAAGAAAGTTAAAATAACTCTCAGGAGGTAAGACCGGATACACCTTGCACGATATCAAAGATGAAGCGAAAAAATTATGCATTACCCCGAAAAGATCCTGAGAAGTGGAAAGGATGGAATAAGAACGATACGCCAGTAAGTTTAGAAACAATAAAAGATTATTTTTCGTAGATGGGGATAGATTGTCTACACATGTACATTATTTCAAGAATTGGGGTTTTTGAAATCTCATCGTCCGCACTCAAGACCGTAGGTCTTGTATACAAATATGTTGTACACAGAAAACTACTTTAGGGTTTAGTAAAATGTAAAATGAAGAGTTGGAGAAAAAGAATTACTTTAAAGCAAGAAAAGTTGACTAACATTATTAAGAATTGATTAGAGAAAACTTGAAGTGGCTCGGAAACATGGTCCTTGAAGGAAGATAATTGAGAGGATATTTGGAGACTTGAGTGATTTGCATGTGAAGGAGGTTGGAAAAGGTATAGTTGGTGAGAAAAAGCAAACGAAGACGTTCTAGACATGGCGAAGGAAGAGAGAGAATTGTTGGGAGAAATCCATTGGAATCAGTATAGGTGGACAAAAATCATTAGACTGGCGATGGAATAATAGTAAAAATTGTAATGGAGGGGAGGATATTAGGCAGGCGGGGCTGATGGAAGAAAAAAAAAGGTATTTTGGACGGAATGGAGGGAGATAGATTGAATGCGGCATTAAAAATCAGTTTATTGAAGTATCGAATAGTTTGCTCAATATAAAATTCGAACTTAGACCATAAAAAAGTAGAATTTCAAATGTTAAATTTACTTTGATGCTGCTTTCGCATTGAATTTTATGTTGTAAAAATCAATATTTATCGTCATTTGACGCTGTTAATGTTTACATAACTTACAACTTTCACTTTTGTGTGTAGATGATTTCTAGCGAAATCGGGATAAACAGCTGCTGTGAACGGTGTGGCGCATGTGTTTCTATACGCGTTATAACAACATTTCCGTTGAGTTCGGAGTTCCTGCCTCTATAAACGTATACATACGAGTATATGCTTTTAGTAATCTCACGTTTGTTATCCAATTTCACGTCGTCTCTTTCTTTATGATGAAACAAACAGTCATGAAGTTGATCATGGTATAGATACGGGCCACGCAAGATTTATGATTATATTTGGTTGGAGAGTGTTGCGGATTACCGCAATGTCCATAGTGCCTTATTATTTTTAATTAAAAAAAATTACCAAAATAAAATGGTTTTCAATTATAATTTCCATCATGAGCCTTTCTCCGTACGATGTTTTGGAAAAATGAGACTGATTATCAACGTCATGTCAATCTTTATTGAACCATTATTTAATTTTTAGGTTTCTTCTAGTCTTTCGCTATTCTACTAACACTGCAACCTTGCTTATCTGTTTTCCTAGCGACCATGAATAGAATCCTAATATGGGGATCCCTGGTCGATGTTTTTCTGAACAGTATTTACTATTGAAATTGCCATTTGTGTGGGTATGTTTCTATACGTATTTGTATTAATGTGCCCTTTTTTTCGTATTTTAATACTCATGATCAAAAAAATTTAATACTCATACATATAATTACAGAAATTTAGTGATTTTCAATCAAAAGAAACAAAGTGACTAATGTTATCATTTAAGAGGATAAACCATGGGAAACTTCTTAACCGCTTAATTACTTCCTCAAAGGAATTGATTCCCTGATTTTCGTACCTTGTAAGCAAAATATGAGTCCATTGTAAAATCCACTTTAATATTCTATCCTCAATTATGATTGTAAATAAGTGTACATATCTTAGATAAATAATAATGTGTATAGTTTTTTTTAACATTTAATCCAATTTTGCTCGAAACGAAGGACACATTTAAGGCATGTTCAAACGTTTGAATTTGATTCCAGTGAATCTTCTTGTTTTCAAAATTTAAATATTTTACTGTATTTCCATCTAATTCTTGCTTTCATATTGACGATAGGATTCATTCTTAGGTACCTAATGCATAGAGGTTTTCAAATAATCTCTTTACTATAAGAAGGAAGTTAACCGTAATATTTATGGACATTTGGAAAGGAATTGTGTAGTGAAGTTTTTGTAATTATTTCATATCAATCACATCATAGATTTCTTCATCTGTTGGATTAATGGCGTAAATTAATTTACTTGAAATGTCTACAAACTACAAGTATTAAATTGGATAGTAGGAAATGTGATTATGAAATAAATGAGGAAATATGACTATGAATATAATATGATATAATTGACTCGTATGCAAATTTTCGCGGCGTTTTTTCCATGAATATACTGGTGATATAATTTATTAATATGGATTGTCAATGTTATAAGTTCTTTTAATGAAAACTCTCAACGGCTCATACTTATCTTATTTCTGTCCTTAGTCAGTTGAAATAAAGTCTTATATACTTTCATGGATCATAATCATAGGAAGAGACATGAATAGTTTACTATCAGGATGAATAGATGTGATATGATTAATAGCAAAGTCAAATGGTTAAAAAATATTGCTATTGTTTCGGATATTTTTTGTGCTGTTCTTTGGTTAAGACGGTAAAATAACAATGGGTTTCTACTGCAGAGAAAATGTAAAAATGCAATAAAGAGTTGATCGCTATAAATTAGTTTTTGCTGCGCAAATGCTTTTAATTTTGTCTACTAAAATATGCGTTGATCACGACATCTTCAATAATTTCCAAATGCTCCATTTTAATATATTTTGTTTGTGAGTGTAAATAATAGGTCCGAACCCATTAATTGGGGTTTCATTTTAACTTTCCCACATTATTTATCTGGCCTTGAAATGACGTAGTTCAAGAGTTTTGGAGTTGATAAAATCCTTGGAGAATTGTAAATATTGGTTATTAAGCTAAAACACAAAATAATTTAGCGCTACAAATGTTTTAGTCAGTTTAAGCCGAGTTTGTTTGCTTATAAGAAGGATATCTTTATCAATGATTGTCTTTACTTTTGTGAGTTATTCTGTTCTCAAGCTTATTAAGTATTTTGCTTGGTGCATCACCAGGAAATGGTTCTAACTGGAGAACATTTTTTTGCATTATTTTAACGGAAAAACATTTAAGATTATATTTTTATGATAGAAAACTTTTTAATTTTTTAAATCTTGAGAAATTTCTAGAAAACTCTTTTTTTATACATTTTTTCCTAATTCTGCCATTAATCAAGCACTCTGTCACTTGGCATTTGAGAAGATTTGGTTAATACTATTTTTAAAGCAGCGTTAAGGATACGGAGACAATTAGGTGTCACTCGACCTAGTTTGTTCCTCATTGGATCCCTCAAAAATTCTTCCCTCATTCACCCACACACTATCCGGTGGACGCTCAAGCTCTTTGACCGCTGACAAGCTCCTGAGTGAGAGAATACCTTTATTGTTCAGCACCTTCACTTCCGTTCCGCCACCAAACACTACCATCTCGCCCTTATACCGGGTACAGATTCCAGCACCTCTCGCGCCACCGCTTGGACCACCCAACGCGCAGAAACAAAACAAACGCAGATGCGAATGGTAAACAAGCGAAAGCCTCCTTCCGGAGCGTGGAATACACGCTTGCAAACCATAATCATGCCCACCACCCGGAGAGTTCTCCCACCACGAGCTCCGGAGCCGCAACCTCCCCGAAATCCGCGCCTGTGTTTTCGTCGGGAACGGATGAATGAAGTTTAAATGGCCCGCGAGTGCATAACGCTGTTCTTCGATAAAAATCTAGCCCGCTGCTCCATTTATTAGTTTTTTTACTCCACCCTTTTGCCCCTTTCCCGTGAAAAATTGAGCGCGCGTGCCCGTGCCCTCGGCGACCTCGGCCTCTCGCCGCGTCGCACTTCTCCGGCAAAAACATGCCGGCGTGGGCATTTACTTCCATTCCGACGCGTCCACCCATGGGGAGCGGATGAAGTTTACTCACACCTTTGTTTCTCCATCCTCTTTTTTTATGCGTAGGTCATTATTGCACTTCGAGGCGAAAAGACTTTTTACCGCCTCCTCCCTTCCTCCCCCAACATCCCCCAGCTTTAGTCTACTTCAACGAGTACTAAATTTCAACCGGTCGAGTGGATTTTCTTTCATTACTACCGAGAGAAGGGAAATACGTACATGGTGTTATCGTAAAGAAGAGCATTATTTTGATGCATGAAAATATTTACAGAGAGATTGTTCTATTTCCTAAAACTGGATGTTGTCATAAAATAATGCAAGATGAGCTTAATAAAGCGTTTTATAATTTGTGGGAAATGAATTGAGATTTATACGGAATTATTTCGTTTTGCATTGAAGTTGTTTCGTCAACTTCTAAAATTTCCCCTAATCAGCATAAAATACATAATTTACCGTACTTCATGCCTTTCTGGCTGGATCAAGTGTAAAATAGCTATTTCAAACTATTTCAGCTTAAAGTGATAATTAAAATCATGCATGCCGCTCAAGGATTTTATATTTAATATATTTGGATTCAATACAGGATAACCTTGCCCATACTTTTATGTTCCCAAAATTTATGGGCCTAATTGTGGGAAGGATGCTGAAAATTATTCTAGGTACATGTATTGCGTTTAGATGTAACAGTTCATCAACAGCTATAGCATTTTTCAAAGTACCCTAAACTCCATTCGGGTGAAATATTCTATGTATTCATGAAATTGTATTTTATTCGACGTAAAACTTAAAAATACATCAGATTGCTTAGGCTAATGATAAAGGTGAAATTCATCTTTGTGACCTATTCGAATGAATAATGCATTTTTAAATACAATTTTAGTCCTATTTTAATTTCATTAGCTTAATGAACTTACCATTATATTAAATTAAAAAGGTATACTCAGAAATTTATCCAAAAGAAGCAATCGTTCTTAATGACTACTCAATGCAATCTCTTGGTATCGTTTTTTAGTTTTTCACCTCGGTGCTCTTAAGTGGCATTTTAGATCTTTACTCAAATGAAAAAAAATCAATTCGGGATAGAACTTCCGTGGGATTATTTCAGTTGAAGTTGAAGAGCATTGCCAAGGTAAGTATGAATTAGCTTCACGGGCGGAACTATGAATGTCGTCGAGGGTCTGCGGGAGGCGAGGAAGTCGTGGATTCCATTATCGAAGTCTGGAGAAGATGAGATGCCGGTTGGGATTCCGAATAGAGTTGGGAACGAATTGGGCGAAATTCCCGAATTGGGAATCCGGCCAAATCAGAAATAATATTTTCGACGCTTACTACCGTTCTCTGCAACGAGGTACGCCAAGAAAAACGGAAAAATTTTTCCTGAATAGGGAAAAAGTTAAACAAATAGATCAGTAAGGAGATACGGACTGTTCAAAGTGGGATTGTCTTTTGTTTTACCATGGCATTCCATGGCAACTGTGGTTGAGGTGATTAACGGGTGGGGTGGGAAACGAGTTAGGGTGTTTAAAGGAATCCGCGGGGGTTAGGAGGGTCACGGGAAGGGTTTACGAATCTCGAGGAATATGCTGTGGCATCCAAACCACCTCTAATCACTCAACGAAACAACCGTCGGAGGAAGAGAGTAAAAGTATTACGAACGCCGTGTAAGTAATAATAGGATTATTGTGGTGGGGGGAGGACAGGAGGGGTGCTTAGAGAAGGCCGAAGGGGAGAAGACGTGCCGAAGGGGAGAAGAAGTTTGTGGAATTTTCCTGGAATTCGGAATTTCGACGAGGTCGGGCCGTTGGATGATGAGGTGGATGGGAGAGACGTCGGGAGGACATTAGGGCGGATTTATCTCCCCCACCCGCGGTGGGTGCTTTGTGTGCGCGTGTGTTCTTTCATCAATCTCTTCACGGAGAGCCCGATTCGTCGCGACAAACATGTTAAATAACATAACCCTCTCCGCCCAACGCCTCTATATAGCTAAGTCCTCCTCCTTTCCGTCCCATCCCATTCCCCTCCTTCCTTCTCATCCATTCGATGCCGCTCGCTTGGCCTGTGCCCTTTTCCCTTCATTTGTTATTCCGGAGCGATGCGTCTTCGTCTGCGGACGTGAACACTCCCCGTCGTGTCATTACCACGGCCAGCCATCGACTAGCCCGCGCTTTACCCGCCGCCACCTGACTCCTTTCACTCTCCCTTCATGCATACGAGACATATATATATATATATATATATATATATATATATATATATATATATATATATATATATATATTTAAACACACACCTACACATTTATACGTTTTGACGTTTCCACGGCCATCCTTTTCTTTTTTGTTTCTGGGTTTAAATGTCTTAATCAAATTTTTTAATGTTTTGGTTAGTCGCCGAAGAGAGTTCTGTTTCGAAGGTATATATACATGGATATATACTTATAAATATATATGTTTTATATTATGTACCATTTATCTCCCCCCTTCTACAGACCGCGCATATAATGCTACCAATCTCGTTTGTAAGCATTTGGATACGTTTTTTGCCATGTCACGGTTTTTTACCAGCGAGCGATCATATTAATTGCTCTAAAGTAATTTAATTTCTTTGGGGATTCTTTTTAATTGTCTGATGCCGTGTTACGTCCAAATCAAATCCATGCAAGCATATAGAATCGACCAATCAATAAAATGGAGATCGGTGATCAAATTGCTACGAGAGGAAATTAAACTAAAAGCCATTCACTTGTTAATAGTAGTTAGCCTGATTCCATCAATAGTAATAAATAGCGATTCAATTACCATAAATAGAGAAAATACGGTGGGCACGTATGCTTTTGTTCAGTGCAATTACTATGTGCAGTAGCTCAAAGTCCAATTTATTTCTTATATCTCAGTAGATAACTGAGTATCCGACGAGTAATCTGATTTTGGTAGTTATTTTATAATTGATGTCATAAATGTAAATGAAACAAAGGAATGAATCGATCACTCTTCCCTCTCGGACCTAGAAGTCTGCTATCACAAAGGGAAAAATCAACCATTTATTTTACCCCAGGCTCTGGGAAGAAATGTTGAACCCATTCTATAGCTTTTTGTTACGAGTAAATTTCTCATTTACCAAGGTAAACATCACCGTTAACTAAGTGAAGGTATTTTTAAATCTATAATTAAAACATCTACTTGGGTCCTTGATTTCCTTACTTTTAGGATAATCAATGAAAAGCCCAAGTTGCGTTTCAAGATCCGCTCTTTTTGACAATGTGCGTCAAAAAATCTTTAATTATCTTGGGAGTTCGTGACGTTGCTCACAATTATATGCTGAAGGAATTTGCATGAATGGGAAGTTAGTGGTATCCGTCGGTTCTATCCGGGTCCCTGCTCGTTTCCACTGTTATAATGGAAGTTACGTGCTCTACTTTCCTGCCTTTTGACACTGTACCTGTGCGATAATTACCTATGAAATTAAAATTTTAAGTAGAGAACAGTTTCTAGCGACTCTTACTATATCGGTGCTCACGCTGGAATTTGTTTTGTTCTTGTTAATCTGTTATATTTGTTTGAATTTACGTAATAAATATGCGCTTTGTGATTGTATTGCTCTTTGGTTTATTTTCTTTTTGGAAATTTTTGGATAACTTGAAGTTCTCTTAATTTTATGAAATTTTAATAAATTGATTGGAGCGTTATTATTGTCCTCACCATTTGAAAATACCTTGCCAGAAGACGCTCACTTCTCATCGTCTTAGCACATTAAAAAAAAACTTGCCTCCTCAATTTCCATAATTCACTTTGTCAACCCATGTTTATAGTCATTCGCTGTACCTGTGCTTACATGCTTTTTCAGTTCTTCCCGTATTAGTATTTTATGCGGATTTATTGACAAAGATTTCCAATCCACAAACTTTTGGTCTTCTGTGAGTTCGTATGATTTCTGTAGCTTCCTGTCGAGGACCTCTTCTCTTTCGTTTGATGTTTTCTTATTTTTTATTTCTCCTTCTATAAAATTTTTTATTCACGTCGTTATCTGTGCCCACCTGTATTCCACTTTCTGACTGACAAATTGCCCCTCTGCCTTTAAGTCTGCATTTTATTTTTACCTTCTTCCAGTTTTTTTCACTTTTCTTCTCCTAAGATTTTTGTATTTGACCATGGTAAATTTTTCACAGTTATTTCTTTCGGCCAAGGTTTTCGTTTTACGATTTATTTCTTCTTTTACTCATCTATATCTGTTGCATGAGTCGCACTTCTTCGCCAGGTAGTTAGTCTTTTTGTTTGATAAGGGTTTAACAATTAACCATATTATACTTAATATATAATTTGTGACAAGATCTAGAACATGGTATGTACACTCTTCCTTCACTGTGTAACCTTATTTCATTTCCGCACATCTTTTTCGTAGATAGTGCTCCCTACTACCACACGGCTCTCATCCACCGATCTTCCTTTCCTTTGCATCTCATTTTTCCATTTTAGAAGGCTCCAAACTCTTCATTTCTTTGCTTTCTTTAATCGCTGATTTCAATCGCCCCTAATGACTTGTTTCTCGTATCTCCTTATGCGCTTAGTAGTTATTCGTATATGTGATCTTAACCCCTGATATTTTCCGGTGACCTCCTTAGGACTTGCCCTTCCTTACGTTCCTCGAGAAGTCATAATTGCCGGCCCAGTTTTTCTCACCGAATCCTTTACTGCCTATTTTCAGTCTGGAATACTCTTATCTTAGTATTTTCCAGGTTTCTCATTCACTTCCAAGTACCTTACCCTCCATTTTTAATCTGTGGTACTTTTCTTTTGGTGATGTTTTACTTCATGTTAGGAATTCGATTAAGGTGATCCAATAATTTATTAAATATTTTGCAGGAAGAAATACCAAAACATCATATAAGTGCAACTATGCAATTAATACGGCGGGAAATTCAGTACTTAGCGTTCCGTTTCCTTCCGCACTTATGTAGGCATTGTGTTAGTTTCCGTGAACTGCGACCCTGCCCCCAGGTAGTTGATGTCAGTCTAACTTCCTTTATCTCTGCAATTCGTATCTTTTGCTGAAGCTTTTGCCTCTCATAAAAGTTGCAGTGCAGAAGATCGAAAATCCATTACAACATTTTCGAAAACTTAAAAATGTTATAGTTATTGGTTTTCGCATGACGGATATTCTTCTCTCTAGTTGCTAACTAAGCATTGGAAAAGACTACTTATACTATAAATTTATACTATTTTATGCTAACCTATATGATTTTTCAATGCTTCTACGATATCCAGGTTTTTTATCCATCTATTACCTCAACTTGTGTAAAAATTCCTCAGCATTAGAGTAGCCAATTATAGGTGGTCGACATTTAACTTTTCAAAGTCAACACGTGAAACGTGGAGTCAGTTTTCAGTAACGATTGGACTACATGGTGAATTGCTAGAACACTAACATGGTCTTTGGAAATTTCATAAGCAAAAATGTTAATTGAAGTTTTTCTTCCGCTAACATCGGAAATACCTTTGTGGAACACACTCATGGTGCGCATGCGCGCTTATGAAATAGTCACATTTATCCGGCAGTAATAAAATATGGTTCAATCTTAGTATGCCAGAGGAGAGTTTGGGGAATTGATTATTTGTTTTCCCGTGCAAGTTTTGCGATCAACTTGGACAATTGGTACACCTGTCGGTTTTCATGGCTAGGGATTGACTATGTGAAATTAATCTATGTGGAAAAGTGGCAGAAATTGCTGTAAACGATATTTAACTTCTTTCAATTGTTGATTTAGTCCATTGCTTACCGTATTTTGTCTGAGTGTGGGTTAATCCGTCTTGAACGTTTAAAAAAAAGTTTTCAGATCTATAAATCCGTTAGTAGCAATGAACGATTTAGTAGGTCCATAAACCGAGATGTAAAATAGATTCAGGCTGAAACTTTATTTAATATGATCTTATCGCATTAAATTGCAGGAATAAATATCTCATAAAATCGTTGAGGATACCTTTGAGTGTGAGGATGGAAGAAAGTGGCTCCATTTCCTCTCAATCTCTCCCCGTTTAACGTCCTCTTCGCACGCCTCGCAATTCGCTCGAAATCTTCACCACCCCACAGTCGGGTGAACGTCTCCCGCATCCCTTGGGCCACTCTCAATTCTCCTCTTCCCGATCTACTCGCGCTCCTTCCGGCTTTCCACTACCGTCTTCTGCGCCCCGGGATCGTGGCCTCACTTCCCCGCTGCCTCACCTCCACGCCCCTTTTCATTATTTCGTATCCTCCCCTCCCATCCTGGAGGACACCCCCCGAGATTTCCCCCTCTTTATCGGGAAATCTTGCATTTCGCCCCCACGTACATGTTCACACCCCTCATAGACTACGCTGGTTGTATACTTCTGGTTCTTCTCCTCTTCCCTTCTCAACCGCCATCCCTTCTAAGGCAAGGCTAAGTACGTTCGAACTGACAGGTCGTATTCTCCGCCTTACGTGAGGGTGGGGGAAAAGATGTGGTGGCAGTTTCTGGGGAGTTCCCTTCTCCAGTTCCTGTATCTTTCTCCCTTTCGTCATCACCGGCGCTTCCTCCTTTCAGTCGGACTCCTTTCATATCTGCGCTCTTTTTGTTCCGGTGTTTTATTTTCATTTCATCCCGAGACGTGTATCCTGTCTTCTGGATGGTACTGCTGGGAATTTAGGCCTCCGTGACCACTTTGGCCAATCAGGGGCGAGATTCCGGCATCTTGTCATTTATCTGAGCCGTGTTGTTATTGTCTCATGGACAGCGGCGAAATGAATTTGGTATCTCCATGCCCCCAGGTGACGAAGGCAGGGGGAAAGATTGGCAATGAATATTGAAATTTTGCCTAAAAGTCCTATGATTTAATGTCGATATTTTAAACAATATATTCAAGGATATTTTCATGCATGATGGTACATATTTTTCTTGGAATAATAAAAAAAGAAGTTTTTTCACTGTTGTTAAAATTTGTAGGCTTTGTTTTGACCACTTTCTAAGCAAAAATCGAACTATAATGTACCTCGCGTTAGTTTGTGAGATATTAAGCTGATTTATTTCATTTTTATATCCCACGACTAAAATACACGTATTCAAGGAAAACGTTAAAAATGACACAAAATATGATAGTTTTATACCATAATCGTGAACTTCTTTTTTTCCGGTAAAAAAACATCAGGGTCATTTTGGAACAAGTTAATTAAATTGAGAAAATTGATCGAAAGCAATGTCAATTCTTTTCAGTGAAGACTTTTACGAATGTTCTTATCTTGAGTGATTTGAAAAAACCTTATTTTGGCCCATGCTTAAAATTTGGAAAAAGACGGTGAGTAGACCTATATATTGTTTTCACCAGTGTTGAATGCTTGTGACTAAATACAAATATTTCATAATTATTCCCTTTTAGTATACGATTTTCATGAAAACATTTTCCTTATCTTTCATGTAATTGGTAAAGGTTCCATCCGTTCACATGATACTATTTGATAGTTTTAGCTTTGATAGGTGAAGGTAAAACTCTACGGAGTGTGAAATTAAGATATCCAGGGTAGAGGTATCATTTTTTTACCTAGCTCCAGGATTCGTTTTGTCGAAGTTCTAAAAATAGAAATTTCACTTCTTAATTTGTGAATTTCGCTGTCGAAAGGTTTCCAGATTATTGAATTGGATTATTCATTCAGAAAAAAAACATTGGTCTTTTAAAACGTTCGTAGTTTTTTAGTGGAGTCAATTTAGTTTTTATGTCCAAAAAGCTATCATACATTTTAATTTACATTTAACTTATGCGGATAGCGTTAATTCATGTTAAAATTTGAATATATTTGGACATTTTTGTTCCTAAACCTAGAGTTTTAAAACAACCTCTTAAAATATGGTTTTATGACATCATGTTAGCAACAAATATAACTAATAGTTTTTATTATTCCTCTACTATTCTGCAATTTTAGTTTATATAATCCTAAATCTTGCGTAAAATATCTTGAATGCAAGAGTAGAGACTGGTATGTAAATAAAAAAGAGAGGGCTTTTCACGGATATTCCTTTAAGTTAGATTATATGCTCCTCACAATTAAATGCCTGACTCTGCCATCGTTCTTAAGGCGTAGAGGCGTAGGGGCCTGCATCGAATTGTTATCAGTAGAATGTAGTTTGGTCCTTAACGCTTCTCATTTCATCAAAAATATGGTTGACATTTTAGGTCGTCGTAATATCACTTATCCGAATCATATGTAGGCCTTACCATTACTTCTACAAACCCACGTAAGTTTATGGTACTGTCATCGCTTTTGCTTATTGTTACAGTTCTTTCCTCTTGAATTTCCTGTGCTTGGATTTATCCAAGTTAAATCTCGTCATACCACATTTTATTTTTTTCAGCCGCAGTATGTGCAAATCATTTAGTATCACTTATCATACCATGAAAGTTTTGATGTTCATGGCCGGTTTTGGTTTAAGTAATAATATACTCCCATAATTCCCAGTAGTTTGATAAAACTTAAGCCTAGTTCTTACTGTGCTACGTTGCATCTATCCTTTTCTGATAAATTGTACTAAAATCATAAAAAATGGATGATATATCATTTTTGTTAGTCGATGACTAAAATTTTCCTACAGAATATTGCTATAAATGAACGATACATGAGGAAATAATTTCTCCATTATATACCTCATCCCAATCTATTTTTAAAATTTGCCCTCCTTTTTTCTTCTTAACTGGCTCGCCTCCACTCAATTAATACAATAATATTTCCCCGCCCATTTCCCTTGCTACTCATGTACCTTTACCCCGTTATAGACTCCAAGGCCCCTCATCCATTGACATTCAATGCCAGCCAACTCACCGCACTGTCTTGCTCCACACGCTGCTGCACTACATCACACTTTTGACACACTCAACACAGCCCTCTCCACATGCTCATCCTTCTCCTCTCCGCCACCAACCGACTATTCACCGCTGATTAATAGCCACCAACGTTTACCCAAGCAGGCAGGGATCCGGAACCGGGGAAGGCCAGCGGGGAACACCGTGAGCTCGGACGGACTGGGGAGCGAATCCCGGTGCACCAAGGGGGACGGTGGTTTTTGGGGTGCGGGGTGTCGGGGGTGGAATCGCCCAAGGAAATCCTGAGTCTTTCCGTAATTGGGGGGCATCCGACTTCAGACTCTCCCCCAAACAGTCATTCATATCATCGAAATTATTACGTCCCGACCTCACTTTGTACCTTCCCTTATCGTTCACCCTCCTCTTGTAGCCGCGTCCTAAACCGCCTCTTGCACGCTCGGAACTTTCTCTTAAATATCTCCTTCCACTGCCTCTCTCCTAAACCCTAACCCAATCCTCTCATCAGGGTTACTCCGCCCGAGATATTTGGGCGTGCATCCGGCCCATCTCCTGTTTAACCTTCACCCCTCATCATTCCTAATTCCCTGTCCCTCTTTCACCGGATTCCTTTGATTTCTCTATGCATACAAATAGAGGAAAACCCTTCTTATCGCTTCTTTTGAGGAAAGCGGATAATGGGGTCGTAACATCCCCCCTACTCACTCTCAGCTCCTCAACATTTGCTCAACTCTTGTTTTCCACTTCAGCCCTCAATTGGGTCCTTTTTGTCAAGGGAATGCTTTATTTTTCTCTGTGAGCATCCCGGTCCCTACTTCGTACTGCTCAGGGTTTTAATCTTATTATAGCTCCAGTCAAACGTTTTTTGTTCCTTTACTTCTTTTTTTCTGAATCTTCTATAATCATGTGACCTTTAAAAATATTATTCAAGATTTATATACCAAGTGGAAAGAGTTGAGTTTCTGATTGATCAAGTTATCGAAGTTGTATTTTATGAGAGAAATAATTGAATGTTCCTCTCAGACAAACGTGACACATATGACACAGTTATCCTGGGGTATATATTTAATGGCTGATTATTTTTTAAATTTGTTTGATGTCGTCGCGTAGGAACTGGTAAAACACTATGTTTATTCCCTTTCCATATTTCCTCATTAATTTTCCAAATTAAGTTGATTACATCTATGGATTTGATTAATTAAATTTTCCGAGAGAATTTTCGACTCGTAACTATGTGTAATCACAGGTAATTTGCAAAAGAGTCTAGCTCAGTGGAGGAGTGAAATCTTACGTTTGTTGGTATAAGAAAAAATCCAACATCGTCTTTTGAATATATCAACATAAGTTCCCTACTGCGTCGCAAGTTGACCTCACGACGAGGCTATCTTCATATGGCAAAGAAATTACTGCTCTCATACTCAATTATTGAATTAATGTAACTGCGCGCGAGTAAGCGCTTTCCATATGTGCCCATAGGGATTTTCGTAGATATTTAAAAATTCAACCCGACACTCGCAGGAAGCCTTCTAAGGATTTGTTTTCCATTCCAGAGCGCTTTGAGTGATGAAATTTTGTTGGTGTGCCTCACGCGTTTATCCTTCTGTCCCGCGTGATAAACGTCTCGCATTCCTACGGCATTTGGCAACTGATCTACGCTCCTACCAGGAGGTAATTAAATGATGCCGGTGAGCGTGGGAGGTGGCAACGGAGGCGGAGACGTGCGTCAGCTCCTTCTTCGCTCCCCTTTGACCCCCTTTGACGATGGCTCGAGTTAGCGACGAGTGAATCTCGAAAGCTTCCGACGACGACCCCCACGTGCCGCCGATCTCGCATGGAAACACTTTCCCCCCGTCTCGCTCACCCCCACTTCCCCCGTGCTTTCTCCTCCCTCCCCCCACCCCCCAAACCAAGCCGCCTTCGCCGCCAGGCTCCGTTGCGGAGGACTGAAAATTAATTTTCATATCCTCGCGAGAACCGTGCCCGCGGGCTATTTTCCCATAGCCAATGATGGCGAATGCGGTGAAAGGACGTTATGGGAACTCGGGAGAGGTTGAGGAAATCATTTTCTCTCAGCAATATTTTCCCACCGCATGTGACTTTAAGAGTTCTCGGATCTCCAAGATTAAAGTTGAAGGGTTTCGTTTCGGTAATCAAAACGAGTTTTTTCTTCGCTCGTTACGTGTTTTCTCGTCTCACAGTGTCACTCTAGACAACGTTATTGCTTTTTGTGGATTCTATTGCAGTATGTGAGTTGTTAGTTTTTCTAAAATTTTCGTTTCATAATGCCCTTATTATTTAAGTGCTATCGTTGAGTTTGTGGGAGCATGAATGCATAATGCTTGGTCTAATCCATGAATCCTATATTATCATAGAAAATGAATTAGCATTCTCCAATATTTTTATCCACTACCTTATCACTGAACTGTTCCCCCTACCTTCTCAATGTGGGTGCTCTTCCGCTACGTTTTAACAATAATTGATTAATGATATCGGCTTAGTCATTTAATCGCCCTGATGGAAACTCTTGTTTTTTTCTGCTTACTTGAGAATTAAAAATTTCAAATAAGTTTTACATATTTATTATTTAAGTAATCACCTCTTTGAGGAAACAGATTATACATTCTGGTAGTTAAAATAATCATTTGAATAATTTATTCATAATTTCAACATGGCATAATAGTCACTCGAAAGTTGTTGAATATCAATCAGCAAAAAAGAGTTTTACCCCTTTTTCTTGATTTTATACATAACCTCAACCATGCGCTTCAAGGAAAAGCGTTTTACATGTAACTTAATAGCTATGGAGATAGATCTTCCTGGGAATTCATAGGTTACAAAGTTATAGCAAGTAAACCCCCTAACCGGACTTGTAAATTTCATACGACGATGGGCTAATTATTAAGTGAGTTCTTCCTTTCCTTATAAAACTGACTGACTTTCGGACTGATAACTGTAATATTTTGGTGAATATTAACAAGACTAACGTATTTGACTGCCATTTCTGTCTGAATAACTCTCAGCTTTTTAAGATATGTTCTCCTGAGAAGACTAGAGTATTACGAATGCTTCAGGAATTATGCGAAGTTATTTCGCCAAAATCGAGATGTGCATGAGAATACTGGCACGCAACGTCGAAAACATTCATCGAACCGGAGTGCGAACGTGAAACCACTGGAGGAAAGATAATTAAAAAGAACCAATTAAGATTCCAGTGTCCTTCCTCGTTTCTTTCTACATTAATTTTTATTCATCCCCACTAAGAATCACTCATTCCCACACGTTCTTCTCCTTCCATTTTCGTAAGGCGTATTCTCAAAAAAGATTACATTTCCTTTTAGAGAAACGGCGCGAATACGTAATACCATCTCCCCACCGACTCTGCGCACTTCTTTGTTCTCGGAAGTGGCGGTTTTCCAAAGGAAACTAATGCTCTTTGCTTTGATTAACGTCGAATGCAATGAATATGTTTACCATAACCGCTCGTGATGTTCGTCTTTACCTTTCTCTGTAATGTATTTACCCAATGGAAAACGTTTTTTTTCTATTAATCGAATATCGTTAACGTCAAGAATAGAAGTATAAACTGTTTTAGGAGAAGAATGCATTCTCCTACTCTCAAGTTGGCATGCAGCAGAATCGCTCTATCTACTTCACTCCTTAATTCTTGACTAAGTGGGATTTTGTACATGACGTTGCGAATCGCAAAATATATTACTGTATGAATGAAAAAGGATAACTAGGTTATGTAAGAAGTACGGAAGAAAAAAAAGTTTATTTAGACCTTAGGCCTTGCGTTGCTTTGCAAATTGTTGAACATTCACACTGGGAAAATAAATTAAAATTATGAAAATCCACTGACCCTTAATGTTGAGTAAACAAAGCGTCGAGATTTCCTATCGTCATAATATTCATACGATCAAGAGAGGGCATACACTGAGGAGTAAGTTAAAAGGGTAGGAGACGAGAGAGTGGGTGTAATTAGGTAATAATCAGCTATCTCAGGGAAAAAACTTGATGAACCAATTAGGTCAGGAATCACTAATTACCCTCCCCTAATTCAAATAATTTCGGGGAATGCCGTGAGAGTTGCTTTAACGAAATCACCCACTGATGTGCACCAGAATGCAGGAATTACAGAGTATAAAATTAAATCTCCTTGATCGGAATCACGGTCTAGGTGCACTAGCTCCTTTGAAATTCCAACATTTCGTTGCCATGCTCTAATACGAACAAAAATACCATATCTCTCTGATAGATGATATTATACCGTCTTCGACTTATTTTCACCATTTCTAACCCCTGCTTTCATTATCCTCTAATTTTTCTGTGCAAGAGCTCTATACTTGACTAACGGTCTCCCGTAGATACAAATAGCAGATTCCTTGTGATTAGGCAACCCGATGTTCACAAGTGTAACCTGAAGAAGTGTGTTCAAAGGGGCTGAAATTGGATCCATCTTTTAAGCCCGTCATGTTTAGCATTTCGCAAATAGCGAGCTGCTATGATTACCATTTTTCAGCTTTGTGGAGATCAACCTTCAATATTCACAGATGGAAATCCTTTAAGGGCTATGATGTGGGGAGAAGGAAGGAAGAGGACGGCTGGAGTGGTTTGCCAAAGGTTCTTTCGAGCGACCGAGGCGAAAGGTCTCCTTTGAGTGTGGTAAACCTGGAGGGATGCGCCAGTTACGGTCTTGAATTCCTGTGCTAATACCATCGCTAGGCGATAAATGCATTAATTACGCGAGATACCTCTCACCGGATTAAATCAGCAAGAATATAATCCTATGATATCTGTGATACTAAAATGCAGATGATTTTACAGTCAAAGATTAGTCACTCAATTTTTTAATAGAGTTATTCTAAATATTAATGGAAGGATTTGCTACGACATTCATATGCTCTTCAATGCCATAGAATATATATAAATATATATATATATATATATATATATATATATATATATTCTATGGCATTGAAGAGCATATGAATGTCGTAGCAAATCCTTCCATTAATACTTACATGTATGTGTGTGTATAATTAAGTAGCTTTATTGGGTTGGCTTATTTTAAAAGCTCTTGGATGACTTCAAGCATTCATTTCATTGTGATTTAGACAGCTGTGACATTCAAGGATGAGGTCAAACCGTCATAATAGTTGAGTTTAACAATGGCGCGAGTCATGTTGTTTTTTATTCAGTAATTTTACTTTCAATTTAACTGAAAAATTTCGTTTGAAAATTATAATTTAAATGGAATTCATGTTTTCCTTTGAATATAGTATCATTTTTTAGGCTCACTTAAAGATTAAATGTCAT
This sequence comes from Hetaerina americana, assembly GCF_022747635.1. Classification (NCBI taxonomy): domain Eukaryota; kingdom Metazoa; phylum Arthropoda; class Insecta; order Odonata; family Calopterygidae; genus Hetaerina; species Hetaerina americana. The sequence continues at coordinate 46,725,177 of NW_027287095.1, forward strand.
CAGTCATATGTTTAGCGAGGAAAGGACGAGGAAAACACAAACTGGAATGTGGTGAGAAAGGTGGAATCGTCTCCATCCTCTTTTAGCTGCATTTTCGGATCTGAGAGGTGCGCCTTCATCTCAGTCACTGGGATCCCAAGCCTCGAGAATAAAAGCCAATTGGGCACTTTTCAAATATTACTCGATATACTACTACCCTCCCCTCCTACCTTTTCTCCCCACATCTCAGTGGTCCCTTCACTTCAAACATGCTGCCAGAGACTGGGATTCCTTCCGCATGGGCTGTCTTTTGCGAGCTCTTGAGTGGCACCTGAGATGGTGGCGGCGGTGAGGGGAAGCCTGGGAAACTGTCGAGGAAATATGAATTGGCGAAGAGAGTCTGAGAGAAGGATAGGAGGAAGGAAGGATTTGGGATGGGAGGGAAGAAAGGGTGAGTGAAGAGAATGAGTGGAGGGGGATATATAAGGAATGAAGAGATAAAGGTGGAGTGGGGTAGTGCCCTGACGGTCGTATCGAGAGAAGAAAGACCGATTGGTGGAAGTTTGAGACGGCTAGTGAAGGAAAAGAAGAGTGACATAGAAAGGATGTTTGGCGTCAAATGGAAAAATGTGTGGCTTATAAATTATTACGCTATCGAAATGTGAAAGACAGAAAAGAGAAAAATGACGCTTGGAAGGAATTAGTGGTTTGCTTTCTAGTTAACTAGCCAGGCTAGTTAGGCTAGTTAGGCTAGACCGCGATAAAGACATTTAAAGAAATGTTATTCTCTGTTTAAAAAAATGTTTAATTAATATAATTACATCAGTTGTGCGGATGTTTATTGTACTCAAGTAAAGTGGCAACGATTTCATTCTACTTTTGTCATTCAACGTTTAGATATTAATTATTATTCAGTGCTTAAAATACATTGTATCCTTTTTCTATGCGATTCAATATATTTGACTTGGCAGGTGTCAAAATAAAACCTCATTGTAATTAAATTAGAATAGGGGTAACCTAATAATTTAAAGAAGATGCGTTAAAGAGAATTCTTAGTTAATTCAATATTTTGTAGAAATTTAACCATATACCAAGGGGGGTATTATTTCATGTATAGAAACGCCCAAAAAAGAAAAGAAACTCACTAGGTTTCGAATTTTCGGTGGTCCAAACCACCTTTCTCACGGGAGAGAAGGACAGAACTCTATGTGAGTTCGGTCCTTCTCTTCCTTGAGAACGGTGGTTTGGACCACCCGCAATATGGCGAACATAAATACTAACTCACATGGAAATAGATATAAGGAAAACGGATAGGAACATATGTGTATATAGGACGACTACAGGAGAGGTGAGGAAGAACCGAAAATTCGAAATCTAGGGACTTCCTTTTCTTTGTTGTGTGTTTCTGTGTTTTTGTCTGTGTCCAAAAGTGCTAACTTTTATACTTTATTATTCACATCCGTTAGACTTTCAAAAAAGTGTTATATATATATATATATATATATATATATATATATATATATATATATATATATATATATATATACTGATACTATTTTATCTTTTTAAAAATGTTATTAACATTTCAAACTGAATTTAAATTCTGCCGTTTTTCATTTTGTGGGGCATTGATTGAAAAGGGAAACATAGTAGAAAATGGAAATCAAGGAAGTAGGCTATTTATTAGGAGTGAAACAAAGACGAAAAGAAATGGAGGACAGAGTGAATGTGTGAAGTGGGTGAGGAAGGAGGGTGAGGGGGTATCTGAGTAGGGCGTTTATAAAAAAGAAAAGGTCATGAAGAGTGCTTATTTTCGGAGCGAGAAGGACGGGATTTTAAACGGAGCGGCGAGGCTGAGGTGACGTAGGCAAGGAAGGGGGCGAGGAAGTTTCGGGCGAGTGGATTAAGGAGGGGCGAGACCGGGGAGTGTGAATCACGAGATAAAGGAGTTCGGTTTGGTTTCGGGGTCCGGCTTCTTATATAAGTTTCGAGTGAGTGAGGTAGGAGGGGGCGTGATGTGCCTGCGCCAGAAAGTAAATTACTGGAAAAGGGGAGATGTATTTGGTGACTGCGAGGGCCGGCAAGAGCGATTACTTCGCCACGTCTCTCCCTCTCTTGTCGTGGCCGAGAAAAAGTGCATCTCAGGAAGCGCCGTAATTTTCCGCTTGGCGGAGGGGCGCGAAAAACGAAAAAAAATGTATACATGCCATCTTTTAATCTGAGGATACTTCAGTCCAACCTCCTTCCGCCATTGCGTCACTTCTTCGATTTCTGTTAGACGTTTGCGATCGCATCCGCTTCAAAATTAATTCCACTACCTGGCCTGATTTGCGGTCTTTTTTCTTGATAAAAACTTCAAATGTATTTGAATAAGATCACATTTCAGGCAAACGAAGCATACAATTCAATCAAATCAATTTAATACATTTGGATATTGCTCTGAGATTCCGATATATAGAGCTCTGAAAGTCGAGTATATCTGTCTGAAGCAAATGTTTTTAGTCATTTAAGATGGTAAGTGCGGAATTTAGGAATGTTAGTCTATTTTAAACAAGGTTTTTAGTGAAATGTATGCCATTCAAATATTATTTGAATATGCATTTCATTTTCCAAGTTCAGGCGGTTTCCGTGAAAATAAGTAACCCATTTATTTACGGCGCTCATTTTCCTGTTTATTATAAATAATTTAAAGGCTTTCATTTATTTCTCTTCACATGAGGATCGTTAGAGAATTGCTATATATTGTCTAGATTAATTATGATGGAAATATGAGGCTTGTTTGGTGACAAAGGTAGGATTTTTTGCATTTCAGTCGAAGTCGGCTCCGCCTAAACTCAATTAAACTCTATATTTTAAATTTATTTTAGCACCCTACAAGCCACCGCTAGGACGTGTGGCAGGGGTGAATACACACCAGACTAATTTTGTCCCGAATATTACCCTACCGCGATCGGACAATGTTATTCTCACATCTTATCGGGAAAAATTACATCTTAAATCTATCTGTTGTACACTTTATCTCTCTAATTTTATCGATATGATCTCACCTGCCGTAGTACGATAGGGGTAATAATACATTTTCAGCATCACTGCTAAAGAGACGTCCTTCCAATTTATGTAAGATATTTAATCAGTAATTTAACCTTCGCTCCATGATTGATTCCAGCCTAGCTGCTCTATAGACTAGCTGATCTCTAACTCCAGTATTTTGACGACTCGCTAATATAAATCCCCCCTTGTCCTCCTCTCCATATTTCACTTTTTGCACTCGGACGACAGTGACGAAGCAACCGACGCTCGCCCCGACCCACGGGGTGAGGAGTGGGCAAGAGAGCTGCCACAGCAGTCTTGCCAAGATTCTTTCCTCTCTCCAAGATGGCACATGGGCTCCAAACATCCCCTCCTCCACTCCACCACCTTGCTACCTTGTAGCGGGACTTGTTTTATTTTACTTTCCCGTCCACTCTGTCTCATCTGCCTCCCGCGTCACTCTCCCGCTGCTGCAGCCAGGCGGGGAGGCGGTCGGTGGATTGGGGAGGGGGCAAGGAGGAGTTTGCTGACGGAAGCAAAGCAAGGACATGACGTGACATGACGGAGAAAAGACGTTCTCTCTCTCTTCTCCGTGGAACACCTCTCGCTCCATCTCCCCGGTGGGGAAACGGGGGAGGTTGGGGATGAGGAGGTTAAGGGCGCGGATGGAGAGAAAAGGTGTTGGAGAGGGGCGAGGATATTGAGGGAGGGAGGGAGAGAGGGAGAGAAAAAGGCCAGTGGAGAGGGAGGTAAGGTGTTAGGTGGAGAGGGAGGATTTGGGGATTTTCTAGAGTCTACGAAGTAGGGAAGCTACGACGTAGGCCGCTAGACAGCTCCACGTGCATCTCTCCCGTCCCCCACTTCTCTTCAAAATGAGATGGGATCCGCGAAACTCCAGCCCCGCAAACATTTTCATGGATTAAACGTTCCGTTTGGTTCGAAAATAGGGAATGGGGTCGGGGCGTGGAGATATTTGCGGCGGGATCCACTTCAGGGGCCGCGGAAGGGAGATCTGTGATGAACGGGGTTAAAGAAGAGTTGGGATGTCACTAGGGGAAAGGGAGGTTACATAATCAGCCCCGCTCACCTGGTGTGGTGTAGTAGAAGGCCCACCACCCTAGTATTTATTTATCAGCATCTGGTAACTCTCTCATTTAATATATGAATATAGTTTATTGAATTAAAATTATAAGTATATATAGCACATAATAAGTATAAGTAATAATTCTATAAAATCAGTTAAGATTAGTTTCAAGGATCAATGGTAAAGTGGACCAACGAAAACGATCTCAATATCTTTGAGTAGAGGATCTCTTTCTCATGAATACCAATAAAAGCTTTGCGAACGAGGGAGGCCCTCGCTTGTAGTGCGTGAAACTTCTAGGCGGGGTATATTAAAACATCAGTTCTTACCATTAAAGTTCAAATAAAACGTTAATATTGTTAGTCAGTGATATCTAGTGTGCTTGAAATAAATAAATTATTCTATTTCATGCCTGGAGGAAACGTTTTTGGCACTAGTGGAGCGCTCTGAATCTCAGTGAAGCTGAGTTGTTATGTGAATGATATGTACTCGTATTCCGTCATAGTATATTTCACCAGGAACACCATTTTCTGAGCCATGTGCTTTTGGGAAAATTGTAATCGGCGATTCATATCGAGCTGATGGAGAGTAACTCATGATTTTCTCCATTTTTCTATTGAAAACCAAGCACTTAAAGAGCACATTGGGGGGATTGTCAGACCTTTGAACAAGTGCTAAATGAAAAGAGATAGTGACATAATTTTCGGATAGGAATTACTACTGAAACATATGGACGTCCTGTTGGTAGTTTGCGGTAATAGATAGATATTTTAGAACCCTTCAAGCAACCGCTAGGGTGTGTGGCAGGGGGTGAATACACACCAGACTAATTTTCACCCGAATACAGTATGACCCTACCGCGATCAGACAATGTTATTCTGACCCCTTATTGTTCGTGAAAAAATGATGACATCTTAATTATTTCCGTTATGCACTTTATCTCTCTAATTTTATTGACATGATCTCATTGGAACAATGACATGTCCTCAAATTTTTGTTGTTTTCTTGTAGAGGAAAGAAGGAACAAAAGTCGGGAAATAGCGTTTAACCAACTTCACGCGGTCGATGGAGGTATTGATAATGACGCAAGAGAGGAGAATTAAAAGATGTGGCAGTGCCCCAGGTTTCCGTTTTATGTGGACTCCTTACCCAGGATTCATTCACCAGTGAAGGCACTGGCAACATAATGTCTCTTGTACGTTCCTTTATTTAGGTTTAACATGTTGTTATGCCTTTAGCTGCAAAATATTGTAGGTGCACATTTGTCTGACCGCATAATTACTCCGAGTATAATTTTTCTAATTGCCTACAATGAAGATTCTACAGAGCCTGTTTTAGTTATATGTTAGTTTTAGTTATTTACTTCTTGTTCTTCCTTACTACATCATATGCGGAAAGGAAAGCAGTGATGGTGGCGACGAAAAATTTGTAATTTAATAGAGGCGGGAACCATTCAATGAAATATAATTTTACGGAATGAGATAAAATAAACTTAGCCTTTGATCAATAATGAAATAGTTTAAACGGGTTTGCGTACTTGTAACTATGATTGTGAAAAAATAGTGCATTTAGTTTATATCTAAAAAAAAATGAACTTTACGCAAATATTTTCCATATCGCGGAGAACATCGTTCTACAAGGTCTTTCCTAAAGGTAGTGGGACTTATTCTTTCCCGGATAGACGGACGGACGGGAGGCTGATCCTGTGGCTTGTTTCGAGGAAGGGAAATTTCAGGAAAGACTGCAGGCCGGTGGTATTTGACTCTCAGCCTTTGTGGAGTGCAGATTGTTCGTTTGCAAATCCTCTATAACGTGACCTCTTTGCGCTCCGTCATGAATCGGTTATTGGAACAGTGCTACGCCATCAAATTTTGAGTTAAATGGACAAAACCGGGAAAGAGACTCATGACATGCTCAAAGCAGCTTATGGTGATAACGCCATGGGTAGATCGGGTGGGTAAAGAAGTTGAAAATGCAAACGTTCCGGACTCCCTTCGACCTCAAAAAGTGACGAAAATCTTGCAACAGTGAAGGTTTTGTTGCACATGGATCTCAGAGTAAGTGTTCGCATGATTTATGATGAACTTAGTATCCCTAAAAGCGATGTGGATCGACTTTTGACCAAAGAAATGAGAAAAGTATAGGAGTTGAAACTGGTGCCGCGAGTGCTCTCGGATAAACAAAAGGAAACCAGCCCGCGGATCTGCCTAGACCTTCTCAACCATGTGAGTGAAGATGAAAATTTCAGGCTCCACCTTCGGCATTTTCCTCTTCCCCCACCTCAAATGTTTTATGAAAGGACATCACCACGGTTCGGTCGAGGTGGAACGACAGGCCGTGACGAGGAAGCTTAGCAGCAGTCCGGGCGCCGCCTTCCAGAAAGTGCATCAATCAGAGATTGCGTGCTTTCTGTAGGGATATCTGGGTGTCCTTCGTCGACCTTCACTCGAAGATGCAATCTTGTAGGAACCCTCTCAACCGTTCTGGTGTACACTGCACGTCTGAGGCCGCCAGGTGTGTCGTGGGTAGGATACTCTAGCACTGCAAGGATTTTTAGATTAAAGGGTAGGTCAGCGAGTAGGACAATTTTCCTTCGCCAAATTATGTAGCTTAATATGAAATGAGGTAAGTGCTAGCAACAGTTCATTTAACACCAATCAGATAGCATCGAACGGAAAATTTTGCAGGAGATTCAATAATAAAAAGATAAAGACCCTCGTTAAAAATTCAAAAACCGTAATGTCAAGGGAACATCTGTATTGGTAGTAAATTGCCGAAGTTTAAAAATCGAAGTCGCAGATTATCATCACTGTATTCAAAACACAGGCGTAGATATAATTGTTGGGACAGAATGGTGGTTATCCAATGATATTGTTGGCGGTGAAATTTTCCCAAAATCCTTTTCCATTTACAGAAATGGCAGAACAAACGGAATCGGGGGCGGTGTCTTTATTGCAATTAAAAATTCCTGCATCAGCAGGGCTGAGGTAATTCCAGGTAATGGTTTGAAAAGCGTTTGGTAATCAATTTAAAGCCCTCAATCCGAAAAAAATTATGCTGGTGCATTTTACAGACCTCAAGTCGACAGAGACAATTCAATGCTAGAATTAAATCAGCAAATCAAAGGTTTTTTATCCCGACACAATGATCGTGACGTTAAAATCGGTGGAGATTTCAATTTCCCATCTATTGACTGGAGCGCATATACGTAGTTTTAAAACGGGCGGTAAAGACAAAGATATCTGCGAATCTCTATTGAATTCTTTCAAGATGGACTTATTGAATCAAGTTGTCACTTCACCAACTAGGAGCGATAATATTCTTGATTTGTTAGCAACGAATATTCCTGAAAAAGTCTTAACCAAAGAAATTTTAGAAGGAATAAGTCACAAAAGGGCAGTACATGCTAAATTTTCTTCATGGGGTCCGAAATAAGAAGCCTAAAAGGATAATTTATTTGTTTAAAGAAGGGGACTACTATGGCCTAAATTGCATGCTACAGAATCAATTTGCTAGTTTTAAGAAATATAGTAATCACCAAAATATTGAGGATCCTTGGAATCACTTCCTTGAGACTACGCGCTCAACAGTCAAAAATTTTATTCCCAATACAATTTTGAAAGATAACATAGAACCTAGATGGTATCACACGGATGTTAGAAAGGCATTACGACGTCAAAGGATATGTCACGCCAAGATGAAAAATATTAGGGATGATATCTCTAGCGGCAAAATGAATAAGATCACTTATGATCATAAGATATCTATGGAGAATGCGAAGAATGAATTTCGGAAGGCGTTAAGGAAATTCAAAAGAAAAAGGTTAGCGGAAATTTTGAAAGAGCATCCAAAAGCGTTTTGGTCATGCGTCAGAGAAGTTCAGGGAACTAAATCAACTGTTAATTTACTCCAAAATGATAAAGACGGAAGAGTTACCAGGAGTTTGGAAAAGGCTAACTTATGAAATTCCTTATTTCAAAGCGTCTTCAATAATATCTCACAAAATACCTCCGATACGTTTCCAAATCGTGCCGGTCACCCTGCGAGAAACAACTTACGCTTTTAGTTCATGATATTCTTATTTCGGGAGAGAACAATGTTCCAGTGGACAGCATTTTTCTAGATTTAAAGAAAGCCTTCAACTAAGTACCTCATAGTAACTACTCGTAAAGCTAGAAGCATATGGCATAGATAAAAATATCCGGGGTTGTATCGATGGCTTTTTGAATGGCCGGGTTCAAGGAGTAGTGATAGATGGAGTTAGCTCAAATGCAGTAGAGGTTACTTCAGGTGTTCCCCAGGGATGTGTTATCTGACCTCTTTTATTCCTATTTCACGTTAACGACATTGACTCCGTAGTCACGAGTAAGATATGTTTATTTTACGACGATGCAGTAGTGATATCCGCGATCCTGAGGAGACAGCAGCATTATCGGATGACCTTAATCCTATAAAATGCTGATGTGACACTTGACAATTAGAATAAAACTTAAAAAAGTGCGTATTCTTAAATTTTTGTTAATTAATTCTTAAATGTTGTTATGATGAACTAAGTAGCGTATCCAAAATATTAGAGCTGCCAGGCTGGGAATCACTTGCGGAACAACGATTAAATTAGAGATTGAAGCTCTTGAATACATTGGAAGGAGGTCTCTTTCGCAGTGATGTTGAAAATGCATGAAAATGTACGGCATGTTCATTAAGTAAGTAAAGTAAGTTTAGTCACAGGAAAAAATATGCTCATATGAAAAAATGTTTTTGGCACTTTTAGTTAGCTACAAACCTATTTCACTTCTCTACATAATCGCCGTTCACTTCTGAGTATTTTGCGTACCGCTGCACCTGTTTCTTTAACCCCTCTGCATAGAAGCTTGCCTCCTGAGAGTTGAACCAATTGATGACGCCGTTCTTGAGTTCCTCTTCGGTTTCGAAACGTTATCCAACGAGCCACTGTTTCAAGTGCAAGAAGTAGTCGCTAGGTGCAAGGTCAGGACTATACGGCGGAGGTGGGGGGCCCAAAAACTCTCGTCCAGTGGACATTCTTTGCTCTTTGTGGTGTTCGGTGAGCATTTTCGGTACCCACCTTGCACACAATTTGTGGTATCAGAGGTTTTCCGTGACAATATTGTAGACAGTAGTGCGTCCAAGTTGAGGAAATAGTTCAGCCAGTCCATTAATCGTCAATCGACGATCACATCGCAGTTTTTGTTCCACTTGCAAAACAATTTCATCGGTCAGAATACTGGGCCTACCACTTCGCTCTTCGTCATGGACATTTGTTCGTCCATTTTTAAATCACGGCACCATTGCCTAACCTTTCCTTCACTCATAACTGTAGGTCCATAAACTAGGCATAACTTCCGATGAATTTCAGCAGCCGACAATCCTTTTGCTTGCAAGAATCGTATGACAGAACGTACTTCACAGCTGGCGGGATGAACGATTGTCGCGGACATTGTTGTTTGTATGCACGGACAAGCAAATGGCTTCTGAAACAAAATAAATACTGCTATAGCTTCTCGATGAATTAGTAGATGGCGCTGCAGGGGAAAAACTGTGTTCTGAAGCGCCAATATTAAAATATAAGCAAACGGCCCTTACTTCATGAATATGCCTCGTATTATTACCCCATCGTACTGCTACGGTAAGAGTGATCATACTAATAAAATTAGAGAGATTAAGTGCAGAAAAGATAGATTTAAGATGTAATTTTTTTCCACGAACGATAAGGGGTGATAATAACATTGTTCGACCGCGGTAGGGTTATATTTGGGTAAAAATTATTCTGGTGTGTATTCAATTCACCTCCTGCCGCACATCCTGGCGGTGGCTTGCAGGATATATTTATATAAATAAATAAAAAGTGTACGAGGCGTGGAAAAACCGCTGGCAGAGGTGTGTGGGCGCGCAAGGTAATCGGAGACCTTTGAGTGGATACATCAATTCTGGCTATACATTTTTAAAAATTAAATCACCCCTTCTTAAGGGACAGACCTTGTATGGTGAATCTGCAAAATAGAGCAATAATTGTGTACACTGCCTCTTCTTAATTTATCATATTTTCTCTGAAATCTCAGCAGTGAACTATGCATTTTCGGGTAAGAATCCATGCTCTTATGGTTTTTCCAGAATCAAGGGTATCGATCTATCAATGGTTTTCTTCAATCGAAAAATAATGAGATATTCACCCTGGAATAAAATCTAGTAACCGCAATGCATAATCATACGGTTGTGTATGTCGTGCAGGTCGAAGTTTTACTTTTATTTTACGAAGACAAGGTAATTCTCTTTTCGTCCCATTGAGGGTGAGAAGCGCTCGTAAACAATATACTATGTGGTTTTAATCTTACTTATGATGTTTAAAATTACGGCAAGAAATATGTTCCATCGGACTTGAATGATAAAAGAAATAAGATTTCTGAAGCTGTGCGAGACACTGGAAGGGAGTGCAATAACCCAGCATATTAATTATGCTTGATATTTTAAGTTGGTCTTCTTCAGGTCGAAGTTCTGATCGGACGAAGCTGAATGAACAGCCTAAATTCATATCCCAATAAAATCGGCAATGGAAATCGAACGCTATATTTCCTATTTGTTTGCAATAATTCTCCAGTATAAAGGGCTTTTAATGGTTTCTGGTGCGACATGATTTTGGTTCCTTGGTACACCATATGATTCTTGAAAAACGAGGGTAACACAATCACTGCTCCGGATATTGAATTCCGAAGGTCTGGAATTAAGACATGCTCAATACTAAGTTACGTTTGATCATCACTACATTTATGTGGGGATCTAGCCTGTCACGGAGTTCGCTCCTCCGATGATTGAGTCAAGTCTTTGATCAGATGTAGGCGCGCAGTCACGCAGTTGAATCTCAACATCGCAGCAGATTTCCAAATGTACACGAGATGAGAGAATTAATTTTAAGGAGCAGTCTGAGAACGATTTTCCGGGTTGAATTTCGGCCTCCGCAGTGCTCAGTGTGATTTAATTTAGTACCTGGTTCTTTTTTCGCGTCTAAAAGTGCATATGCGCTCCCAATGCAATAGAAAGGTACCTATAAACCCGTAAGAATTTTACTGCTGCCGTTTGAGAACCGTTGAAAGTCTGCTCCGGCACTCACCGTGTAAGTAATTTAAAGGAAAGAGGTAAGCTAAAACGTAAGGAAAAGCGATTTACTCTCTAAGTAAGGAGAAGACATTGTGAGTTCGCTCTAAGGATGGTGACCGATTGCAAACCAAGTGAAGTCCTTAGCACCGCTCATAACTCGGTGATGAAGGATACTGAAGGGCAGATGATGCTGATACTTCTGCCAATGACGCCACTACTGGGGGTGAAGGTAGTGCCCGACTTGGAAGGGAAGATCTGCTGGCTCTAATTCCTAGCAAACATATATGTGATTCAGTAAACCAGAATAGCTTTTGGGGTTCAGAATAATATTTTCAAGTGAGTATTCAAGTCTGCATTATATTTTAGGATATGTATCTATCCTATTAATACGCATTTTAACCACCTCTAGACGCTAGCAGCTCCATGATAATGTCTCCGTTTTTACGGTCATCCGACTATCTAAAATGCTTATAGCAATGCGATATGGGGTTAATTGCTTTAAGAAATTCCATCGGATAATTTACATTTTTAAACAAAATATCTTTAAGCATTTAATAATATGCTATCTCAGTCGCCTAATTCAGCTATGTTGCCAATCCACTGTTAATAATTAATTGAATTATATTCTAGTTACTTCGAAATTTATAATATCGTTTGCTCAGTACTCCCCAAGGTCTTCTTTGTGGATATGGCAAAATAGCCAAAACAAGCATAAAAGTGCTACTCTAAAAATATAATTCTATAATTTTAAAATCTTATATACTATTGACAAGGAAGGAGATTTGGTGATAAGCTGTGAAATATACGTATGGTATAGTCTTAGTTAATAATGAAATCACCACCAAAGAGCTACTTGAACGAATTCAATATTTTTAAAATAGGTTGAAGAAAGATTAAAATATTTTAAACCTAAAACCTATATTTTTTATACAGAAGGTTCTAGAAGCTCTACCGTTTGTAAATGCTATAGATCAATGAGGGTTTCACACGCAGCTACGGTGACAGAAAAGTGGCACTATAGACGGTCTCCGTCGTGGGGTTCGGTGGTGACCACGAAAAGTGGCGATGCTCGTGACGATATCAATAATTGTGGGTTTAATGTGGGTCTGCTGCCACACCACTATTTTTGGTCGCGCGTGTGTGGAGCGTCATTAGCTCTGTTAAAACGCGATCGTTGGGCCTCCAACTGCCCATCCCAGTTATTAAGGCTCCAATCACCTACCCAAATATCTCACTCTACCATCCTCGTCCACATATACTCTGCATGCAGGTGAACGAGGTTGGCTGTGTTCTTAGCATTATGTACCTGAATTGTGGAATAAGAGCAATTTAGAACTCTTATTCATGCGACAGGGTGTAAATACTTGTAAAACTTTTCGCCATCATTTACAACTCACGAACTGAAGTTTTGAACGGTGCTTGGTTCAGTCTTTTCTAAGCAATGTAACCTTACTCATATTTTTTTATGACTCCGTTGATCCTACGAGCCAATGAGTGAAATATCCTTCGCCAAAATATATATCCTTCCACATCATATATATCGTTGGACTGAATATTTTTCGAAAACGCTGACTCCCAGGCAGAAATTCAAGCACAAACTAAAAATTCACGGAGCTTACTCGCAGAGCCACCGAAATAATAAATGCCATTGGTGCTTGTATACAGCACTGCTGAAGCGCTACCAACATGTCACAAAGCAGCGCGCTGAGTGGTCTCCACTGAAGAGGCCCTTCAGTGACCCTTTGTTGTTAGAGTGCGATTTGTGACTTATGCTGAAAGCCCTTTTAGATGAAATCACACGGAAGCTACGTTGTGGCTTTTGTTAGGGTATCAAGTTTTTCTTATCGGCGCTGGTCATGAGCATTGGCGTTGCCGCTGTAGTGTTCACGCTTCGTTCAAATTTGTAGTGAACAGCTTTTTTCACTTCGGATCTTCATTTACAGACATTTTCTGCAACGAGTACGATCTTTATCACCCCATAATTACCTACAAAAGAGCGAAAACAGAAAGCTTTGATCTTTGAGTAAGGTTCTATGAAACCCTTCAGTAGGAAAAAATATAAGGCGTAGCAAAATGTAAAAGTGATTTTCGGTTGGACCGGAAAACACCCTTACATTTTGCTATATGATATTTTTTGCTCTACGATATTTTTTGCTACATGATTTTTTTGCTATATGATATTTTTGATGCATAATTGATCGTTTTAAATGAAATGATTACGGGAAAACCTTTTATTCTAATTCTGGTATTTCGAAAGAAAGTCAATTTCCCTTCTAAAGTTTTATAAGAAACAGATTGAGCAATATCGTCCACATTCCTGCAGAGATAGCTGGTTTCGGAATACGGAACTGGTGTCCCAAGAGCCTCACGTAGTTACTTATTTCATCAATTCTTTTCGATACGCGCTAATGAAATGGTGGTGTGGGAGCAGCCCGGTTTGAGACCTTAAGTTGTATTTCTGTTACTGTGACGAGTAAAGCCGTTTTTCTCGCAACCCGAGGCTATGCCACAGCCCAGGCTCTTTGTAGCTTCACTGTCATGTCATCGCTGGTTGTGCCATGTCAATATATCAATAATATTTTCAAAAAGCGGAGAAACTAAGAAGAGGGTCAAAAATGAGCGTCTAAAATACGCACACACGCCGCCGTGCATCAGCCAAACCAAATGTCTAAAGTGAAATACATCAATGGAAAATTTGTTCCATTCAATTTGTTTGAAGAGCTGCATATTATCTTGTCCGTCGAGATCGTGTTTATTACGTCATACTGTTGCATATTTAAATGAACATGGTTCTCGTTAAACTATAGTAAAAAAAACAATGGAATGGTGTTAATCGCTTCATCCATTCACGAGTCCTATCAACTCTTGTTGAATATAAAATAGGAATGCTCTCTGACGCTGGATTGCGAGATATTTGGGACGTGGTGAAGAGTGGTATCCAAACTTTCCATGGAGCTTTACTCTATTGACTAAAAGGATCGATGAACATGTTTTTTCGCAGATTTTTTTGGTGGAAGGGAGTTTTTAGTTTTTTCATTCGTATGTTGGATGAAAGCTCTAGTTTTACAGAACATAATACAATACATGAAGTATCAAAATGTGTACATTCTATAATCTGATCAGTGAATACTATTTTAACTTATCTTATACATTATTTGAATATACCAACAGATTTTGAAAGTTAATTCTGTTTAAAAGCTCACATGTAGGTGAGTTCCCATGGTATTTTAGCAATTTATCTTTTCCTCGCCTTTTCTTCGACCTGTCCCAGTTTACTCAGGTTTCTCTCTTCGTGCACATTATTCCGCAAAGGAAAAGCGCGCAATTATAAAACGCTTAAAGAACAGCGATTAAAAAGATTTGCATCAACGCAAGGCACCCTTTAATTTGATCTCAATCTTTTCTTTTTTAGGACGTAATCCGTCGGAATATTAATCGATTCCTATTCATAAGGTTGACCCTTGGGGAGTAATTTAACTTTGTGTGAGCACTTAGATATTTTTAAAGCATAAAAACATGCCTGGAAAAAATTGTTTTTATATGTACCATTTATTTTCCATTTACAGTGAGTAAATGGTTTTGGTGAATCAAATAATATTTTCTAACGATCATAACTCAAGCCATTCAGGCATTAATTGATTTGAGAGATGTTTTCCGTAATGTCCAGTCGTAATTAATGATTAAAAATGGTGCATTAATGGAACTGGATACTGTGATTTAAAATGGTGTGTTGTGGATTTATTGGCCACGTTCCTTTGCCTTAATTTCCCCATGCGTCGATTACCATCACTTATACCAGTGTGGTAATTCATAATAGGCTTCCAAAACACTGCAGCGAAGGGGAAAAACAAATTTCAGAGTTTAATTTAATCCATTGTAAGTACTTATATTTTTGCAATTCATGCAGCTTTCTAATTATATCAATTACTTAAGAATAGTAATAAACCTAAGAAATTCCTATTCGTCAATCTATCTATCCCGGTAGCGCTAACAAAGAAGAAACCATAAAGCGGAATATATTAAAATGATAATTATTTAATTAGGGGACAAACGTCATAGAATATGATATGCCATATTTCATCCAGTTTATTTAAACTTAGCGTTAGAGAAGAAAAGAAGAATGAGAAAACTTTTTTCAACAGAGATAAATTAAAAAATATTTAGTATACCTGTAAATATATGCAGTATTACTTCGACTGCCTTATTTTTTGTAACTAGGGGTCAAATTATAGACAAAATCTTCATTATGCCTTTGTTTGTGGTATACTATTTTTTCCGTTCCTTCGAGTATTAAAAATATGAAAAAAGTGAAAAAAAATATGAAATTTACTTGACTATTTTGCACAAGTCGAGATTTGTTTCATTCGCGTAAAGATTTTAATTCTTGAAGGGTAATTTTATTAAAGGGTAATTAATGTTATGGTTATTAATAAATTGGATATTTTATAATAAAATTAATGCTTAGAAAATAATTCATTTTACTTCAAATATTGATTCGATGAAGCTGTCGTTTTTCAAACTTTACTTTGTGAAAAACCAAATCCTTATCTTTATTCGTATGTAGAATATTTAATAAAAAACGGAATGAAAATGGAAAACCTAACAAAACATCATTGCATTTTGTTCAAAATAGCTGTTTCTTTTAAGTTGTCATCGTTTAAGTTGAACAAATTATGGTCTTAGTGCTTAGTCTTTGTGTAAATTAATTTTTTCCTATTTTAAATACCCAGCCCAGGTAAGTACCCAGGCCATTTAATGCTTAATTACCTGCTGATGAGCATATTATCAATCATTTTACATCTGCATGCATAATGCTATGCAAAATGCTCCATGTGGAAACGTTTAATTTACAACTTTTTTGAAATATTTTTGCATTAAATCTTTCAATGTAAAGCTATTTCCATATGCTTTCTTGTATACTTATAGAACGAAACTTTGACTGTAAGACCTGTTACTGATCAAGTTCTGAATGAACTTGATCCTATTTTAAGGGAAAGATTGGTAGAGTAGTAATACCCATCAATTTATATCTTTTAACACACGATATTTCACTGCGATAGGAGCAGAAATGTAGGAAGGTGAAATAAATAATAATTAATTTTATCCATATTTATTGTATTAATTATAATGAATATAATAAATAGTAGAATTTCAAATTAATAATGCAGCAAGTTGAGTATTAGCTTTTGTAATGTCTAAGATAATAATTTGTTTTGCCAAGAGAAATATGACATAGCTGATATAAAAAAATGGTTTGCAAATAAAAAATATTTCTTGCGAATTAACCATAGTAAATAATTATAGATTTCAAAGTAGGCATGCGATGAATGTAGTAAATTCCTCCCTCCACACAGGTTATGCCAGATAAAGAAGTATTTCAGGTGAATTGCCATTTGTTTTCGATCGAGCGAACGGAGAAATAGATTTAGATTGGACACATGGCGAGGTTTATTTTATGAAAAATTTGAAGGCAAGCATTTTTCAAATGTGTATCTTCTCTCTCCGGGAGGGAAATAACCATTGCGTTGCGTCGTCACAAATCTTTCAATCCTTTCGACGACCAGAGTTATACGGCTGCTAACCCATTAATCAACATCTTTGAACTCGTGAGCAATTTTTATCTACGGCAGACTTGTCTCCACTCCGAGAGTACACTTTTCTGGTAGTTTTTCACGCATTTTAGCTTTAGACAATCGTATTTTTGCGGATTACCGTTAACATCTAACATTTTTTAATACTCTTCAAAATATGTCGTTTCATAGAGACCTGTTCATGGGGAAAGTTCCAGCAATGTGGTCGTAAAATATGGTATTAAAATTGACTTTGAAATGCCAATGAAAGTAAAAGAGAAAATGTATCGGCAAAGGCTATCACTATGGATTCATATATGCTCAGAGAAATCACGGTTCAAAATTAAATTGTTTAGTTTTTATTTACATTACTCAATCTCTATTTCACTACACTGTCTTCATTTAAATTTCAATAACAATTATGTTCTAACAAAAGAAACCTGTAAAATATGGATTTGGTTTTTAAAATTTTGATAACTATTAGGTGCAGATGTCCCTTTAAATGCGTTTCAATGTGAAGGTGAAGCTAATTGTCGTTACGTTACATCAATAGTTTCGCGTTGCAAGAAATTTTGTCTAAAAATAACCTCCAAAAATGTATTCCCAAATTTTGTTTCCTTTATCATTATGAAACATTAACACATTGGATATGTATATTGGAGTGGTTATTTAATAGATTTCTAGAACTGAATCATTATCCCTGAGAAGACTTAAATTTAGGTTGCAATAATTTCAATTTTGGGCAAAAGGGTTTATTCCTGATTTTGAAATATAGTATATATACCTGTAGATTAATTAAAATAGGTCAATGTATTCTATATGGACGCAGACTCTTAATGTGAAAATAAATCCCAAAACTAATGTAGGTTATAACTCCGCCGTTAAGAAGCAATAAGTAATTGAAAGTTGCTCACTTCTAATCCAATTACGCTTTCATTCTCCATCCGTTTTATTTGGCTGTTCCAGCATATTTCATACGTCTCTGGTTGCCTTTAAGGTTCAGATTTCGATGAAAATACAGGTACATGCTCTTTCCATAATGGCATTGCTATCTAACTGCAATAAGCCGTATAGTGAGATAATTTAATAACTGTAGTGCATTGGAATGCAACGCCGTTGTCACAAATCACGGGCAATGTATTGCTAAACAGCCAACCGAACAAAAGGTTTTCATTCACTAGCAGTTCGCAATCTCTTCTATAAATATACATCTATATCTACTTTATATCCCGCAAGCCGCCGTAAGGGCGTGTGGCGTTAGGAAACCACCCGTAATTAAGAAAGAAAAAAAAACCCGCATGCAATAGCCATAAATTTATACTATACACAAACAAAACATGGTATACATTTATTCAAGAACTCCTACACCCCACTCACACATGCAAACACTTAACTACCAACTAACATACACATGCACCTGCAAATATAACTAATATCATTGTAATGTTTAATTTTGTTCCAACTTGTAAATCCAATGTTTCAAATATTTTTAAAGTGACTTCGGTTTCTTACTATTATGTAGTCTGATTGTTCGGGGAAAGAATGAGTCTTTGTATCTATCTGTACTGGAATCTATCTCCCTAAAATCTTTGTGGTCTGATCTACCTAAGTAGTGTGGGGCCATTTTGATTCCTTTAGTGTCATCGTTAAACTCGTTTGTTCTGAACATTTCTAAGAGTGTAAGTCTCGCTTGTTCGCTTCGTATCTCAAGTGGCTCCCAGCCCAAATCCCCTAGGATACCTGTCACACTTGTGTTCTTATCATAACAATTTTTAACGAATCTAGCGGATTTTCTCTGGACTTTATCTAAATCTTTTTGCCAAATTTTCTCCCACGGATCCCAAATACTTGCAGCATATTCCAAATGAGGTCTAACTAGAGCAAAATAACACCTCTCTTTAACTTTCTCATTACATTTAAGCCAAGTTTCTTTAAAGCTAATCCGCATATTGTCCTGATATGTGCTCCCCATGAAAGGCGTAGTGTTAGAAAAACTCCCAAATATTTAACTTGATCGGCCGTAGCTAGTACTGAGCCGTCTATTTCGTAGTTTATGTCCTGTTCGCCTTTGTTTCAAAATTTCAAAGCTGCGCATTTGTCAATATTAAGCATTAATTCCCATTTCTTGAACCATTCCGAGATTGTGTCTAAGTCTAAAGAGTAGCTCGCGATCTAGTTGGCTATATATCCCTGTATACCACCGTGTCATCAGCAAATAACCTCAGATTGCCACTAACTTGTGCGCTTAAGTCATTCATGTATATTTAGAACAGAAGAGGCCCTATTACACTTTCCTGGGGGAAGCCCGAAGTTACATCTCTATCCGTTGAGCACCACCCATCAATGACTAATATTTGTTTGCGATTTGACAAGAAGTCTCTAATCCAATTAATACTTTTTTCAATTATTCCATAGCATTTAAGTTGGTTGAACATTTTATTGTGTGGGACTTTATCGAAGGCTTTTTTTGAAATCAAGGAATACTGCATCGACTTGTGTGTTGTTTTCTCCCGATCTAAGTATATCTTGAATGTAAAGCCCTAGTTGTGTTTCGTAAGATCTCCTCTTCCTAAAATCGTGCTGATTGTGGGTTAGTATTTTCCTACTGTCAAGAAATCTCATAATGTTAGTGACGATAAGGTGTTTCAATATTTTAAGAGAGATCGATGTGAAGGGAGTGGGTCGGTAATTAGCTGGTTTATCCGTATCACCGCCTTTATAGACGGGAGTTCTATGGGCTAGCTTCCAGTCGCGAGGCATTGAGCCTTCTTCTATCGATTTTAGAAAAACAATATGTAAAAATGGGGCAATGTCTTCAGCTAATTTCTTTGGTATTCTGGCAGGTATTTCTTCCGGACCAGGTGCCTTGTGTGCTTTGATACTACGGAGCAGATGTACCAATCCCTGCTTGGTCAGTGTAAGATCGCTCATGCGTTCCCCGGGTGGGTGTGGAGGATCGTTTGGTGCGTTTGTGTTTAAAATGTAGACGCTCTGGAAAAAATGGTTTAAAATATTTGCCTTTTTCACGCTATCTGTAATGATTTCTCCGTTTTCCATCTTCAAAGAATGAACAGTTGGACGTTTACCCTGTATTTCCCTAACATAGGACCAGAATGACTTCGGATTTTCCTCAAGATATTCGCTTAGCATTTTAGATTTAAAAGAGTGTAGTGCTGTGCGCATAATACTTTTCGTCTTACTACGACAATCTTTTAGTTGCTGTTTGGATGTATTCATATAAACTATATCGTCACTTTTTAAAAACTCTTTTTAAAATTTGACTGTAGCTTTCTTTGCATTCTTAATGCCGATCTGACTTCCCCGTTGTACCATCTAGGTTCCTTACTGTCGCATTTGAGTTTGGACGGGATGTACGTCTTCATTCGTTCGCGTAAAATATTTAAGAAATAATTCCAAGTGTTCTCTGTATTTGTTGTCAGTGTTTTTGTCTTGTATTCTGGTAATTTTATCTTTAAATATTCTCTTAGTCCGTTAAAATTTGCCTTATTGTATATTATATATTTTACGCTTTTCCTTTTTATTTTCACGTACTTGGCTTGTAACTCTACAAAAATTGCTTTATGATCACTGATTTCGTCCATAATTTCAATTTTTGGTTCGATTTCGGGCAAAGAAGTCGCAAAGATATCTTGTATGCTGTGGCTCCGTGCTGATGATTTAACAATTTGTTCTAAGGAATGTTTTGTGAATACATGAAGGAGTTCTTGGCATGAATCTCTGTTTTTTGCAGACTTTTCTTCGCAGTACGTGTCCCAGTCAATTGACGATAGATTTGTATCACCAGCGATTATAATAATACTGTTTCTATGTTTGTTGCCATGTTGTTATTATATTAAATAAATATTTCTTGAAGGAAAATTTAAAACAAATTAATCTGAAACAGAGATTAATTCTGTATCTTTCTACCCTTTTTTCATTATTAATAACGCTATTATTATCCATAATTCAATTATTTTGCACGGACCCCATTATTTCGGTGAGTAACGCATGTAATGACTAACCAAAGGGTTTTAATCCAGTCCCGTGTATGGAGCTAAAGTTGACCTCAAATTTTGACTTACCTAATAAATAAACCAGCAAAAAAATCCTGAACAGTCGCTGAAATCCATGGTATGGCTTCGCAGGACGTTAAAAAAGTATTAACAGCTACTTATTGGTGATCATGAAAAAAATATCGATAATCACATTTGCCAATTATTGTGCCTGCCTTTTCATGTTATACTTGTTTTTTTTTAGGTTGACCTCAAAAGTGAATATTTGCTTATTATAATCCAGATTAGATATTTTTAACAATTTCATGGAGGCCGTTTGGATCAGAAGTAACATCAGCTTTATTCTTTTCATAAATTGCTAGTATCATTCACCGCTATGCTATAACAATGCGTTAAAGTATAATAACAAGAAAATGATAAAGGTATAACATATGGTGTATTAGCACTCCAGTAGCAAGATATATGGATAGATAATGTATTGTTAGCATTATATTATTCTCATTTTAGTACTATAATACCTGGTTTTCTTATTGTTATTTTGTACTTGGCTTTATTATCACCATATTGTGTAATACACTTGGGTTGGCTGCACCCAGTTGGATTTTGATATCGTTGTCAGTGTCGTTTAAATGCTAACATTTTCACGTGTAAATATAATTATTTATGGTGAAAATGTAATCTTACAACAAAAGTGATAAACAAATTTTCCAAACGTGACAAAACCTTTCCCACTAAGGATGTAGAAAAAATTTTTTCTGAATATGTTTTAGGGATCAGAACATAGTGATATAATACTTGGTAGAATTGCCCTGTTCCATACGGAGACGTGTTTTCGTGTGACCAAGATGGCGCTCTGACTTACGCTCTCTATGGGAAATGAGCGTTTTGCTAACGTGACCGAATTTTTCTCGGAGAATGTGCCAGTTCAGAACCCTCTTTGACGAGAGTTGCACAACTCTGAAGATAACATGTCAATGCAATCAGAGATCCTGAGGACACCGGTGAACAAATCTTGCTTCCCTTATTCTCTTAATGAATACAGATTTATACTCTGTCTTACTTTGATTACCATTCGGTTTCTTTTGGTTCTCCTGAGACTCTTACCCGAAGTTGATCCGACACTTATTTCCCATCTTCCGCCAGCCCTTTCCCCGTGCCCGGTTTTGTGAGCGAATTGCCCCGGGCGCTTCACTCGACCTCTCAGCGCCATAAAAAACGCCCCAATCCATGACCCTGACTGCTCATTTAGCGCTTCGTTAAACGTACGGGCGAGTAATATCTGCTTCGTTTTACGCGGACCTTGCGTGGTATATGTGTTTAGTAATCATTTATGGGCGGCAGTAACGACGTTCCGTGGGGCACATTTCGAATTCGAAAATTTCCTCCGCCACTCGACGGCTAATGAGCGTCTCTATTTCTCTCTCATCCCTCCCCCCTTTTTCGCGAACACGCCCCCACAGCGACCTCACTCGTCCTCGACCTCCGCAACCTGAAAAGGTCGTTAAGCCCCCAACGGCCGAGTCCAGATGATATCCCCCACACTTATGCCTTTTCATGTTTCCCTCTTTCCCCGCCAACTTTATCGCCCATCTCTTTAACTTCTCGGCATTCTACTCCTCTCCGTCATAATCGGGTACGTTGTCATTGCTTAAGAGACATCCAACTGTTGCGGGTAGAAACATTCTCTTAAGGATGGTTCGAGTATTAATGGTCTTAGAGTATTCAAAGGAAATGAGTATGGAAACCCACAAAAGAATGAAATCGGTTTTCGTAAGCGAAACGAACGCCGTTGATGGGTTTTAGTTGTGTAAAATGACAATGATACCGTTGAATCGACGATCAGATCTTTAATTTTTAATATTATGGGTGAATGCGAAAGAAACCGAGCGTAATGGGGCAGTATTGAAGAAATCGCGCAGTTTCACGGAAAAAAATTTGATGTCATGATGATGCTGTATTTTTTTATCGCCATAATCAAATGACTACTTCGAACTTTAGAATGCGTATATACTTAGGTAACTAAAAGATTTACCTAATTTTAGCTTAATACTAATTTTTTTGGTCGTAATAAGTCAATTTTAGTTTTTATCTGCGTTACGATGATAGCATGGATAAATGACATTTCAGGCATAGTAAAAATAGAGAGTCAAGTGATATACAAAAAAACTTTGAATCGGCGTACAATTAACCCTAGTTTTCACCTACAAGGCACTCCAAGGAATAATGCTCTTTATGATTTTCAAAAGACTGAAGCCAAGACAAACGATTTTCCGGCATCGCTGTTGTATAAATGCGGATGAGGTTTTATTGCCAAAGAAGTGCATATGAAGGATTGCCAACACTTGAAAATTCAATACATTACATGTACATGAATTACACCAAGCCTGATGTTAGTAAGGTAATAACTGCGAGTTCAAGCAAATCATTTCGTAATATAGGGCAATTGTCAGGTGGTGGTGCTAAGTGAGTCTTGTAACGGAGGCTTGTGATGTGCGGACAAGGTTCATCCTGTTGCAAAACACGGCAACTTTGAAAAAAATTGAATTAAATTTTTGGAAGATTGCAGAATAGTGGATGATTGTAGAGTGTAATTGGCCATATTTTGAGTGAGTGTAATGGCATACCAATGAGTGTAGCACCCAATAGTATTTTTTGGCACCAAGTTTTCATGGGATTTACAAGTTGTCCGGAAGATCAGAGGCTTTATATATTTATTTTGAAAACTAATTTTCCAAACTTAACCTTAGCAGAGAAAACTATATTTTGTATTGGAACGATTCACATAACCATACTTATGTTGCATCTAGCCCTCCAATAAGGTATCATGTGTATAGGCGAGACAAAATTTTGTGGCATGTGAGGGGGAGTGAAATAACAGCCCTTGCAAGTTAGCATCTGGACGTAAAATACACCATCTTCTGAGCACGATTTCGGCTCAGATGGTTTGCTTTTGATGGGTCCAGGAGATCATACCCATTACCCTGGAGGTCTGCATTCGACGTCAAAGTGAAGTAACTCTACCTCCAGAGTTATCTTTCTAGTACTGAAATAATTGAGATGAGTAATGTAATGTTTGCAAAGTTTTTCATTCGTCGTGAAACGCTTTTAGGGCTGTTTCAGGACTTCCATTTGAATCATTAGACCATCACATTGCCTCACTTTCGCTAAAAATGATCCTTTTGTTTTATAGTTAATAATGTTAATATTGTTCATTTCCTTTTGTTTTCATTGATAACTTGCGTAAAAGGTTTAATGTAAAATGAATATTGTGTTTTTTAAATTTCTCTTCCACGTTAAATATCGCTAGCTGCTTTGGATAGGTGTTTTTTCACAGTTTCCTGGAGATTTTGTTCCGTCTTGGAAAGAGTGCGATGCAAAACCATAGCATTCATTAACTTCTTGGCTTATCTACAGTTTAAAAACAGACGGATGGGTGTCCATAGGCTTCCATGTAAACACCCTTGAAATAAATGGGGCTATGCTACATAAAGTGTCCTTCGATGTACTAGCGTTTAATTTCGCATTTCGCAAGAATGTTGTCTGATTTCATTGGATGTTAATAATTCATTGAGTTATATTTATATTCCGTTGTTATGTCGCCTAGTTAAAATTTGAATGATTCTCTCCAATGGAGATAATCGGAAATACATTCTCATTTGGAGGATGCGTGAATTATGCCCGATGCCTTTTTTAAGCCACTAAATTCTGACCGCAGGATAATTCTTAAAATATAGTTTCATATCCTCAATATCCTGATCCACAGTGAACCAGGATTCACTCTGGATGAATACTCAGCATAATCTGAATCAAGGTTGGACAGGTCCAAATTTGAATTTTAGAAAAATTGTAAATAAAAATATGCCTTGATATACCTTAAATTAAGTACTTAATGACAATATTATGCAGGTTACCATGGTCTCTACAATTGTAGTTAGCGCAAAAACCGCAGTAAAATTAGAATTCATCATATTTTGGCATAGCAATTTTATTATATATCCAATGTATCAAGTGAAACCGATTCTTGGTACCTTCCAACTTGTGTTAACTAAGGTACATCCTACTCAAAATTCTGGGTTACAAAAATTCATGTGGAAATTGCATATACATATTTTCATTCGTAAAACATAAATTGTATGAATAATTTTACATAAGTAAAATATAGGATATAAGTATGAACATTCTATTTTATATGTAATACCTATTGGACATTATAATGCCTTCTTTTTCCCGCAGTTAATATGTTTTGGAATGAAGGAGTTGATTAATATTATATTCGAAATTTGCTTATTTCGATAATGTACGAAATCGCTTTGCCTGAAGGGTAAAGCAAGTAAAACGCAAAGGATAGCAATATTTAGAATTTGAGGTTTCAGGTCGGTGGAAATTTGGTGATTTATATGTAAAGAAGGCTTGTCTAACATATGGCTTGCCGTTTAAATGCTCCCTTTCGAAGCTCAGGTAACGTGAGATTTTGGTGAAAAGGCACTGACTATAAGATAGAAAATGTCAATTTAGATATTCTACCTTCAGACTTCGCTGTAACCTGAATTTATAATGAATAATGCATGTTTAGACCATTTAATCCTATTTTATTACTGTAAACAACTTGTTTCTCAAAACTCACACGTAGCAGCACTTTTTGTTTTAATTTTGATAAAATGGCATGCAAATTTATATAAAATATCAATGGTTTAAATGAAAACAACTTGAGATGAATTGAATTTACTTTGCAGCAATTTTAGAGCGTAAATATCACTAACCCTGACAGGGATTTTTTTAACTCTGAAATTTTTGCTTCGTAATTTACATTTAGTGGATGACTCTGTTAAAAGTTACTGTCGCGGCAGCTGCCGAGTTACTTTGAATGTAATTTACTTTATTTTTTCTTTAGTATTATTCCATATTTATTTGCGATATCACAATTATGGAAATCACGATGTCTATGCAATGTCATCTTGTAGTAAAATCCCGAAGACTCGTAAATGTGATCATTTCACCTTTCCAGCGAAGGATGGAAAATATATGCACAGCTGCA
Organism: Hetaerina americana; assembly: GCF_022747635.1. Classification (NCBI taxonomy): domain Eukaryota; kingdom Metazoa; phylum Arthropoda; class Insecta; order Odonata; family Calopterygidae; genus Hetaerina; species Hetaerina americana. Next base: position 46,750,998 of record NW_027287095.1, read on the forward strand.
TAAAAGTCCTCGTATTCCAATGCCCATGTTATCACAAATTCAGCCGCCGGTAAATTTAAATAATTTATTCCCTATGGGGATTCTAAAGGCTTGAGTTGCGCTCTCCAATAACTGCCTAGGGGGTAATAACTTTGCCCGCAGGATTTATTGGTGCTTCCTTGCCACGGCTTCATTACGCTTAATGCTTTTACATCCGAACACTACATAACGAATGTCCCGTTCGGTGTAACCTCTTCTTCCTGTTTTTTTTTCTCCCTAGGGTAAGATGAAGCTATCGTACTTTCCTTTTTACCCTTTAGTCGATTCATTTCAGTTTCTTCTGTTAATGTAGTTAACCAAATAAATGTTTGAAGGAGCCACTTAGCAATAATCGGTACGTTGGTTTTATGCTTCACGTGACCATTTTGACAATTCTTACGACATAGCGACATGATAACTGAAGGATGACCTACTTATATTGCGAAAGTTTGATGTCTAGAAAACCTAAGCAAGATACACTATGAGTTTCATGTAGCTTCATTCAGTGAAAGTTTAATTTTTAAATGCATTAAATTTGGTTGGCCATAAGTGCGAAATTGGAGAACTTCGCGATCATTAACATTACTGAGGCAACTTCATAGCACTTTCCTAAAGTAAGAACAAATGCATACTAATAAGTAAAGGAATCAGAAGCTGGTGGTTGCTTTTGGAAAATTCAGTGATTGCATTGCCCGTCACTAACGTACTACATCATAAAGCCACTGGTTTTCCCCATTCTTTGGACGTTTTATGATTTTTGAAGTCGAAAATCAAAAAGGGATAGCGTATCATTAAAATATCATCGCAGTATTTCTTCTGGTGTGTAGGAATCTAAATCGGATTCTGCGCATTATGCGTGCACTACCCATCGTACATTTTGTAGTTACGGTTTGATGGAAGATGGTGTTGCTCTCGTAATTGGTATATACGACTTTACTTTATGTTTCAACAAATTGGTGTATTCTATTATTTATTGGATTATACTTATGTTTGCTCATGTTATATTTGCATGATATTTCTAAATTTGGTATTTTATCTTACTAAAAAAATAATACTACAGAGTGAACACGACTATCTTCAAAATACGAACATATATTAATGCCAAAAGTATAATTGATTAGTAACATAATTTTCAAATAACATAGCATTATTTTCGTTTGGATGTCTTGTTCTCCTAGGCCGTTCAAAGAAAAGTTCGTCTTTGTAGGTGTTTTATCATCTGTGAAACGGTGAAATTTCTCTTAGGAGACAAAATAGCCATGAAACCCATGTGACGAAATTACGACAGCGAGATATGAGCTCCATGAAATCAAAATGCACAAACGCTAGACATTTGGGAAATATTTATATGAATATTCTTGGTAACTTAAAATAACTGTGTGGAATATATTCCACGAATGGAACTCTTATATTTTCATTTTTCCATGGTAGATAAATGATTGCTCATACTCCTGAATATGTATATTATCCTGTTAAATGCAAGAAGCATTAGAAATACGATTAGTTTTATTATAATGGATATAATTTTAATTAAATTAGGCATGAGTACATTACGTCAGTTTAGAATTGATATTTTTTAAATAAATTGGAATTGATGGTTATTAAATAAGTCAAAATTTACCTATGTGGGCTATGTCCGTCAAGGAAATTCTAAAATTTTAGTTTTAAACATTTTCTATTAGTGGAACTGCTATGGAGAAATACTTAATTTTAATAGCTTCAAATGCATAAAAATGATTTTGAGAGTGGAAATATTCAAAGGCAGCTCTTTAATGATGGAAATCAATTAAAAATAAAGATAGATTGATGATCATCGCTCGCCAGAGAGAGATAAAAATAAAAGTGAAACAGTTACTTTTTTATAATCTACGATTGGAAGGAACACATAACACAATTATTTCAGAAATAATTTTGCAAGAGTTTCCATACCAACAAAAAAAAATGTAGGTTTTAGGTCCAGGAAAATTGTGACAATCGTAGTAAATGACTCAGGTCTCAACCATACGATGTTTATTATGCAAAAACGAGGTTAGGAAAAGATTTCGCTCTGGAATACGAAGAGTAAAGTATAAGAAACGCCTTCAACATATTGCGTAAATGCTCACTAGATAGGACTGAGGAGCCTCTCACAAAGGGGAAAAACAAAGAGAAAATGTAATCAAAGGTGATATGATGGAATAATTTGTTGCGGTCGCTGAACTAAGTAATGGAATAATCTCTTAGGCCACATTATTTATGTACGCGAGGGAGTGAGAGATGGGGAAAGATAAAAGACTCCACACACTCACACTCAGAATTTACGGGCAAGCATTCCCGCGGCAATGTACTTCCAAAGGTACTCGAAACGAAAAAGAAACATAAAAACTTTGAATAAACACACCCCACTCAGGTTTGTACTAGACACTGGCCTTTGGAAAGCTCAATCAATCACATTCTAGAGATTATTGTGGTTAGCAGCATCTACTAACGGCAATAACCCACCAAAAGATTTTAAAGTAAATAGGAACTAATACAGTTTACATAATAGCATAAGTTCGATGTTGCTTGAGTTTTTTTGGTAAATACCCTTGTGATTTTCAGTCACGCATACGCTTTGGGTCGACGGGAGTTTATTCACATGTCAGTGGGTCCCATAAAATGCTCAGATCAATGGAAACGAAATGAACTGACCTAATAAACCAATAATACTCAATGGCCATCGTGATTTTGATCAAAAGCAGATTTCCTATCTAATATAATAAAACATTAGATCACTAATGATTTACGGAGGGGTGAATGTACTTCATATAGGAAAATAATTAAAATGATCTAATTTAAGAAATGTTCCTTTACATAGAATTATAATCAAAAGTGATTCTCCTGAACCACAACTATACGGGAATTCAGAGTAAATGATAGTTATTCACGCAGTGGTTCAAATGGCCCGTAAATTCCACAGAAAAATACGGCAGAATTATGCAAGGAACTTGTACGTTTTCCCGGGCTCGTAGTCCTTTCTCTCTCTCGTGTGTGTGAATATATATGTGTGTATGTATATATATATATATATATATATATATATATATATATATATATATATATATATAATTATCTTAGAAACAGAACGCCCTGTGGGAGCGCACAAATGTAAAAAAAATGTACTAAGATTTTTAAAACACAGGAACACAAAGAAAGGACACTGACAAGTAGTCTTGACGTTTCGACGACACAGCCGTCATCATTGAAATTCTGTCCTCGGGGAAAAGCGGAGAGGACATGTGTGGGGGTGAGGGGAGGAGAGGTAAGGGGCGAATAGGAAACGGAGAGGGGGGTGGGAGGGGATATTCAGTCAGCTATTGGATGGATTTGGTGGGCTTGATTCAGGCCGGGAGGATTAAAATGACTGGAGCACCCTGATATGCGCCATCTCGCGGGCTCTCAACCCCTATACTGCATGAAGATTAGGGAAGGGTTTCAATCACCGTAACAGAGAAGCAGTCATCGGAAGAAAGCGTGTGTTTGTACATGCATACACACGCACGCACACAGTTGGCATATTTATTTGAATATTGACAAATAATGCTCGCAAAAGTGAATATGCTGTTAGTCTCAGGCAAATGAGATGGCATAGAAAAGTTAGAAGCATAAAAAATAGTATTAAAAAATTTGTTTTTATGAATATATCGGTGGCAAAACCACACACTTTTCAACTTAAGGAAGAATCCTTTTAATAGAATGGCACTGGCACCCTGAAAATTTAGCATAGATGCTAAAGATGTTTCATCAGATATTGTTTAGGTCTCTCAATGCAACAATTTGAGAGTGTAAAAATCATTCGTCTTGACTGGCATACGAACCCAGATCCCTCAATATCCGGTCGAGTGCTTCGGCCAGTTAAGTTATCGAGGCGTCCTCTTAAACTCTGAAATCTCTTGCCATTTATTTATAGCCAAATAAGTGAAAAATATAAATTTCTTTTGATACACCCATGCTTAAAATATTGGCTTTATTCTTCCTCTCTTGTTTTTTTCTCGTATTTCAAGCAATTTGCCCATCATATAGTGTTCTTAGTTTATTCATTTAATGTTATACTGTTCATAGAATTACATACAGGAGTGATAAGAGATCCTGCCTCCCTATGGAGTTTAAACCTTGACGTTGTAGCTTGTGCATTCTAATGATGCCTGGTACTATGCCGGCAGGAGCAAACATAAGTGCTTCCGGGAGGGTCACTCATACCATATAGGTCTTGGGATAGGAGTCAAAACAAAAAGTAATCCGTGCAGCATTTGTTCCTCAGTGAAGTGGCTGCCAAGGATTTGCACTTGGTAGAAATGATGAACCCCTAGTGGATCAACTACTTGAGTGATGGTGCACGTTGAAAACACTATTTAGGGAGGCAACGGGAAACCGCCTCAGTTTCTATTCCATGAATAGATGTTGGGAAGACTTATTAAAATTCTTCCTAGCAAATACGGGACTCAGGTCAATGGGCCGTGTGTCGTGCCCGGCAGCGGGAGAATCAGCGATACCGCGATCGTCATCTCACGAAAGCCTTGCTAAGCGAAAATTACATCAGCAGCGCAGAAGGCACGGAAAAGGATCGAATTAGTTAAATAATGGAATTGTGATTTTATAACGATGCTAATGACAGCAAAATTAGAAAACATGAAGCGAGAGTAATGGAGAGGAAATATAGATATTTTAGGCATATTTGTGAGGTGAGATGGAAGGATAACGGGGTTTACTGTTGTGATGGTTATTGAGAAATATTCAGCGGAGGGGAAGAGAGCCAGCGAGGGGTTTCAATAATATTGAACCAAAAGATAGGAAGAATGGTAGTGAACTTAGAGCAAGCAGGAGAGTAATTATTAATAAGTTATAAGGAAAGAGAAACGGTAAGTTAAGTATTAAAATAGGAGTTCATAAGTTAGAGCTGGTGGAAGGGCATGCACATATATTGGAAGTCAACGTAGAAGGGACAAGAAGAAGAATTGGTCTAGAGAACGAAGCTTCTATCGTAAAAGGGGAGAGAATTGGTGGCAGGAACTTTTGAGTGAAGATATTAAAGTAAGACTTGTTAAAAATTTTATATGAAGCGTGGTTTCGTACGGCGCGGAAACAGGGTCATTGAAACGGGATGATAGGCAATGATTGGAGGGTTTTTAGATATGAAAACGGAGAAGCATGAAAAAGGTGAAACGGAAAGAAAGGAAACATGATGAAGTGCTAGGTATGGTGAGGGAGTACAGGGCAGCTTTGGGAGAAATCCAAAGGAGGCAGGAAAGGCCGATACAGAGCATTTTGATTGGCGATGGGCCATTATCTTGACTCGTCTGTCGTCTTGATATCTACTATACTTCCTCGTTCATCCTCTTTACTTTGTTTCATCATCTGAAATTCGGCGGCAACCTGCAGATCCTGATCCCAAAGGTTAATATTCGCCTCCGCTTAGGTCCATTCCTTCAAATCTTAGCGTTTTATACTCCACTTGAATAATTTTGTGTCCGAATTCGTTGTGCGACAGGATTAAATATGAATCTAATGTTTGTATTTTCATATTTTACGCCGTCTTAGCTTAAGCTATTCCCTGCTTAATATCATTGGAATTCATTCCTCTCCATACAATGCTACTTCCGTTATCGGTGAAAGATTTCAGTTCTTCTTATTTAATGGTACCCGGGAATAGCATGCAATGCAGAACAGCATTTTAGTTTTTCTAATGATTTATTCCATATAATCTCTGACAATATTTGCCCATCGTATTCGATGTTGCCTCCATGTTTCCTAGATATACTGTTAAATATGCCGCGTCATCTGCGGCATGGAGTTCATTGATTTTTTTACCAAATTCACCTTAACTCATTTCTTGTTATTCTTTGACTTTCGTGTATTTATTCTCTCAATTCTGTTTTTAAAGCGCAGGTGAAAAGCTGTACTCCTCTATTTATTTGTCTTCCATTCGCATTGGGGAAATTTAGTATTTATATTGTTGTTAGATTAGTCTTATGTTGTTTGTAAACCATAATGTTTCCAGCTTTTTGAGAAATTGATCTTTACATTTATTATATCTTCTTCCACTATCCTTACATAGAGTATTATTATTTTCTTATTCATCTGTTCTTCCTGAATACAAATTAATTTTCCAGCAGGTGAACTTCAATTTCTTCTTCCTATATTGGTTTACTATTCGCATGAAAATTTTGGTAGAAGTAAAACAACACTCAATGACCTTGTCCCTCGCATTTATTTGCCGTCGTTTTTTCATTACTGCAATTAATACACCTTTCTTCTTCCGTTAGTATTCTATTTTTTTGCCTGCCCGCGGTTGCTAGATAGTTCGTCTCGGTAGTCTTTGATTATGCTATACTAGCTTTTCTTGTCTTTAACTCAGTTCTTCGGGAAAGTCTTTCTTAATTATGTATCCCGCAGTTTCTTTGAATTTACTTCGGGTGTCTGGTTTTTCTTCGTCTTTCTTTACTCTGTCGAATACACTTCCCAGTACATTAAAGCCACGGTCATCTTAGTCCACTGTATTTTTATTTTTCACATGCCCATCTAACAAAAGTTTTTATCCTCGATACAGTTTCCTTTCAGGATGTTTCCTCTTTCCTCATCTTCAATTTGCATGTATCCATATTCACCTTTCATGTTTTGAGATCCAATCTTTCTTTCTCCAAAGTAACTTTCAAGTCCATCTACGCTGTTTCTATATATCCTTTCATAATGTCATTGATTTCTTCCCCGTAGTTTTTAATCTTCTCTTTTCTTGCCTTTGTACAAACTAGTGCGTTTTCCCATTGATAGCTGAGAAGGTTCAAAAGCTTCGACTTAACCGAAGTTTACCGACTCCTAGGGTCTCCACTCGATATGGCTCATGACTATAGTACGTTTTCCACTGAATTAGCGAAAAAGGAGCTGTTAAACGGTTTAACGGGGGAAGTGATGTCTTTGGGGATGCATTAATGCGGAAAATCCGCTAATTTAGAAGCGATGGTTATGCATCCACCGATGTTAT
>NW_027287095.1:46763012-46793012 GCF_022747635.1 Hetaerina americana
TTTTTCTGAAATAAACGCCTTTGATGATATATTTTTTGTATAACTTCAATAAGTGTAATCTCATAATTTTATAATCATCGACTTCATATAAAAGCTGAAATACATAAAAACTATCATTTAGTGTGGTACTAGTAGGCTCTTCTCAGATTTTATCGTGGAAAACATTCTGAAAGATTTAAATATTTTAGTTTTTTCTATATTTACGGAGTGTTTTTCTCCGGGCTTGAAGACGTTTGCTTTTGTGCCAGATGCAGTTTTGAGTATTAATCCTACTGAGTCATCCGACGCCGTGGAGCCAAGAAAATAAAATTACACCTTTGTCTCCTTTGCCTTTTATAGCCCACGATTTGAAAACTGAAAGCAGTGGATACGGTGAGTTCGCTGGAAAGGGAGGGGATGGAAAGAGGTGAGCTGGAGAGTGAGCGCGCGGAAGGGAAAGAGCGGAATTACTACTTGATCTAAGGCGCCGAAAAGAATCTCAACTCGTTAAATTTATTTTCAATTTTCTTTCAATTTGGTATCGTTCGATCCGGATCGAACCGCCTTAAACTCGTCCACCGCGGGGGAAGTTGTGCGAGCAGCAGGAGCGGCGCCAGCCACCGAGAAGAGGCGGAAGCAAACAAGTGTTCCACGTAGGAGAGAGGAGGGAAGTCATTCCGGCTTCTACCTGCCTCCAACTATCCTCTGCTCTACCATCCTGCCTCCCTCCCCTTCCTTTACTTTCTCCTGTCCCCCCTACTCCACCCCTGGCTGAATCCTCTACCTCTTTCACTCCCTTCATCTCTCTCAGCTTTCCTCCCTCTCTCTCCTACTCTCTCTCTTACTATCTCTCTCCCTTTCTCTCTCTACCCCATTCTCCCTCCCTACCTCCTCTCTTTCCCCTACCTCACCCACCTCCCCTTTTGACTCCCATCCAATTACTGGCAGCCTGCGCTCTTGAATACGTAATGTGACGTCGTTATTGGAGTGTGGAATTAGAGTGAGCGGAGGTGCATGGGTGCGGGTGGGCGGAGGGAGAGGGACTTGGGGTACGGGGAGGAGACGGCGAGTGAGAGGAGAGTGGGAAACGGCCGGGGGGAAGGGGGCGTGGAGGAGTAGGGTAGGGGGCAAAATGTGGGGCAAAATGGAGAGCCGGGGCGGGAGGAGGCGGGAAATGGGCGTAGAGGATTGCGGGGCGAGGGGAAGAGAAAGGGGTCTTTTTTTTAGGAAGAGAAGTGGGAGAGGACGAGATGAGGAGGAGATTGCTGGGAGGGATTGCGGTTCGGCTCTGGTGCGAATAGGCGCGAAGCGGACAGGAAGTGAAGGAAAGGGCGAACGGAATAGGGTGAGCGATTCTGGGAGAGGGTGAGGGAGACGGGATGGCGAGTTGGTTTCGCCTTGCTTCCCACTCCTATGAAGCTAGAATATCGGAAAGAGAATTTTTTTTCATTCTTTCATTCTGAAAGTTTTCTCTTTTTTTAACCAGCATCTCATAATAACTTAAGGATTTTGCTCTTTTATCATTGAAAGTTCCCGACGTTTTGCTAGAAATATAGGTGGCACTGTAGCAATGAAATTCAATGGTGCCTTGTATAAGCGCAAAAAAGATTTTTTCTTCATCAGTTCCTTTGAGATTGCTATTATATTGCGTTTTTTTTGGTAGGAAACCTTAAGAATGTAAAAATATTCGTCACTTGCATTTATCTTGAATCATTATATGCTACAAATGTTTTATGAAAGTCCCTTCTTTTTCAAAAGAGAGCGTCTCAAAGTTAGCTTACTTGGAAAATGAAATGTTTGTTCAATGAATGATGGATGACATGAACTCCTGGGGAGGAAATATTTTGGCGAAGTGAGAACTTGCGATGACTGTCATGAATTTAATGACTAGTGAACATCTTGATTTGTAAATGTATAACAGGTTAAGCATATTTATTGGTTAAGATATGTTTTTTAATTTTTCAAAACTAGTTTGCATGATATCCCGCCGGCCAAAAACCCCTAGCTCCCAACCTTTCTTAGTTGTAATGTTTATTTTTTGTTTTGGATAGTAAAACAGACCTAATGCTCCCTTTTCCTAAGATATTTTGTCCCATCTTTTTATAATAGGATTTTTTAGTATATTTGAGGATTAATAGACCCGAGTCTCTTTTGGTCATAATTTATCAATCTCCAGCGACGTCTAGAACTACGTCAGTCTGCGAGCAACACGTGGACGTGAGTGAAAGAGGGAGAAGGTTATTGCATAATTGCGAATATATACGACATATTCGTTGGAGATATGGCGAAAATTAGTATTTTGGGGATTCGTCGCTCTTAAGGTCGCACGTTGTGTTACGAATACCCCCATATTATCCTGTATTTATCGATATAATATATTTGTTTTATTTCATCTAATTATGTATGATATCTATGTTTAAAATAAATTATAATTTGATTAGGGTTCTATTTGTTTTTAAATGAGAGTCAATTGCAGCATAAATTAACACTAAGAATAAACACTAAGCCCAGCATCACGTATTTTAAATCTCGCACGGCTGGACTCCTCACTTCACGGATATTATCTGGTCGTTCTAATCTGCTTATTTGGTTAGCGGGTCTCATCTGCATCAAAATTCAAGCATCCGCTAGGCTGTGAGGCAGAGGTTAATTCCATACCAGGCAGGAATGATCTATTTTACACATAACTAAATTAATGGGAGCTAATAGAGAAGTAATATCATTCAGGCGGCACGAGTAACTGGGATTACAAACAGTGTCTAATTTGCCATGAGCTCGTCCTCATGTTTACAACTCATTTCTCCTCGGTCCTAAGTCTATTATGGTGTTATAGTTTTATGCGTATTTTAATTTTCAAGTTTCAATTAATCTGTTAAGTTTTGACGGTACTTGGGATTAAATTTTCTTTCTCTTTTGATAACACAAGTATATTTTTGTATCTTCCAATACCTAAGTATTACTACTTCGTGGTCCGCAAATAGTTTAGTTTACTATATTCTGGGATATGATAACATCAGTGAGCAGAAACGTAATTGTAGTATAATGATACTTCCTTATGCGCGACGCGTTGTGGCCTTTAATTTATTGAAATGACACCATGCATGACGACCATAAACATGATAACTGTTAAGTGAATGATCTCCGGAAGAGTATTCTCGGTTCTTCAATGCCTGTACTTTTTCTTGCTTCTCTAAATTAAAAAGATATAACTCAAGCTTTCGGTGAAATGTGGTCTTTCAAAATATTTCTTTTTCTGTGGATAGGAGCTTCTTAATCGCTGAAGGAGTATTAAACATTTTTTGTGGTTTCGCAATTCATCTCAACCACTAAGTCTAATTTAAGTACACTACTTCCCAGCAAAAGCTTGAGAATACCGATTTATTTATTGCTTTCAATATTATAAGAAGCAGTGCTCTTAGTATTTTTGCTCTATGACCAGACGTTAAGCAATTTATTGGAAAACTAGTTATTATGTAATGCAGGTATATCAGCCCTACTGCCACTCGAGGCTTTAACAGTGATTAACACTCCTCTACTTCTAGTATTGACCTCGGTGAGCGTGGAAATTTAGGAAGATTTTCAAAAAACTTCATTTATCTCGATTTATAATCAAGTTTAAATGTTTATCGTAGGGCAGCATGTATACACCGAACTGAAAAGTAGTAATTTTATTTTTTATATACTTGTGACAAGTTACTGAAGAAATTATCTTCTCGTGTTTCAACTTGATAGAATAACTAACGGCCGAAGAAACTCATTACTGTCTATTCCCGTTAACATAATTGTGAATATTTTTTAATTTTTGATTTTGATTCTCATAAATTGTTGTTTTATTCATCTCACAATTACTGTCCCTGTAATTTTTTGTAATTAGATTTTGTGCAAGAGTAAATTTAAAGAGACAATAAATGACCCAAGCACTGGTGTCTGCATCAAGTTCTGAAAGAGGTAACGATGATTTTCTCCTCGGTACTCACCTGGTGACTTTATGCGTGTTAGTTAGTATACCAAAGTGGTTCATAGTGTTCCCACACTACAGAATTGTTTACTGAAGGCCACCGAGGGAAATCACGATACCCTTATCTTATCCTACCGTGGCCTGTCCTCACCTAACCTGAAGGAGACACTGATGCCCTCAATGCCTTTGAAACTCAACTGAACTTGAGAGTCCTACACCTTTCTAGAGGTTATAGTATCGTTTTACCTCTTGTGTCTGAAGGGACTCCCATCATAGTACCTATTACCTTGATATCTCATTTCCTTCAAGTATATAGTAACCATTTTTCAAGAATGCGACGGCTGGTTTTCGTTGGACTTTCCCTGATACCCTAATTAAAAGTCTCCCTGATGTATCCCGAATCCTTGCATATCATACCAAAGGCAATCTAACCAAGGAAAACCGTTCCTTAATTTTTTCCGTCCATTTTTCTCATTTTTCTGTCGAGTGAGGCCGAGTATTAGGAAGATTGACCCGTATATTCTTTTTAATGTGCATGTACGCTATTGAATTTGGAGGCATGACTTATTCCCTAAGTATTTTATTTGCTTAAAATCACTTAATTTGATCCATTCTTTTTTATTCATGATTTGAACAAAATCCTTCAATCAAAAGAGAATAGCTCCACATCAGCTGGTACCTTTATTTTTCATCAGTAAATGAAACTGTCGTAACTACATGGGGCCTTATCTGTTGACATAATTTGGAAAAAGTTTATATTATATTTCCTCGTCAAATTATAAAAAATCTTTTGACTGCATACCATAAATTACTCATTTTTGTTTGAGTGAAAAATTACCCCAATCCTGTTCATCAGTTGCTTATTGATAAAGTTACGTTAAGTTTTAACATTATTCTTTCTGGCGGACCTAATGAAAGGCTTTCTTGACACGTATAAATGCTATTGCCAATACCAATCAAAAGATTATCATACTTGTGGATCGATAGATAGATTAAATTCGTAAGATTCTTCTTCACGTAAACGTACTTTTTTTAAAATTTGATGTTTTTAACATAAAAGTACGTATTTCGTCACAGAAAGCTCGGGAATTCGATAAATCATGGTAGATTGAGATATTGACCGCAAGCATTTCTCGTGTTATTGAGTCTCTTGGCGTTTTCTTCTAATGAGAACAATTCGAAAATTCCTACACGCATCAAAACTTCAAACATATAGGCTTTGTTTTATCATTTATTGAATAGGTTAAATATATATGATAAATGTTTTAAAGCACGTGATAAAACTACAGGATAAAACACTGGAACTATTACTTGTCGTGAGGAAGTCAATAGCGCATGAAATCATGTGCATTGTCCTTATTTCTGTAAATTTAATTTGAACACAAAATGTATAAAAAATATTATCTGCCAAAGAGTCATTCTCTATTTCATACAATTAAACAGGGGAAAAAGCCATAATTTATGGCAATAAACTATATATCCACAGTTTATTACCAGTCATACTATCGATTTAGCAATAGACGTTATCCTGAATAAAATATGGTCAATATGGGCATATGGGCCCTTATGATCGCATTTGATGAAATATGCGTATATATGATTTATAATCTCTATGAAACAACTCACTCTTGTAAAACTTTCACAGGCTCTACTCTTTCTAAAGGTGTCTTTTCTTCCATTTAATGTGTCCCCACCTAGAAGAGACATCGCGTATTAGCAATAATATATTTTAATGTTTTGAAATTCTTGCTATCTCGAATTTAATTAATCTTCCTTCTTTTTCTTTCGTCTCCTTTTTACGAAGAAGCGGCTCCAGCCTCATTTTGACCACAACGCTAATCGTGGCTACTAACCTATATTGCAACAAACTGAAGTAATACACTGTGTCAGTTTTTTGTGATGTATTCAGCAAAGTTTATTATGTTCGTATTGAAGATTTAATCTGCTCGCGGGACTTTACTTTTGAAGCTTCCTGGTCCACAAAATCATTTTGATGAAACATCAAGAACGCTTAGAAGTTACTTGAATGAACAATATCCGATTTTTCGAGTAGGTCATTTTTAAAGTTGCATATGCTATCTTTCTTTAGGCGTGCCAAACGATTCAGTCACGGAGCAAGTCCTTTTTCTTCTTTACAATAAGTATATACGTTGCCGTAACTTTAGAGAATTCTTACCTACTCTTGCTGACGACATAACAATTGATTATCCTTAAAACCACATTGGAGTAATAACAAGGCATCTTTAAGGATCTATGTGAATTACAAACATGGCTTGATTAAAACAGATTACCATTTAGTGAAATAACACATCTGGTGCAATCATTTATGTAATACTAGACCCGCACAAGACCTTTAGTGTGTCATGATTTCGGCTGCTCAAAATAACGTCCTCCAGCCAATTTATTTTTAGGGTAGAAGTATTCAAAAAACCATTGAGTATATGTAGACCAATATTGAAAGTGAAAGAAACTCATCCATGCTGAACCTCGAGTTTTAAGGTATAATTTACCAAAGTTTATTTTATTCACAAAATAAATTATCGTTAGCATCACGCGAGGCAGTTAATTGGACCCTAGTAAAATCACATTTAATTAATGGGGTGATTTGGTGGAGCTGTCTTTATCAAAACTTGCGTATTATTGCAGTTACTTTACAACATAGAATCTTTAAAGTCATACGATTCAAATAATATACCGACCGTCCATGTTCAGTTTCTTTGTTAAAATTACTTCCTGTGAGGCATATGTACATCTATAAAATGTCAATGTTATTTTTTATTCGACGTGGTAGTAGACCATTAGTGTTTTAAATAAAATTAACAGATAATTGATACAATACACGAAGTAAATATTGTCCTAGATTCGCCTTAGCCAACCCTATAATGTATAAACGTTCATTTGCGTAGCTAGCGCCTTAGGCTTGTGAGTTATTATCTATTAAAATTGCTTGTGAATAAAAATGTCATCAATTATTTTGAAAACTTAAAGAATGGCTGTAAGCACATTAAAAATGGATATCAAAATGTAATTTGAACACGTGTAACAAATGAGATTAATTGCAATTGGTGTCAACAAATCAGTCTCTCCTGAGTTGACGACTACTGCTCCAAATTCATTTGCCAAAGTTTCTACTTTTAAACTATATTTCGCAGCAATATACCTTATTTCTTTCTGATTCCGTTTTTTGATATTATTGTGGAGCTCTATCACTTATAAGAAGTTTGAGATTCCTTTTGGTGGTCTAGTAGGTATTTCGAGATCTGGAAGCAATTTTATGGATATTGACCCTAATGCACTCTGCGTCAGCCATCTACACTTGAACAATAGACTTCATGCGGAACGTGGTCACGGCTTTCTTTGTAAATGATGCATCAGTCGTGACAAAGTTTAGGAGAGATTTATGGCGGGTCGGTACCTGCAAAGGGCATCGGACTACTTGGTACATGACTCGCCCATTGTGCTTCATGAGAGAATACTAGTTGACACCAAGGTGCTGCCGCGGGAATCGACCGCTACTAACCTTGGTTTGAAGCTTGATCGTCAGCTGTTTGTTAAACAGAATGCATAGCAAGTCTTCCAGAAGACGCAGAGGAAATGGCTGAAGCTTTCACAGCTTCTTCGGCTCTCTCATCTCTCCATTGGGACGAAGACGAGGATATACCTCAGAATTCTTCGTCCAATGCCGACCGGCGCTACTCCCACTTGGAGTGGATGAATATTCGCTGACGGTCATCGATGGGTTCTTCAGAAATGTATGGTCAACCCTGACTTGAATAATCTTTTGGAAAGGACTGCGCAATACTTATTTTTCGGTTGAGTTTTTCAAAAGAATGCTGTGCATCTTAGAAAAATTATTGGAGAAACTTTTCCCTGGGAGCCCACCCCACTCGGGAAAACCATAAGAAGCAATGGCGGACAGAGCCCAAATTAACCTTTATTAAAGAGGGGGCTGTGTGGTGGATCGAACCACTAAATTTTCGTTTAATAATTGGACACCGCAGTTGAAAATTCCTCAGCGTTGGAAATCAGCCCGCACGGTTAACGGGTGGCCGTACAGAAGCCAACAAAAGGATTTGGACAATTCGACCTCATATGCCCGATAGTGAATCTAAATTATTATATGCGTATCAACCGATAGTATCTATAATTTTCAGATGAAATGCAAAGCTGACGAAGTTTTTAATTTTAGAATTATGATTTTTTTTAAATCACAGGAAGTGGTGTGAGTAGAAGAGTTTGGGGTAAATGTAACTTATATGTCACAGTTAAGGGTTAAGTTATAGTTCTCAAAAAGATCTATCGAAGTTCACCTACTCTTCGTGAATGGGAATGTTCATCGTTGATCACCGCAGCGTCCGGTTTCATTTGTAGGTAAGTGTCATTTTAGGCTCGATAGAAATCTTACTTTTAGTCTCTATACTTGGAAACATTGAAAATTAATACTGAGAGTTATTCTAAGGGCAGCATGAAGTAATGCTCATGGAAAACCTTCAGTCACAAAGTAAAATGAGCTGGCTTCACTTATCACCCTTAATTACTCCTTTTACCTTAAGCTCATGAGTAGACAAACCCTCTTCCCAATCTAAACAGCAGCAATACCTTCCGTTTGATGGCCTATTTTGTTGGGCCGAAACGAACTTACTCTCAATTCATGTCGGAACGCTATGGAGACATTTAGGCGTGTTCAGAGATTCTTCAGATTGGAACTAGAGTATTAGAAAAATTTCACCGGAGAGGTAAAACTAATTTATTTAAACCGTTTAAATTTTCGTTAGCTAAAGTTACTGTATGAAGTATTCTATAGTGTGAAACATTCGAGTTTTTTATATTACCCACCGTCAAAAATATTTTTGAGAAGTTTAATTTATGGTACGGGTAATTACATCTATTCCCAAATTTAAGATTCCGAACTTAAATATATATTTAAATTCTTCGAAGAACAGCATTGATCCAATTTCCTGTTCACTTCCTTCTCTCCCTGAGTGTAAATATTTATTTATAATTTTATTGCACATGTATGCGCTAATATATCTGAATTTGACGGGATAATGGGACGGTTTAATATCCATTCAGTAGTCCTTCCCTCCCTCTCAAAATACGTGCATATAATTGCATTTATGCATGTTGCGATATATAAACATTAATGCATATGACGACAGAGTGAGTGGGTGCAGTATCAATGCCGAAGCAAGGATACAAGCTGGAAGGGACCTGATTTGTTGAGGTTTCCCATTGGATGTGAAACGTTTACCATGCTGTTCGTCTCTCTCTTGCACGTCCGTCTCCCTTCTCTCTCGTTTTCGTTTCACGTTACTCCCTCTCCTCCATCCTTGCCCCAATAAACACTTCTCTCACCCTCCCTGACTCAGTGTTCGTCTCAATTTCTCTCACCGAAACCCACTCGCCCTTCCCATCTCATACTTCCTCCTCGTCCTCGTAAATCTTTTCCTGAGCACATCGTCACGTTGGGACGTAAGCTATCGTGTTCTGCTCCCTCTGATCAATGGGGGGCACTTTGTTAGGCTGCAGGAGTGGGTGAGAGAAACACGAATGAAGGGAGAAGGACAAGGGGATAAAGGGAGAGAAACGGACACGTCGAAGTGACGAAGACGGGATGTGCGATATAGAGATGGTTAGAGCGTGACTGGACACGAAGTAAGAACGGAGATGCGGGTTTGTCTCCATTTGTTGGTTATATTCATGTAGCTGAGATGTATGGGAAGCATCGGAAAGTGTAATAGATGAGTAGGTGCATCACAACGATTAAAATAAATTAACCCGCTTTTCACGCCATTAAATGCAGTCCTTATTCCAATTAGATACCAACTGATTACCCTATTACGTGGCGCATCACAAATAGTTGGTTTTATCGTTCAAGCAGTAGATAACAGTGGATTTGTTTCTGTTTGTTCCATATTATTAAGACACCACCTTAGTAAAGAGTCATACAGCGAACACAATGCGCATGCGCGACGAAGAGTTCAATCTTTCGGAACATTTCGGCGGGGATTGGTTTGGTTAGGCTCTTAATATACTGGCTTTCCAACCTAAGGGTCCGTGTTTGAAAACTTGAGGAGGCAGAATGTTTTAGTGGTATACTGAGCGTTACTTGGGTGCTTAATTGAGAGCACAGTAATCGAGTACGCCGTTTGTCGGATGGGATGTTAAACTGTATATTCCTTGGCGTACATTGTCAAGAGTTGGCAAATATCGACGCTGGATTTTGTCCAATCTTCCTCCATTCCCTGAATTTAGCTATTAGTCGCTTCTATTTCGTCTGCCAGGTCGGTTACATACACCCCGATTTGAACGCAGATCGAAAAAAAATCATTTTTATCCGTGTCAAAGAATCCAACTTTTTAGCTTAACAGAGTAAAAAAATAGAAAATTTTGCGTGTGAATTCATAGTCAAATAAAATATGAATTATGAACCTCAGAAAGAAGATAAGACAAATTAGATTAATTTATAATATGAACAATGAAGCCAATTCAGTGGAGAGACGAAAAGTAATGTTTTACTTCCTGATTTCAGTCATGTCACCAAAGGCTATATCATGTCGGTACCATTAACAAAGCTAAATGGATAGGGAGTTTTGCGGTGAAGGGGATTTTCCGATCTAAAAGGCGCTATTTTGGGGCCGTAATTTTTGGTATTCCCTGGTGTTTTGGGATTAGGAGTAAGTTAACAGGAAAATATTGGTGGTAATTAAAATTAGGTGAAAATGCACAAATTTCGTCATGGAAGAAGATTGAATGTAGATGAAATGGTATGAACATTTTCCTTCCGTCTACTTTTTGCTTCGTGGGGCGCCGACAATATTTTCGCCCAACTTGCCAGTTATTCGCTTGGAAATATATTTTTGTAATTTATTGAATGAGTTGTTACAATTGTTCATATCTATCGGGTACTGAATAAATTTTCTTACGAATTTTCACCACTGAATTACGTTATCCTGCAAAGCGAAATTTTCGTCCATTTCCTTCGGAAGTATGATTTGATTTGTATTGAGAGAGCGGCTGACTCCGTCTCCGTTCTATCCGTGCATTAAATTTAGCTTTTTACGAGTAAAGATGCATATAGTTCATGCATTAGTTGATGCATTTACTTCACTCACCAGTGAAATATCGAGAGAAATTTGGCACTTATCAATAGATATTTACCTATTTTGGAATTTTGAAAATGAATGATTATCTAGTGTGATCGCCTAGCTAATGCACTCAGTTGTGCTCCATTAATCTTGAAAATAATTACTCAATACTCAAAATTAAAAATCATTTTTCCCATCGCAAATTTTTAATGTTTGCTTAAGACGTTATAGCCAGTGTGGCAAAAAAATCTGAGAGTCGATTTCTGGAAGTAAGGGCGTCTAAAAATGTGCAATACGTTTCATATTGGTCGGCTGTTTCTCTTGCGTTCATGATTATACCCTAATTTAGCTGCTATTTAAACTAAAATTTTCTCTTTCTTTGAAATAATATTCCAAATTCAAATTGAAAATGTCATCCGTGAAGGAAATGAATTTACGCAAAATTTGAGTTCTGCTAGTTCTGTTATAGTGATACAGAGGTTGAAAATATTGTGTTCTATGTATTTCTGACTACGTATGAGTCTCATTTTGTCGGTGGAAAGCCTATTACTCAATCCAAGGGTCACAGCTTCCGATCTTGTCTATTATTTTAATATGGGGTGGTGATGTTCAATGAAAACGATCGCTCTGTTGGTTCAACACTTTGAAAGTCGGAAGTGACTTTCTGGGATCTTATTGGCTTTTGAGCCACCGGAAATTTCAGGGAATCAAAATATACTAATATAGTTTATTGAATTCTAAATTAGGCATTACTATGAATTTGACTTATAATGTCCGAGCACCCGTAAAACCCAAACGACACTTACTAGTGGCAACTTCGAGTTAAAAAGAAGAAACCCATGGACTAATAAGGTGGAATATTATTCTTCCATATTTATCTATTTTTCTAAGCATTTCGGATACTTTCGATATTTTATGACAATGATTTTTCACGATCATAGTGCATTAAACTAATAATAAAAGCATTTATTCAGGAAAAAATTCCCTAGTCAGCAAAAAAAGGTATGCGATGTCATTTGTAAACATCGACTGATGTTATTGGCCACTAATGGGTCAATAGACGATGAAACTCTATTTACAGTGCTACAATTTTAGAGGGTAAAAATCATTCAAGGCGAATGATTATTAAACTCTGAATTGTTGAATTCACACAAATCCGGATAACTCCATTAAAGGTTACTGTCGCGGCATCTCCCACAGTTCTTTGGACAATCCCTTTCTCAAAAAAGCATGATGTCGGTTTACGAGAAAATTACAATAAATTAAAAGTGAAAATACATAATTTAGTTAGATAAGAAAAAACTTTTATTATTGAGTCAGAAAACACACAGGATACATTTATTTACACATGCACGCGCTGGGAACTTAATTAAGGAAGATACACGTATTTTCTGTCATAAATTAAGTGTTAATATATAGCTAAAACTTTAAGCTGCAATAAAAAACGATGGTTTTGCTTTCACTGTCTAAAGTATCCTCACATTTGATTAAATAGTAGCAAGTAAAGAATGTCGTTCTACATATCCGACGATCCTGCATCCTAGCCAATCAGTCGCGTCCTTCCGATCCAAACAGTACGAGAAATATTCATGAGAAGATGATGTCATGCTTGTATTGTAGGAGTGAATGAATAGTTTGTAGTTAGGGATAGAAGAATGCGAGACATGAGGAAAATCTAATGAAGTGGAGTATCGGAAAAATTTGGGAAAAACCTTTACGAAAAGAAATTGAGTATTCCAGACTTATTAGAGAGACCAGGGAGCAAGTGTGTAACTTTTGACGCCGACATATGGAGTAATTTTGTCGCCTGCGAGGTTTTATCGGCGACAATTAGTAAGGTTATTTCTTTTTCGATGGTCGGAAATTTTGGCGACGTGTACAGTTTTGTATCAAAGGCTAATTTGGGATGCAAACTAGAAACGTCATGCGAGCGAATTAGGTGACAATGGTCACTTATTTTACGAACCATCGCAAAGCAGCTCCGAAGTTCACCGTCATAAGTATATTTATGACGTAAGGGTGGTATTAATGCATTGTAAGGTTATTTTAATTTCAATAATTCTGCGAGTGATTTGTAAGAGCATGACCTATGAATAGTATGAGGAGTATTTGTCTGCTTATCGATGTGTCAGATTTGAGCGCATATGGCTTTCTATGCACACATTTTCCTTCCGAGTTGAAGGATGAGGACGTTCAGAAAGCATTCAAAGTTAGTGGACATTTAATTCCCAAGACCATTATTAACCCAAAACATGCTGATGGGGTGGGTAAGGCGTTTGTTAACCAAAAGTTCGCTGGTTCGATTCGCAATGGATGTAATTTTTTTATCTTCAGTTTTATTTCGTTTCTATTTATTTTAACTTAGTATGTTGAAATGTTATCTTTTCCTTGTACTTTTATTTTATTTTTTAATTTTAGTTTAAAAAAGTCATGATTATGTCATTAATGGTGATCACCAGTAAGTCTATAAGTTTGAATTTTGTGAGAACCTCATTATTCTCAAAATCATTTAGAGAACTAAAGGGTTAAACTCTTTCAAGGTTTATTTTTATTCGCTCTGATTTAGTAAATCAGAAGAATTAAAAAAATCTAGAAAATGATATGTTAATATTAAGCAAGACACCCATCCACCCACGCCCGGTGTTTTTTGGAATTCAAACGTGCCTCTTTTCACTTTCCCTTTATTCCTTTACATAATTTTCTCAAGTGTAGTTTTATTGTTTAAGTGTTTCAAGTGTTATTTTAAGTAAAGCTCAAATTTCCTTAGTAGTAATTTATTTTTGCATTTCTATTTCTAAATAATAATGAGTTTGAGTTTTCCTTGAATGTGTAATTATTTTTACTGATAAATCGTTGTACGAGCTCGTATACCTAGTTTGTGATTTCCTTTAACGTATTCTAGGACCGTGGAAAGATTTTTATCCTGGAAACTGGACGTTTTATATTTATTCCATTTTTTAATTTCATACATTTTCTATTATATATTGTTTCAAAAATTAAATAACAATTATAATACAAATATTCTATTGGAGGTCAGCATTTCTTCCGGTTATAGCTAATAGCTATGAACAGCAAATATTCTGAAATATTCTCGTAACTTTTTTCTCTATAACAACTCTCGGTTGTATAATAATACGGTGATCTCAGTATCCTAATTTTATTGCAATCCATATAATAATTTTAATTACAGAATATTAACTGTGTTTTTACTTAAGGCAGTGATGTTATTAAAGAGTATTAGGAACAATGCCAGGGATGTAGCATCTCTATTTTAAACGTTAGTGGAAAACTGACGTTAAATTATATCCGCACTCGCCCAGGATATGTGGTAAAGCGATGCTTCTAGTATGGCACAATGCTACATAAAAGCACGGTAGACGAATATGGAGTTGCAGCAATTCTTGGCTGATGATTTTAAAGAATAATTTATGATAAGTTATAAATTTTCCTAATCATATGAGTCATATGAAACACTATTTGTAGTTTAAATGAAAAAAATGGAAGATATGTACTCTATACGCAAAATATGCTATTATTTTCCATGCATTACACGGTGCGTTTTAGCATGACGACTAAGTGGCATAAGAATAGTGGAAATTATTTAATGTATGTAAATAATTTCCAAGCCTTTTAAATCAGCACGTATATTACGTAGAATATGGATGTAGCATTCTCTACTCTTCATTTCTTTAAAAGCCTACACTCATTAGTGTAATAGGTATCCGTAAGTTTCGCGCGCCTGACTTATCGGTTTCTTGTCTCGGAAATGCAAAGATTTTACGCAGATACCTTAACGGAAGGCTATTAAAAGTAAGTTTTGGAACAAACGCAAGTTCGAAAATGGAGATGTTCTGAACCTATGAGCATAACCAAACCATAACCATAGAAAATCATAGCCCCAAAAAATTGCAAAAGCTAAGTTAATCCATGTACTGAGGAGGATAAATCATAAATAGTAAAATAATAAAACCATATTAAAATTATTCTGGTGGACGGGCACGAGAAAGGAGTAGATTATCAGAGTCCTCTGTTCTTTCAAGCTAGGGTACCATTTAGGTTCTTTTCCTCGACACTTCATTATAATTAATTATATTGCAATTGCTTTTAAGGGGTAGGGTATTTGGGATCCTACCCCTTACTCCCTGCGATAACCAGGCTCATGGTTTAACGGTTTTAATTCATCTCACTATCGTCAATCTGGCAGAAATATTTAAATGTGTTGAAATCATTGATATATCAGTATTTCGGTTAGTATTATCGTTTTTTTCATTTAATCTTGCAGCTTGTCATGTAATCTAACGGAAATTGTGTGAGGTATTTGTGGGACAAGGGAAGAACCGAAGATGTCCAGTTGAGTAATCATATATTCTCCTAAATTCCATTAGAGGAGTATTTGCACTGCACTTTGTGTCAATTCGAGTGTCATTGAAATTCGTGTATATTCTAAATATTGCAATTAATATGCAACATTAACATGCTGCATTAGAAATGTATTAATTTATGTTATCCTGGCAATTAAAAATGAACTTTAAATACAGAAAGTAACGTGCCATGATATATTAGGTCATTTTCAACCTAAGCGTTTGCTTGATATTTAATTTCTGATGAAATAAAATGCATTCCACCAATTCGCGTGCTTAACTGCGTGTAAGAACATTGAAATTGATTTGTATGATTGTAAATGTTAACAATTAAAATGTAGGATAATACCGAAAAACTTACACTTAATGGACTTCTTAAAACTTCGTGAAGTGTGGTACGTGTGTGAAACAATTTTTTCAATTCTACCAAAACGATATATCAATATAACCTATAGGTAACTCTGTAAATGGATTTTGTATAAAATCAACTTTAGTCATTTCGTACCTTGATCTTGAACTGTTTTCAGAGAGATTCATATGTAAAGTGAACGTTTTCCGCTAACAGCATATTTCTACTAAGTCAATTTCCTTCCACTTATATTTACCTTGGAATCTCTACTTTTCAGATGCGAGAGTATAAACTTCTGAGTTTAGTACATGCAAGTTTAAATGCATTCAAAACTATATTTTTCTCTAGAAAAATCTAATAAGGGCCAAAATATAGCTGAAACACTTGATTATATTTTTTTCCATTCAAGATAGTATAATTTTTTTACTCAAACCTAATAAATAATGAAAACCAAAAGGTTTTTGAAGAAATAAAATATCACTGTAAAATAACCTCAATCAAAAAGGAAACTTAATTTAATGGCTCATCCTACCTTCTTAATTACCTTTCCTTAGCCATACTATTTGGGAGTTCGACGGGTGTAATTCGTGAGCAAATGAATTCACTTCAACAATTTTTTAAGTGGCGATTATTTTAGTTACGATTTATTTGACTCGCAGCTTCCTCTATCTAAACGACCTTCATGTTCATAAGAAACTCAAGGAATACCTCCTAGTAGAGACACCCGTCTACATGTTTTGTCTTTATTGCACTGCGGTTTAATTATCCTAAATATCAAAATCCTTTGACCCACGTAACCATTTCACTTCTCGGTACACCTTTTACACCAAAAGAGCACCTCTCCTTCCACCCCACTCACTCTTCCATCTCCGTTTCTTCCCCATCTCTCTCCATCAGTTGGTGCCATCTCAATCATAATGAAACTTTGAAATCCTGGCCCATCATCAGATGATGCACAGGAGAGCATCACTTTTGCTAATGGCGGTACAAGCGGGAGCCGCGTAAGGTTTCACTCGGGCTCAGTCATCGGATGTCTCTTCAAATGTCCCCTATTCGGGTGAGTTTGTTTTGCGTGTGTGTTTGTGGGGGCGAGTCGCGAAGGGAGTTTGCGGAGGGGAGGAGGAAGAGTTGCCGCCGTCGTTTGACCTCCCTGGGGTACTATCACCGCGGAGTCATTCGGAAGCGCATCTGTGCCGTCATCACACACGATCTTGCAGTCACCTGGCAAACGAACCGCATGAAATGCACCGTCTTGGCGCCGTAAAAGCACAAAAATAGATGCCTCTGTGCCCCAGTTTCAAGTGCGGCGTTGCTTCGATCAACTGGATTTAGGACGCTTGAGAATGGCCGCTTGGGACATCAAATTTCCATGTATTCGAATGGGAGGAGTTTTCAAGAGGAAGTCGAGAAATGCCACCCAGCACAAGTTGTGTCTAAATGTTTCTGAAAGTTAATAATTGCAAGGTTTCCAAAATATTATGCTAATCATGACCATCTAAAGCAGGGACAAAGCGCTTAAGCTAATCGGTCATTGTGTGTTACGTTTCTTAAGTTATTAAACTGGCATGGCATTCATCACCATCATTAATTCTGAGCTCTGGGTGGAAATTTACCATACTGAAAATCCCTGAACAATACTTTATACGCAATATTCCAGTATGATTTTCTAGTGATTTTTGTCCCTGTTTTAGTTAAAAGGGAAAGGTCTTTTTTGACAGTAAATGGGTTATTCAGACTTTCAGTTATATTAGTGGGGAGGTTTACAGTAAACTTTCATGGTTCATATCTTTTGAATTTTAACTAAACTAATCGACTGTTGCAAGAATCGGCTACAGGATTTTAACTGACCTTAATTGTTCTCATTTCATCTAATTCCGAAACTTCTGCGGAGATACTGCAATGGAAGTTTTGTAAATAATTTTGCCACTCAAAAGAAAAAACGCAGTTATGATAGACATACATTTTCTAACCTAAATCGTACCAATTATTTTGAAATATGAGATTTTTTATATAGTTTTATCTTCTCAAAATAGCGAACGTGTATAATAAGTTTCTCTTGAAAATATTTACAAAGGATAAGATGGCACAATTTGGGGTGATTAATTCTTACTCTCACCATTCATAATTATTTATTATTGGTATTTTACCGGTGAACGTAGATTTTGGATGGACACAACCTTCACCATTTAAAAGAGCACAATTTTTCTGAAACATCGGTTTGTTTACTTATTATGGTTTACATTAGAGAGCAATAGGTCAGGATTTTTGATTATATTCTTTTGAAAAACTTGGTCACCCATCATATTTTTTCATTTCCCTTATGACCCTATAAAAATATATTGATAATAGTCGTGAGGTAATTGTAAAATAAATGGTAATGATAGTTCATATTTGTATGGCAAAGCTCATTTAAAATTATAAAAAGGTAATGAGTGACGGAGTAGTGATTAAAAAGCCCTTGAATTACCTCCCAGGTACCTCTTGTTTTTCCTTTTATCAGAAGCTTTTTATAATAAATCAACATATTTAGTCACATTATTGAGTTTTCATGCTCACTCAAAGTTCGCTGAATCTGGATAAGAATGTGAACTCTTCATCATAATGTTATAGCCTGTCATATTAATACGAATAGCAAATGGTAAATGATTAATTTATTGAATCAATGATTTTAATGACTCTTGTCTTGAAAAATTTACCCATTCATTTATGCATCCGTAGAATGTATTGTATTTTATTTATATGATTGTTTTTATGCACGGATTTCTCTTTCTACATTTACTGCCACGTATCTAAGCTCTATCTGATGGCAGGCATGGTAATTTGACTTTAATTTTTTATTCAAAGTTCAAAGTTCTGTTAATATATGCTGTGCCCTGCGGCATGTCACGTTGATTTCTTTTTCGGCTAAAATAATGCGATAAGTTAGATAATCGAGGCATTTACGGATTTTCAATTAATTCATTAATACTTGCTCACATTCATTTTTTGTAGTTGAGAAAAAAATAAATTACTTGGAGTTAGCCAAATATTTTAGGCAAAATTTCCCAATCAATGATTGAAAGAGTAGCTCATATATGAACTTATGGTCTCATTACTGTTGTTTAGCTTTAGGATTAAGGGTGTGTCCCACAATTAAGATTACCCACCTTCCTCCTCTTAGAGGAGAACTTGTAAATAGATTTTCAGCTTTGAGAAACGTATCCAAGATTCTCTCGAAACGATTTTTCGTTTACAATTATTATTCTATTTTCAGCTTATGAATACTCAGGAAATACCTTTATCAATGTACATTGCGGAAACCGATATCCCAAATTTTCAGGTACGAGTAACAAACTGGAATGATTATATTTTAATACAAAATGTTCAATATTTTTGGTCGTTTTTGTTTCTGGAATACCGAGTTGTTTAGCCAACAATGAAATATGAAGATGGATCGAGATTTGAAACTTTGTTCCTTCCCTATGTAAGGGGCCAGAGTATGTTTTTCATTGTTGCTGTGGGACTACAATGTACTCAAAGTTGCAAACCATTTTCATGAAGGTGAGGAGAGGGAATCGGACCTAAAACGAAGAAATTTGAAGCTTACGGAGCCCAAATCGCCTCTAAAACGTTTGCTGTTAATTTAGGACTGGAAAATTATGGCTGATTCGTCTATAATAAACAGATCTCTCGCGTTGAAAATTGGTGATATGCAGTCCGTGGAAATGGCCTTCGGGTTTCTATTGTTTTTCATCAATGATTATTCCATATTGTTATCTACTCCTTCCATCCTTCATTATGCCGCTCATTATCCAATTATACACCTGCCTCCGAAGGTTAAAATGACCGCATCTCCCGCAATTGATTGCTTTTTTCCGTCGTTCATCGTACCTTCTTTATGTCTTTATTCCTTCCATCTCACATTACACCCTCCCTCCCTCGTCAACCGCCTCCGCCCTCCTTGTTTTTTTATCTCAAAACCTCACCCTTTTGCGCATCCATCTTCCCGACCAAAAACCACAGGTTCATGTCCCAGTGTAACTTTCCCAATAAAATGCCACTTACCCACCCATTTAATTTCCATAACGCTCCCAGCATCTCCGTTCCTCTCCCCGCCATAATGCAATGAAGATGGTTTTTCGTCCCACCCAACTACATATGTACTGTGGTCCTCGTCCAAACTCTAACTTACCTTAGTCATCGCTCCTCCTTCCTTTTTCCTGCATCCACTCCCAATCATCTCGTCTTTTGCATTTATCAATCATCAAACTCAAAGATTCTCTCAGTCGTCTTTCTCTTTGAACGTAGTTGCCGGGCCATTATTTTTCTCTCCACCATTATTTGAACAGAATAAGATTACAACAAGGGAACTCCCCATCTTTCCGGCGCATTAGCGAAAACTAGTGCTCTTATGTACGTAATGGCCATGCACAAGAATGTTACTATTGGATTATTCATTTAACTATAAATGGAGAATACCAATGTAGGGAATGGGTGAGTGCAAGAAGTTTCTCAGCGTGGAGAACACTTATTTGAAGAAACTTATTGCAAATTTCCCTGTGAAATCTCTTTAGTTATCACAAAATGTTATTCCTGAAGTTTCAGGCCTTACACCGCAAATATTTATAAGATTTTTATCAGGATACCTTGCATGTGAATTGTTATGATGAGAAAAATAATATTTTTGGGTAGTTTAATGATTTTATGATCAACAAATGGTTGATCTAAACGGCAGTATTGAACATTTTGAATCTTTTTGCCGACTAGCGATAAAATAAGCACTCGATAATTTGGGGAATAAAGAATCCGTCAATCTTACAAAAGCGACGCGGTAGTCCAGCGGCGAGAGCGCTGCTGAGCTGCTGACTGGAGGGCCTGGAATAGATTCCGGGTTACCCCTCTAGCCATCCTAACCTTCACCTAAGCCGTGTGATTTTTCAGGTGCTCGAACTGCCGGGGTAATCATAGGTGGTACAAGAAAAGGGACTGACTCCCAAAACCTGATTCGTGAATTTCACACGTCGTTGGACTAAGTACTTCGTAGGTGAGCCCTACGCTCACCTGTCGAACCGACCTTTGAATTTGATAACTGTGGTGGTCTCACGTAAAAACAGAGCGTAATGTCTTATATTTTCTTTCCTTCACCCTAAAGCAATAAAAAGACATACAAATAAAGATTTTTTTTTTTAAAATACTCATTTTTTGTGTGAACGCCAATGATAATCTCACAAATACCTGTTGAAGTGTTAATCATCATTAAAATGTTTTTTTGCATTTTCGATTACTAAAATTACTTTTTCTAGATCAACTTTTACAAACAATACTCGTATATATTTTGGAGCATGGTGGGTCAAATATCCGACTGTATGTGTAGATATGCAATTTAGAGCAATGCTATGCAAAGTTTCAATATGGTGCGATTGAGATTTGAAAAATAAAATGAATGGAAAAAAGCTAATAAAGAAATATGAGAGGTATGGTAGAAAAGAGAGATGGTATTTGAAAGAAATTCTAAGGAAGTATGAGTGGGCCCAGGAGATATTTCGTGGGATAGGAATGCTGGACTGTGGGACACATGGCATATTCTTGGGTAAAATAAGGTAGAAGTAGAAGAAAGCTAGGAATTCAGATGGAATGAAAGGACTAACAAATTTTGTCAAACTACAAATATTTTTATTTAAAATAAGTAGCATTATTTTTTTTGGGTATTTAGCGCCGTGCTTGGCAGTGTAGCAGTTTAATCCCAGGATTTATGATTAGCATAGGTGTATTAAGGGATATAATGTTGCAAATAATTATGTTCTTCGAAAATATCATGCTTCATTGATAATTTCTGCATATTTAAATCTAAAAATTAGATACATGTTAAATTGAGCTTGTTAATTGTTTGATGTTGCTTTTAAATTTTAAGATATCATATTAACATCCATATTTAAGATATCATATTAATATAATATGTAATAATTTGATTGATGTGTGTAGTATTGTATTATATGTAATAGCTTAATTTTTTTTAATTTATCTTTTTTTCTTGTTGATTGATGGATGTAAATGAGACAGGGATTCGCTTGTTTTGCTAAAGAGATTTGTGCTTTGAAGTCTGATTTTTATCTATATCTTAACAAGGGGATGATTTACACATTAGAGATTTTTCTCTTACGCTTTGCTTGTTAAATTTGTTTAATGTAGTGTAGTATAACAAGCACGCTTTGATTGATGGATGAGCGCTCACTAAGGATCTTCCTAGCCTGGCTGGACTTCACAGGTTCTGGGTTATCTTATACAGTGTGCATAGATCGCGGAATCGGTGTCAGTTTTTCAAAACAGTCGATGCATGAACGACTAAACATTTGATTCCGCAGAGGGTGACTGCAAATAAATTTAACGTCCCAAATATATAACAATTGTTGGAAAATTAGCTTCACCAAACCAAAAATATACCTATCGTATGAAATTACATCATCGTTTGCAAAATGTAGCCATGGTACTAAAACTTTGGAAAGTCTTTCTTGGAAAGAAGTGAG
The DNA here is from genome assembly GCF_022747635.1 of Hetaerina americana. NCBI lineage: Eukaryota > Metazoa > Arthropoda > Insecta > Odonata > Calopterygidae > Hetaerina > Hetaerina americana. Next base: position 46,785,251 of record NW_027287095.1, read on the forward strand.
TGAACTCCGTCAAGTTGCGTGATTCGTAGGTTCAAGGTGTAACCCTTCTTGAAAGCATTTCCCAGCGTAATCCATTCGTTCAGAAGACTTTCCCTTCTACCCACAACTCTCTCTCTCTCTCCCTCTCTCTCTTTCTCTCCTACTTCATCTACCCCCTTTCGGAGTGTGTTCCATTCCAGTGCAGCGTCTTCCTTTCTCCTCCCAACCTTCCCCCCACCCGTCATTCCGTCATCATATAAACTCCCTCCCCTTCATCAGCAGCCAGGGCCGCGACAGAGAACTCCCGTGTTTCTCCCTCACTTTTGCCACCCCTCCGTGTATGTGACCCTTTCCTATCCCCCTCTCACTCCCTCCCTCTATTCTTACCCTCTTCGTTCTCCAACCCTTCCGCCCGACCTCCCTCTGTCTTTCCTCTCCAGTCTCTCTCATTTAACGCGTTTTGAACACGCTTCCTCAAACTTCTTCGGACTCGTTATAAACTTTCGAGTCAGTCTCTTCGCTCCAAGGAGCGGAGGAGGGCGGTTTCCCGCCGCAGTCCAGTGTTGCCAATTTAGCAATTTCGTCGCTACATTTAGCGACTTTTCCTTTCGTTTCGTTCTGCGTGTCTTAGTTTTCTAGTGGCGGGATTACATGTGCGGCTTGCGTACCTGGAGCTTGCTTAGTTATTAAACTTCTGAATGGTAATGAAAACTCGTCCTGTTTCAGGTTTCTGCACCTGTATCTGAAGGTCGTGTCTTTATACGGGTGTAGCTTTCATTTCAAGTTGATGTTTGCTAAACTTTTCATTCACCGACTTAAGGATCGAAATGGTGTACTGTTTTGCAAGTAGCTCATATATTTCATTTCTATAATATCCTTTTGCCATTAAATCATTAGTTAGCATTATTGAAGAAAATGAAAAAAAGAAGTTCAAAAGACGATTGTAATAGCCGCTGTTGTACTTAATATTTGACTTCGTTTATCATGTGAGTGGCCGCAATATGTTCCTAAAATACGAATGCCTTGTCGTGGTGTTAAGTTTGCTATTGAGGATTCAATTAATTTTCGGTGTGCAACTTCTCTGCTTATATTAATCCTGTAATAAATTACCTCGATATTGAATAAAATTATAAGTGGGCAAATGTATTAATGTCTAGCTAATAAAACCCTAGATATTTCATAAATTGCTTAGACACTGATTTCATAAAGAAATAATTACTTTTAAATTTAGGCAAGCTCTTAGGGTAGTATTTACATGTTATTCCTCGAAAACTATCTTATTTTTCAATGATCTTCTTTTACTGACAACGCCCTACAGTAATTCTGTTCTTCCTTTACTATTTTATTCCGTTCTTTCCTCTTGTTCACCTTCTCTCTCCAGCCTCTCATTCCTAATCCGCCCCATTTACCCCTCAATTTCTCACATCTATTGCCTTGTGTGTCTCTCTATCTTCTGCCTCCCTCCTATCTCCCCATCCAAGCCAGCTGTGTCTTTGCTTGTGTCTGTAGCTTTCTCAACACATGCCCTAGGAAATTAATTATTATTGTCTAAATGAAACGTACAATGTCTGGGTGACTAAGTTATTGTTTACTACGTGTTATTGCTAATGTCATTTATCTTGCATGTCAATAGATACTCTTGAGGATATAATTGAGTTGTAGTACTCGTGAACCCAAAATGCTTCGAGTCCGTGTTTAAACTGATGGTGAAAATAACTTTTATATGGGCTTCTTAAGAGTTATAAGGCAGATGTTTAGACTTCGCTGCCATAAATTTTGTTTTTAACTTTGATTACTAACCACCAGATATCTTTTAATTATTTATTGTGATACATTTTTCCTCAGGGACATGGCAGCGAGCTCGTATGTTAGAGGCATACATAAACAGGTTTAATGCCTGCGAAAAAGCATTGACCAAATTGATAACTATGTACAAATTAGAGGAAATTTTTAAGCTTTAAAATAATAAATGCGTTATTGGTAATAAACTTTTTATTTCAACGAAAACGATCGAGACCTATATTTTGGGAATACTCTAGTAATTTTTTTCCTAGTATTTATAATTTTTCACGGCTTCAAATTATTAATCAGCTAATTGAAAATTTTCCCCGCCCATTCCCATCTCTCATATGTAATATTAGTCGCGTTTATTTTCATTTGTTTAAAGCTTAGGAGATGCAGTAACCTATTGGTTGAAAAGTTTTGGTATTTTTCTGAGGGGCCAGTTACGATTTAAAGCCACTGGACATTCGTAAATTTCACGATTAATTACTTCCTAGCAGAAATCTTAGGATGTTTGATTCGTATTTCAGATATATAGTATGTTAATTTGATTCAGGTAATTGTGAATTTCAGACTTTGCTTTCTTCCCTTTCATCAATTTTAAATATTTCTTTCAGAGCTGCTAAATTTCGGGCCAGTCCAAAGAATAATCGGAAATAGCTTGCTCTTGTTCTGATTTCTATATTTTACCATCGTTTACTTTGTAAATTGCTTATGCACAACCAAGCGGAATGGTGTGACCAACAATTCATGGTGCGGTGGTTATCTCCGGAAAACATTCAAATTGAATTTCCCGCAATATCGTAGTTCCACTGGAGGTCGTGATTGGTGTTCTTGAAAGCTATAGGCATCTAGTGCACAGTCGAAACAATAACTTCGAAATGGCCGAGATATTATGCACAAGTCCGAAATACAATCGAAGAGCCGCGAAAATCGTACATATTGGCGCTGGGCTTTCGCCCAGTAAAATGTTTCGATTCTTCGGGTACCCGATGTCAACTGTTTACGATATTGTGGCAAGTATAATGCTTCGGAGAAATCTGGGGAGAGTTTCGCTAACCCGGCGAGAAAACTTCATTCGAGGAAACGCTCAGGCGCTGATTTCAGAGGAATTGTGCAAATTTTGGTGAATTTGCAAAATTTTGAAGAATGCCGTGAAACCGTGGATGGTAACTGTGGCCTCGGGGAGACAATATGTCTTTCAACAGGACGGTGCACCAGCTCATATGAATCATTAAGTCCAAAACTGGCTCTCACATAACATTTAAATGTTTTGGTCGAAGGAGTTCTGGCCTCCGAATAGCTCAGACTTGAACCCTGTCGACAATTACGCTTGGATCATAGTCGAAAGAGTTACCAATAAGGCGAGGCACCCTAATGTCGCATCTCTACGCACCGCTTTTGAAGCAGCATTCGCGAATATGGACAGCGCTGTATTAAAGAGTGCTTGCGATCCACTCCGGACAAGATTGGAGGCGGTCATTGCAGCTGAAGGGGGTTACATTGAGGAATGTTACTCTTGACAGATACCACTGCATCTATGTAAAAGGATTTTCATTTGTATTATCTTTAAATAAATTTGCTCTTGTTAACCAAAGTTTTAATTTTTACGGATAAGTCATTCGCGTAAATAGTGTCATTTATTTAGACTTATTGTGATTCAAAAAACCCTAGTAACTTGATTTTCCCAGTTAATCAAATAGTTCTTTAAAATTTACTGAAAAAATGTTACAAGTGGCATGGAATTTGTAGCATTTTCAATCGTTTTCTGAGCAGCATTTGGTTTAGTGACTTTGCTCCTCGTCCAATGTGTCTTTTAATAACTTTCTTCGTGAATACTGATTCCAACTTTATTATTTTGATATTAAAGCTCCATTAACTCTAAGCAAACCACTTTTTGAAGATATTTGTTTGTCTAACGTTGATCTCACATCAAGTTGATACCCTTTTATGAAACTAATATGAATGATTAAATAGGTGATTGTTTCCGAGTAATCTGTGAAAATTCATTTTAATAAACTAATGAATTTTTAAATTGATAGCTTTATTTTAATTTATTAAAATGGAGTTTCTCAGGTTTGAACCGGAAACTATCAAGAATATAATCACTCATATCATTTGTTCGTGGGAAGGCTGAAAAAAGTAAGCACTTATTAAGGCACCGCCTTCAACGTACTTTTAGGTGTACACGAGTCCGAGATTTACGTCCAAGCGTTGAGTCCAGTAGTTAACGTTTAACTTAATAAATTTTGTAAAATTTATTAATAATTTCTTTTAGTTCTTTCTTTGATTTAGTTCTGTCAAAAAATACTTTAATTATTTTAACTATTCTAAACAAATAATTTACTAAGAAAAGACTCGTAAAAACTTTGATATGGAGCGTAGCTATGTATGGCGCGGAAACGTGGTCATTGAAGCAGAAGGATAGACGTAGACTGGAGGCTTTTGAAATGTGGGTGTGGAGAAGAATGGAGAAGGTGAAATGGACCGAGAAGAAACAAAACGAGGAAGTACTTGGTATGGTGGGTGAAGAGAGGGGTTTGTTGGGAGCAATCCTATGGAGGCAGGAAAAGTGGATAAAGGGGGTATTGACCGGCAGCGGGACGTTGAAGACTGTAATTGAGGGGAGCATGTTAGGCAAACGAGGAAAGGGAAGGAACAGGATAGAGATGTTGGACGGAATGAAGGGAGGAAGAAAGTACTAAGAGCTGAAGAGGGACCTGATGTAGAGTAGGAGGTTGTGTTTTGCTAGGGGCCACAAATTATTTAATTAGTAATTACGTCCATCCAAAAACCTACCTTAACCGGTAGATTACCTAATAAATAATAATAAATCATTTGCTTAGTGTGACCAAATTATTGAAAATATTTGGTCACACTAAGCAATTAGATATTGGTTATATTAGTTTATAGAAGTCCGTCAGATTTTTGTATTTACTTATTAATTATTGGAATGAGATAAAATATCAATTAGGAGCATTAAATGAGAACAGGGAAATATACGAAAAGTAACTATTTCAAGTAAATGTAATTTAAGACTGGCAGGAGTGTTTTCACCTGTTCAATAAAAGGCAGTTAGTTATACGTATGTGCCTCCTGAAAAACCATTGGTAGGCGAAGACATGTTACCCGTGCTGTCGGATGCATCTCTTACCTCCCAATCTAATTACTGCCATCTCGTAAATTAAGAGACTTCTCTCCCTTTGAGCATAGAAGCCCATTTTTCCCCACAGGAGCAGCCGAGATTAGGCGAAGAATGAAGAAGAAGATGATAGGCCATCAAAAACGAAGTTACGGCGCTTGAGGCCAATAATGGATTGTACACTCTGCGATATGCCTTCTTTCTTCAATAGCCTAAATGGAGGACGGGCGATTAAGCTGCGCTGAGTGCTTTACAAATGACGTTGAGCCAAATTACTCTTTTTAAGAGTAACCGGGAAATGTTGGCGAAGTTCAGTCTCTCCTTCTTTTTCCCTTTCGTACGGAATGAATTGAAAATGCAAAAAAAATCTTTTCAGTAGGACATTTTAATGTCCGTTGAAATCCTAATTTTTGCCAGAGAAAATTGAAGAGTAGGGAAGGTACTATCCAGCGCTCAAATCTTCCGGAAGGAACTGTGAGGAAAATAGTTTGCGATGGATGGAATGAAGAACTTCCAGCTCTAACGTACAAAAGATACTACATTGTGAGTTAATTAAAGACTACTACCCCGATCAACTACTTTTTCTACGTGTCCTACTTTCAAAGCATTGTATTCACGACCCTCACTAGTGGATATCAATGTTTTCCGATCTGCAAAATGTTGGCCTGATTAGAATTTCTAACGGCATAAGTGCATCGGAAAATCATCCAGGGAAATATGAACATCGTAAAAAATTATTGGTACATAATTGGAAGTAAATTTTTACACTCTTTAACCAATTAAATATCTCTGTGCATTGCATCTGGTTCGTAATTAAATGCGAGATTTCAACAATTCGAACATACGAGTAATAGCTCTGCATGTAATAATTGAATGTATTTTTGTTATTTGTGATGTCAATTTAACCGAAACCTTTAGTCGATATTCAAAACCCGGACTTGAGTACCTTTTTATGATTCATAAGTAGTTCGTATTCAATCATTCCCATCGTCCCTGGAAGCAACCTACTGATTTGCTGCGGGTTGAAAACAAAAAGAAATATGTAGCTTTTAATAGAATAATCGCTATGATATAATTGTAATTTCTTGAATTACAGTTTTTTTACCCTGACATTTTATTGAAAAAATTCTAAATTGAACGTGCTTATGGGATATGATCCACAGTCGGCAGCTTGTGGTACTTACAAAAAAAACAAGCAATATTTAAGTGTGGACTTTTGGTTGTGCATGCGGTTGTTCCAAAAAACATTGATATCATTGATTCTCAGAGACTGGTTTAATTGTTAAAGACAATCATATGTAAATTTGAAGCTTTATGGGCCAATGTTAAGTTTTAATCATTGTACCGGAAGGTAATTGTTAGAATCACCTCAGATTTGTATTTCTACTATCTGATATGCATCATTTTTAAGCTTTTTGTTTACATAATTATAGCATAATAAGAATTATAGAAGTGATTTGGTATGACAGTTACACAAGTTGAAATATATTACTCACATAATGCATTACGAAATCAGTTAGTGTATCTAATTGTTTTATGTTATCGTTTATGAGACTTTGGACTAAATATTATTCTTTAACATCACTTTCGGCTAAAGTGTTATGATGATAATTTTTGGTTAAAACTTTACCAGTCTCATACTATGTGCCAATATCATTTTCTAACAATCTATCACATGGATACCATTTGAACTATGCATCAACTCACTAACATGAGAAAAGAGAAAAAATTAGCTTCACGTGCAAATATTGTTGCACCGTATTTTAGTATTGCAGCTGATCTCATCTGAATTTACTTGCGCTTATAGTGTGATAGTAATGCGTTTCAGCGGCATTATTTTTCATGAATAAGTAAGAATACATTTATAAAACAATGTGAGTATTTTTATTAGTTACTCTAATTGATCGAAAAAATTCCATTTTGGTCCCTAGAAGTGTGCTGAGGAAGCAGTGGGAGGAAAGCTATCCGATAAAACTTGATTAAAAAAATCAAGCAAATCTATTTAAGGAGTCTCACTCGGTAAATTAGGTATAAAAGCTTACCAGAAAAACCCGCAGCCACATTGGAAGACTTTTAAATTTGATTTCATTCATTTATTTTTTAATTTTATTTGATAAATATATATTTATTACAACCATGCATTGTGCGTTATGGTACATCAGGGTGTCTTAGGATTGAGTTTGATTATTATATTGATGTGCACTTAGAAAGCTTTCCGACTATTTATACTGTTAATCGTTCCTAATCAAATGCAAAGTTAACACTTATTGGTATAAATACCCCTAATTCATGGAAAACTCTGATATCATTTCCGGCTACAATCACTACCGTGATCGCAGATACCATCCACAAAATTTCATGCCGAATGCGCGCTTCTTGCACTCCATAAAAATTCTTGATTTAGCAAAGTATTCTGCCATAAATTATCGACTTTAAGCATGTTAAAAGAATGTAGTTCATAAATGCGTGTGGTCTTAATTATAACAGCAATTAGATTTTAATTGCAAAGTTGGCGTCGGAAGATCCTTATAGCTGCTACTTTTTCCTTAATTCGAACAGCACTTGGCCGCATCAAGGCTTTGAAGCACTGCCCTGAATCATTAAAAATAGAGCTCAGGTATGCTACACGCTCTAGTTCTCCAACATTCTGGTCGAGGTCACACTCCTCCACGTTGTTTAAAATTGCGCGTCGGGTCCTTTTGGGGACCTTTATGAAGCCTCTCCTGAGCGTGGGAGGTGATCGAACTAAAGCCTTCGAGGATTGGAAGCCGGCTACCCTTAAACTGTCCCACTAAGACTTTGCCCCAGATTACGGAAGAGGGAAGGCGGTAGGAAATCTTTTTTGGGGTAGGAGATGTA
>NW_027287095.1:46798012-46800512 GCF_022747635.1 Hetaerina americana
GAATGCCGGTAAATCTCAAGTTTTTGCGCTTTTAAAAAAGGTTTTTTTTGGAGTCTTAAGTTCCAGTTATAAACTGAGTGAATATATGTCAACGGACAGCAATACTGTCTGATTTCTAAAAGTGGAGGTAGAAATGAGTCAAGTTTACGCAGAGAAATTATATTGTGTATTTTAATCCCATGTTTATTAATTATCGCTAGAGCCACGTCTGCTAAGTGTAATTACTGGCGTTTCGGTGGATGAAGGAGTCAGTGTTTCGTTAGGTGGAGAATGTGTGTAGGACCACCTGGCGTGAATTTTCATAAGCGATAAGCGAGCTCGCCCGCTTCATTAGTGATAACGCAGTGGCTAACGGCGCGGAGCATTAAAATAATCCGTCAAGCCTTGGCGTAATCCAGAAACCTCAAAATTAAAATCCTTCGCTGCATCCGTGTTCCATGAAAACTCCCTCCGGTTAAATGACATCTACGCTCCAGCCCACTTTCTTAACTCCTAAGCCCTAACATGTACCTATATATAACGCCGTACAGCCTATAGAGACCATGTGGATTCTAAAACTTCGGCTTTTTGCAGAAGTAAATTCACTTTAGCCAGTATATTTGGGAGTTTTTCGCTCGATTGGCGTTTGTAGCTAGGAGAAGTATTAATACGTTTATGAAATGTATTTTCAAGCTGCACCCCAGAGTACGAATCAGAACGGTACATATTACCTCGTTTATTTATTCTATTTTTCTTATTCGTCCAGGTAGCATTGATTTTGTAACTGCTGATTGGGAATCACAAATGATTAATTGTTCCTTTTTCTCTGTACGGAATTGGATATTTTCAAATATATATGACTATTTCTGGCAAGATTATTTGAAACTTCATAAATAAATCAAAATATTTGATGGAACTTTTTGCTAAACCTCTGCCTTTTGTTAAGATGGACTCTATATCATAACTTTCCTCTTCTCAGATTTGGCAGCAAGTTTATGGAAATGTTACAGAGCTTTCTGGGATGTTCTGGATAGACGTATTAAAATAGAGTATGACGAAAAACTCAAAATTTCTTCACAGTCTGAAAATATGGGAATATTTGTAAGAATTTTACGTGGGGAGTAAACTTTTTTGCATGGATAGCGGTGTATATCAATCGCTCCGATCAACCAATCTCGTAACTGAAATACGTAATTTCAATCTTATCAATATAAATATCGGAATATCTTTAAATGACCGTGAGAGAACCTTAACTCGTGTTACGTCATTGCTGAACTTGTCGTGACTATCCCCTGAAAGTGTTACAGTGTGACAGAAGTGTTCTTCAGAGAAAAATGGTGCAATAGTTTCGAGGATAAAATTAATGAAAATAGGCCAAGGAAATAGGATGTATATATCGTTTTATATCACTAGGTTAAATTACCGATATATGTTGAATATATCTGCATAGACCAATAATACCGCTAACAAGTATGAGTTTGCATGCCCAAAGTAAGTACCCCTCTGAATGGGCGTGTATACCTGTATATTGCCCGTAAAACGTAAGAAACTGAATGGCTGGTGGAATCATAAGTTTTTCAAACCTACATATACGTATGTATTTTCATGTGAATGTATATCCAGCCATATGATATAATTACCAAACGTAAGCTCGAGAACGAACGTTTTGATGTTATTCATTGATTAAAAGTTGGTCTACCGAAAATATTTTTATAAGCTTACACTCAAGGCAACTAAAAACCATTATACATAGTCATTTTTACCATTTTACGCATCTTAAATCTCCGAATCGTTATCTATGCGTATAATTCATCATTTACAATGGCGAAATCATAATTTAAACATCTTTTTCCTTCGCCCTGTGTCTCATGTTACCTAAAGATAAACGTTTCCCACTCACTTCTCCGTCAAACTCCGTTCTATTAAGTTTTAATTCCTGCGAGCCATCCGACGGAGTAACGCCATGGGCGTGCATATATGCACGTAGCCTTAATAAAACCCCATGAGTCTGCGCAACGCACGAGAGCGTTCCTACTGATTCCACTGCTTTTAAATAGAGTGCGAGAGACCCTCTTCGCGATCCATTCACGATTCATACGGAGCTAGAGGAGGAGGAGGACTTTGGAGGAAAGAGACAGAGAGGGGAGAGACTCAGAGAGGTCCGAGGCTCTCTGCCTGCACGAAGATGGGGCACTACTCGCCCATCAAACGCACACATACACCTGCAAACAATATCCTTCCTTCCAACCCTCGCTCGCCGTCTCCACTAAACCTTCCCTGCCCCCTCGCTTGCCTCACCGTCTGGTTGTCTCCTCCCTCCCACCCTTCTTGTCCTTCCATTTTCGCACGTGAAAGACGAAGGTATGGGTCGTCGGTGTGTGTGGATTGTGGAAGGGGTAGGGAAGGCGGAGGTGGTTGAATGAGACGCAGGGTACCTACTATCCACTAGACCTCCCATCCCTTCCTCTCTTTTGGAATGCCCTTTTCTCCTTCCCTTGCGCCCAACTCCTCCCCACCCTCC